>NW_026585698.1:3585854-3686814 GCF_907164565.1 Psammomys obesus | reverse complement strand
TTCTTCTTCTTCTTCTTCTTCTTCTTCTTCTTCTTCTTCTTCTTCTTCTTCTTTTCTCTCTCTCTCTCTCTCTCTCTCTCTCTCTCTCTCTCTCTCACTGTGTGTGTATGTTTCTTGCTGTGGACAACTAGAAGCCCTGTCCCTGTTCACAGAGGTGTGCATCCTTCAAGTCACTGCTAAAAGGAGGATTTGCCTTGGCTAACTCTCAGCTCGTCTATGTAAAGATACTGATATTACAGGGTTTGTTACACAAACACAGCCTAATCTCTTCTCCCTTGAACAAAGATTCAGGACACAAGAATGTGGTCTGCTGGCCACCTGAACATGGGCTAGTCAAAAACCAACCCATATAACTACCTTACTGCCCACAATCAGCTTTTGGTTTACCTAACTCTTGCTGGACTTGCCCTCTCTATCAATAAAAAAGCCTGCAAGCCAACATCTGGGGTTGCCATTTTGTAAAGTGGCTGACCCCTGCATGAAGGATTTTTGCTTTTTTGAAATTAAAAAAAAAAAAAAAACACTCTTGCCAATTGAGTGAGTGGTGGCCTTTGTGCAGCAATTTCAGACATAACAGATGAACATTAGTTATTTCAATCATAATCTTACACTAAGGCATCAACAAAAGAGAATTTGTCTTAATCACAGGAGGAACACAGTCAATGACTTCTTTTTCCTAAAAAGTGAAATGAGAATTTAGTAAAATCTCTATATGGTCCTGAAGAAATCTCTGTCTTCTGACTCTATGAAAATAGAAAGGAGGTAGAGACCCTAGAGCAGTGCTTCTCAGCCTTCCTAATGCTGTGGCCCTTTAACACAGTTCCTCATGGTGTAGAGACCCCAACCATCACATTATTTTGTTACTATGTCATAACTGTAACTTTGCTACTGTTATGAATTGTAATGTAAATATCTGCTGTGCAAGATATCTAGTGTATGACACTCCCCCCACAGGGGCTGTGACCCACAGGTTGATAAATACTGTTCTGGAATAGAGAACAGCTCAGTTGTTTAAGAGCATCTTCTGTGCTTGCAGACGGCCCAGGTTTGGCTCCCAGCACCCATATGGTGACTCACAAAGACCTGTAGCTCCATTTCTAAGAAGCAAAACACCATTTCCTGGCCCCTGCAGGTACTCATACACATGAATAATTTTTTTAAAAAGTGGCTGAGTGGGATAAGTCTCTATGAGACTTCGCATAAGTGTCAGCAGGCTGGCTACAGCAGATGTTAAGCTGCATAAGCAGAGTTCCATTCTGCTACTTTCTCTTCACTCTCCATTGGCCGTGTAGACCAAGGATGTCCTGAGCTACCTCCTGGCAGACATTTTTCTCATTCATTATATTTTCCAAATTTTGGTTGTCTAGGGGTGTTTCTTCTTCTAGCATCTCTACAAGAATGCAACCACCACAGGAACAAAACAAGAGGAAGCTTATAAAAGTCAGGTTTCAATATTACTCGAACCCATGGATCAGAATCCATATATGGCATCCTTGGTCCTCCAACACAGAGAAGTCAGGTAAGCAAGAATATATATAGCAACCTGTTGAGCCTGCAGAGAGAATACACAATTTCTAAAGGTAAAAGCTGACAGACCTATGTCCCATGTCATGATGGAGCAAAATACCTTGTGTGCTGGTTTATTCTTACATACCAGACAAACTTAGCAAAAACTCAGCCTTTGGCTCCATTGACAAGTAAAGGCTCATGTAATACATACACACACACACACACACACACACACACACACACACACACACAAACTCACTCCTTCAGAGAGCCTGTAGACCCAGAAACATATTAAAATAACTAAATATTTGGCTGCTCGTCATTTAACATGCTGGCCTCGTTCTCAGGGCTTTGGCAGCATTCTCCTAGGAAGGGTGAGGACAATGATTATCAATTCCATTTTGAGAAAGAAAAGGTACCTACCTATAAGATCCCTAGCAAGATCAAAAGAGAAATCTGTGACAATACAGCAAAATAAACCAAATCACCTACATGGAAAGCAAATTCCTGATTTTGGTTGCCTCAGAACTCAGCATTAACCAAAAAAGCAGATTTGGACAAAGATAACCAGACAGGATGTGATTTAAGGGTTTCATCTACAAACTATATCTCAGAGTGAATCTTTATTTTAGACTGGGAAGGCCTGAAATAACTCTCGAAGCCCTGGCGAGCAGCCTCCTTGGGCTGTAGAGCAATGCCAAATACCCACAGGGACTCTATGCTGCATTAGTCCACTGGCATCCTTCATGGAGACACCTACAGATTCTCTACATAGGACATGGATAGGAAAATGCCATGAGTATATCAAAATATTTAGCAGCAACATGCTACTTTGGATGGTATTTTAAATCATCTTCCTGGGGGTTTTTGCGGAGGATAATGAAGGGTGGAGACTTCATTATGGTAATCCTGACCAGCCAAACCCCCAAATGTACCTCATGTGGTTATGGAAACTATTTGTTTTAATTTAAAATTAATTAAGCTTCAGTGAGAGTGAAAAAGGAGTGGCCCTAGAGCTTTAATTGCAGACACAGGGTACAACTCAAAAACAAGCATCCCAATGCTTCAGCCCTGAATTTCCGCCATCGGAACCATTAATCAGTTCAAAGAGAGAGTGCACACTTCACTGCCTGCACTCAGCCCCATCTGCTAAGTGCATCATTGCCAACACAGGGTCCAGTGTGCCAATGACACCAGGCATGGGTGGTTCTCATGCAGGATACTGGCGTGCTTCCACCAACAAGGTGGTGTCACCTGATCTGCAGGAGGAATTATCTACCTGGAAACAATGTATTAGGTTTAACACTTGCCTGTCCCTCTCTGCTCTAAAACACAGGCTACATGACCTCCTTGATACAAAAGAAAGTTTGAGTTTGGGGTTGAAAATTTAAGGCTCAGTGATTATTATTGTTATATACATACGTATGTATGTTGTTTGTAGGACAGGAGAAGAGTTCCAGGAGGGTATTTGGGAATGGCTAGAGGTAGGAAAGGAAAAGAGGAAACTGATATAATTCTATTTCAATTAAAATAATCTTTTAAGAAATTAGTAAATAAAAGATTTGACAAAAATAAGAAAAAAAATAGATTCAAAACAGATACACCAAATGTATATTGAGAAAAATGAAACAACTTATTATGAGTAGAAATAAAATGCAATAGATCAAAAAGCATGCAAAAACAATTCAAATAATAGATTTTAGAACTATTTTAACTTACTGTAGTTGATTTAGTGACTCTAGTAGGAGGTAAAATAGGATAAGGCTACCTGGAGGCTGGTTTTTCATGTTCAATTTTTCTTTTTGCTTTTAAAATTTATTATTTTTTATTTATTACAATGTATTCACATTGTATTCCAGCTGTAGCCCCCTCGTCCCCTACCCATCCCATCCACCCTCCCTCCCTCTCCTCCCCTCAGGCCCCTCCTCCAGTCCACTGATAGGGGAGGTCCTCCTCCCCTTCCATCTGACCCTAGACTATCAGGTCTCATCAGGAGTGGCTTCATTGTCTTCCTCTGTGGTCTGGTAAGGCTGCCCCCCCCCCTCAGGGGAAGGTGATCAAGAAGCCAGACACTAAGTTTATGTCACAGAGAGCCCCTGTTTCCCTTACTAGGGAACCCACTTGGACACAGAGCTGCCATGGGCTACATCTGAGCAGGAGTTCTAGATTATCTCCATGCATGGTCCTTGGTTGGCGTATTAGTCTCAGCAAAGATACCTTGGCCAAGATATTTTGGTTCTGCTGCTCTCCTTGTGGAGCTCCTGCCCTTCCAGATCTTTCTATCACCCTCTTCTTTCATAAGATTCCCTGCACTCTACCCAAAGTTTCAGCATCTGCTTTGATACTCTGCTGGGTAGAGTTTTTCAGAGGTCCTCTATGGTAGGCTCTAGTCCTGGTCCCTGTTTTCTCCCTCTTCCAATGTCTATTCCATTTGCCTTTCTGAGTGAGGATTGAACATCTTTGCCAGGGTCCTCCTTCTTGCTTAGCTTCTTTAGGTGTACATATTATAGTATATTTATCCTATATTATATGTCTAATAGCCACTTATAAGTGAGTATATACCATGTCAATGTTTCTACTTCTAGGTTACTCACCGACAAATCAAGGAATCTAGTTTAAAAATGGGGTACAGAGCTAAACAGAGAATTCTCTCTAAAAGAATATCGAATGTCAGAGAAACACTTAAATAAATGCTCAATATCCTTAGTCATCAGGGAAATGCAAATCAAAACACCCTGAGATGTCACCTTATACCCATCAGAATGGCTAAGATCAAAAACTCAAGTGACAACACATGCTGGAGAGGATGTGGAGAAAGGGGATCCCTCCTCCATTGCTGGTGGGAATGCAAACTTGTACAACCACTTTGAAAATCAATATGGCACTTTCTCAGAAAAGGTATACCACTTCTAGGCATATATCCAAAATTCCAAAATATGCTCAAGTATACAACAAGGACATTTGCTCAACCAAGTTCATAGCAGCTTTATTTATAATAGGCAGAATCTGGAAACAACCCGGATGTCCCACAACAGAGAAATGGATATAGAAATTGTTACATTTACACAATGAAATACTACATAGCAATTACAAACAAGGAAGTCATGAAATTTGCAGGCAAATGGATGGAACTAGAAAAGATCATTCTGAGTGAAGTAACCCAGAAGCAAAAAGACACACTGGAAGCTCTTTAAATTCCCAAACATAATAGGTAACACCCAGCCTCTTTGACCAATTTCACCAGTATCAGAATTTCATTTGAAATCAGTCATTTATCTCAACCACTTTTGGTAATTCTAATGTATAGATAGGTTTGAGAACTACTAACTTAAAGGGGTAAGGTTCCAGTTGGTAAGAATTATTGCTTTGTCGTTATTCTCTGTGCTATACAAAAACAAAACAACAGCAAAACAAACAAAAAATCTATTCCTAAATTGATTAATGAGGAAAAATGAGTCACAAAACTTTCCTAGTTTCCTTATGTTTAATAACCCAGCAAAAAAGCAATACATGGAAAAAATGGGTAATCTGGTTTACAGGGCCAAGTGATAGTCCATTGTTTTCAGGAAGTTCAGGTGGGAGTGCAAGCAGCTAGCCACACCACGTCTAAAGTCAAGAGCAAAAACAAAGCGTAACCTCCCTTGCTTTCTTCTTTCACTTTCGTACAGTCCAGAGCCCAATTTAGGGGATGGTATTTTTCACAGTGGGTTGGGTCTTCCTGGGTCTTCTTTTTCATTAACAATCAAGACAGTCCTCTGCAGGCATTCACACAGGCAACGCTGATCTAGATAATCCATCAGTTAGACTCTTCCCTTGGAGCTGGAGAGATGACTCAGCAGTTACAAGCATTGCTTGCTTTTCCAGAGGATCCAGATTCAGTTTGCGGCAACTACGTGGCGGCTCACAATCACCTGTAACTTCAGTCTCACTGGACCTACCACTTCATTCTGGCCCCTGCCGACACCGCACACAGATGGTGAAGAGTCATACGTGCAGGCAAAACATAAATACTAATATTTTAAACTATTAAATAATTAAATTTAACAAAAGTTAAATATTAAAATATCTAATATTTGAAAAAGGCTTTCCAAAGCTAGAGAAATGGCTTATATTAAATAAGAGCACATATTACACTTCCATAGGACCCGAGTTCAGTTCCCAGCACTCATCTCTGGTGGCTGCCTAACAACTGTTTGTAACTCCAGCTCAAGGAGGGACTCAACTCTCCTGGCCTCTGCAGGGACTTGCATACTGTGTACCTATCACAGACATATACACCTTACATAACTAAAGACCATAAATACTTTTTAAAGGCTCTCTTGCCAGTTGGTCCTAGGCTGTGTCAAGTTGAGAGCTGAAGCTAGCACACAAGCTGTGGTAAGTTCTCCAACGGTCACCCAGCTCCTGAGATGTAGAGGAAAGCCTCAGAGCCAAGACCTGAAACTGACTGATCATTTCACTGAATATACCGCAGTCTCTGGGATGGATCTAGGTGCAGAGAAAAGATGGCTGCAACAAATCTTTCATCAGTTTGAACAGCTGTTCATATACCAAATTATCTTCACAAAAACTAAGGGAAACTAATAAGAAAATACGATGCCCCTTTTGGTTTTCTCCCACTTACCTCCTAGAAAGTAATGGGTTTTATTATCACATTTTCATGTATCGCAACAATACACTTTGTTCCTCTGGTGCCTGAGTTTAATCAATAACAAGAAAAGACATGTTAGAGAAGACAGGATGTGAGTTTACCTGTTCAGTCCTTCTTTTAACTCCATAAAACACAGAGAAGAGTCTCGAATAAAGCCTAGGTTTAAATGGGTGTGGAATCTAATACAAAGCCTATCACAATAGAGCCAGGGCAGAGCTCCAAAACCTCTGATTGCTGCCCAACAATGCCAGTCTGACCCATGAGGAGAGCCAAGCAGCTCATAGAATCCCAGCACTCCTCCCTTAAACTGGGATAATAAGAAGATGAGCTGGTATTCCACACAGGATGCAAAAGTAACATAGATTGGTGCCCGGCCCACAAAGATGATATCCAGTTCCAAAGGAAAGAAACAGTTCCCAAACCTCGCCCAACACAAGGAACAAGTCTATACCAGAGAGACAGGCCGAAAATTTGTATGGCATCATTATTAGCCCAGATAGGCACCAGTGTCCCTTCCCAAAGACTGAACAAGTCTCTATGACAATGACATACGGTACCATGTAGCTCAACAACAGCTCTGCATCCAATGGCCCATCTCCGGCACACATTCCTTCATTTCAAGCACAGGAACCTACAAGATGGCCCTGGGGGTGGAGGAATAGGCTCCTCTGGGCAGCAGACTGAAACGTGAATTTTGTAAGTGCTCAGATTCATCATGTATCAATTCCAGATGAGTCTGGGCACTGGTGCACCCTTAAGGGGTGCCAGCCCTTGGAGCCATGAGAATTGGAAGTGACCCAGCCTTCACATAGCATTGGTGGCACCAACAGTACCCTGACTTTCTCAGCCATCATGGTGTAGAGAAAGCTTCCACTCACGGAAGGTAGAATATGGTAGAAGCACAGGCCTTTGCTTGGGACCTCTCAGGTCCAACGATGAAACTTATTCTGAGAGGACACTAACAGAACTCAGAACTTGCCTGCATTTGGGCCTGTAGATGAAGTCCGTGGAAGACCCTGCATACCAGGCTGAGGCATGAGACACATCTGAAGTCTAATTTGATCTTCTGCTCTGGCAGACATCCCTACACCTGATTACAGGACCAGAAGCAGAAAATCCATAGAGGTGTAGGCCCAGGTTCTAACCCCCTTCTCCACTGGTATGCTGCCGCAGTGGGATAGTGTGGCACAAAATATGACACAGAATTGAATAGGAAACAGAGCCTGGATCCCAGACAGGAATTCTGACCACATATCAGACTGTAGGTAGGGATCTGACCCAACTCTGACCCCTGGGACAGGTTTGAGGAGATAATGTATTTTTAAATATCCTCCAGTTAATCTTGAAGAAGATGCTAACAGCAAAAACAGGCTTGAATCAGTTGCTATCCATAAGAGCCCCATATGATCAGAAAACAAATGGGAAGCCATGATTTATAGGTCCATTAAGGAATGAAACAGCAAAACTATGAAATAATTTTTTCTTTTCTGTGTTTTATATGTATAGTCTATAGATAGTAAGGAAGTCCTCTGGAGGACATATAGGACATTTCTCTGAAAATTTCTTTCTGATTTCATATTTTGTATAACAGCTCACAAATTTCAATATATCTTATGTCAGTATGTTTAGCTTACCTAAGTCCAATGTTTCCTCAAAAGAAAAAATTATAATTTTTTAATAAAAGAGAAATAATAGAATTTATATAAATGATCTGTAAGATACCTAGATATACTTAAAAATGAAAATCTGCATGCTTTCTCATCATATCTGCTTTAAATTTCTGTTTGTATTTATTACTACGTATGTTTTACAATGACTTCCCAAATTAAAGAATTATTCAACTTTGTTAGTTCAGAATGTATTTGCTGGAATGGAAAGACTAGTCAGCAGTTAAGAGTACAGAATGATTTCCCAAAGAACCCCAGTTAAATTCCCAGCACCTTCATGGGGGCTAACAACCATCCGTATCTCCAGTTCCAAGGAGATCTAATGCCCTCTTCTGGCCTCCTCAGTCAATGCATGTACATGATACACAGACGTACATGAATGCAAAACACCCACTCCTATAGAAAAATAAATCTAAAACAGTAAAATAAAGTGTATTTATGATTTAATAGAAAAGTCCTGGGACGATTTTTAATTTTTTATATGTGATTATGGTAGTGGGGCTTTAAGGCTGTTAGGGCACATGAATATGTATATATCAGCATGCATGTATGTATCGGGAATAAAGTCTGTCAAGTACATTTAATATATAGTGAATGTTCTTGTCTCTGAGCAACCTAGTATGAACCTGGTTTCTAAAGCTTACAACATGTAGAACATAGTAATACCGATCCTTGTATGGATTTGAAACTGTGCTTTCCCTGAAAGCCAATAGCTTTCATTTATAATATATATTTTGTTGGTTGTAGTAAGTAGTTAAATTGTGAAAATATTCTCTACTTGGTGCACATAATTTCGATCTTGGCGTTCCCCTCCTGAGATAGCCCAGGTCTCCGCCTAGGGAAAGCCTAACAAACATATTATCATGCCATCAGGATATTAGTCATGATTCTTAAGCTTCATATATTTTTGATAGAAACTTTTACATGACTCAAGACTTTTTACATAAAGCAGCTTACAATCTTCACAAGTTAAACTTAGAAAATTGCAATTCCAACTATCGTACTAGAAAGGTTTTGAAATTCTAGAATGGCAGGCACTAACAGAGTCCAATTACAGAGACAGGAATAACTATCTAATCCTAACTGCCCAGAAAATGCTACACACTGACAATCCTGAGCAATTTCAGGGGTCCTTGGTCTTACCTGATGGCGCAAATTCAGCACTAGAGGGAATCATATAGTAGCCACGATAGGTGAACTCATGGGCGGAGAATTTAAAATAGTCAATTTAAAGAAACTCAATGAGCTTCAAGGGAATATTGAGTGTGGCCTGGATCAGCAGACTTATTTCCACTGTGAAGAATGTCAAAGAGGTGACAATGCATAATGTCCATGACAAGGTCTCTGAGAAGTGCCAGCAACCCTGTCAAATGGACGTTTCAAGAATCCTAAGAAAACACGCAAGGGACATGAATTTGAGGCCTAGTAAAGCCTTTGCATGGCAAATCCCATATAGCACATTAAATGCAGCTTCTTAAAAGGTCCCAGGACAGAAACATCAGCTACATCCCTCCAAAATTCCATGCTCAGAGCAACGATGAGAAAATAAGTGTTATTATTTATTATATGCCATTAAGTTTTGAGCAATCTGTTACATAGCAGAATAACTGATACAGAAGGAAAAGAAATGAAGGGATGAGGAACAAAAGACTCAGATAATAGAAGTCACACTACAAGCTGAGACAACCATCCTGCATCCTGGGGGTATCAGAAGGTTTGGTTGTGGGTAGCTACCTAAGGACATATGATGGGAAAAAGAAAGGGCAGAAAGGGCTTCAAACTATTTGCAATCGCTCCCTCTCAAAGGAGCAAAATATCAAGAAAGATTGGTTTGAGGGTGAATTCATTTTCCCAGGTTATTACAGAATTTGACAGCACTCCATATGACATACGAAAGGGCACCCAAGCTCCTGAAGCAATAATGCGTCATCCGGAGTCAAGCCATTTACTCACTGGAAAGATACGACTATTGTTTCACAGAGGGTCAAAAGACATCCCTCACTGTGCAGAAACAGAAAGCAGAAAAGCCAAAGTCATTTGCAGCAAAGAATATATTTCTGTAATGGGAGTAGATTCAAAAATAAACAACCATCTTTAAATGTAAGATACCTCAATATTCAAACAGGACTTTTAAAGCGATTTAGCTGTTTTTCATAGTTTAATGAAACGGTTTACGAAACAATGTGCTATTAACATGCAGTGCATTAGTTACAGACTAAGCATTCCATGTAAAATACCCTTTTCTTATTAACCACTAAGCAACAGGCTATTTATAAGTTAGTATGCAACTGCTCTCACTAAAAATACAGATTTCAGTCACCTTTGTTCAGGCTCTCAGTCAGCAGAAGTCCAGATCTGGGAGTCAAGCCCCCTCTGAATCCCATACACTGTGCTGTAATGTGTCTGTTAGGAAAACATCAGGGGAGATGGCAGGATATACTGATTTTGTTCTTGCCAGTAAATCACCTCCCCAGGTAACTGTTCTTAGAATAAAACCACCACAGCTGGGTGGCAAGGTCCTGCACCAAGAAAAGGTTGTATTTTAGCCCTCTTGTGCATTCAACATAAACTTTAAAATCACAAGAAGGAGGAAAAGTACAATAAACCCCTGGTGGAAAGAGGATAATAGAAGGTAAAAAATAAATAAAGTAATTTGGGCGAGATATTTTTTGCAACATACTTTTGCTTTGCAGTTAATACTATAAGAAGCTTGTGTTTCCTTAAGAAAATTAGCAGGTCACACCAGTGGCTTGTAATCCAATCTGTTTTTCCAACTGGATAATAAAGCTTTCTTCATCATTTGAAACATGCTCCCATTCGAAACCATGCAAAAATGACCATGCCAGGTTTCCCGAGGGCTAGAGGGAAAAAGCCATTGCTTTGCATCTTGTTTTCTTACCACCAGAACCTCTTATCAGCTAAACAGTTCTTCCATGAACCAAAAGTAGACATAAGGCAAGAGGACTTTTAAAAGTGCTATAAATAAAACAGAGAGCAAAAATTAATTTTAAAAACTAAAGAATATGATGAGTTTTGGAGAATACTCTAAAACTAGTTTGTTCATGGTCCTTTACCTGGAGTCTCTGGCTCATTTTCAAACTCTACATTCTTGGTCCCTCACTATGATGAAGCCACTGGTAACTTCAGAAAGGATAATGAATGGAACAAGTCTGACCCTTTGAGCAGTGACATCATCAGGTCACTGCCATGTCTATTTTGCAGCCAAACCTCTTCACTTGTCCCAAGCCTTCAGGGCATCACATCTCCAAGACCCTGACTTTGGTTCTGCCTGGCTTGTGTCAGGCTTGCAGACAGAACTTATTCCATTCTTTCTACATGTTCTCCTCTAAGGACTATAGGATTTTCTCGTCCTTGTTGCTGACTCATGGTACTCCATCAACATATTGAAAACACTCTCAAAACCAATTTGTTTCTCTGTGTGTGTGTGAGCACCTTTACTGTCATCAGCTTCAACAGGCACTGGCTGTCAGACACCAGATTTTATAGCAAGGATGGAATTCCAACCCACTCTTTGCCCATCCACATCTGCCTTTTTCCTTCCATTCAAGCTCTCATGAAGTGTTACACTGCCCAACCCCGAGATGTCAATTCAGGATACATCTGAGCTGCAGCCCTTTATTTGGCTAATGTGAGGTGATGACACTAAATGAGAGAAAATGAATGAATGAATGAATGAATGAATGAATGAATGAATTTTCCCCCATTGCTTTATCAAACATTAACTAAATTTTGAGGTAAATGTGATTGCCTTTTTTTTTTTGAGTTTTCTACTTTAAAAGAAACATTTTGATTGATTCCCAAATCCCAGACTAATTCTGAGCTACAAATAGCAATCTGACTTTCAAGGTCTGTTCTGTTTCTTCAGGCACAGGGAGACACACAGCCATGGAGCTTCACAACAAGAAAGCTGTCATTGCATCAGCTCTGCCAGCTTTGATCTAGCAGTTTGCAAGATAAAAGGAATACAACATGTAAGTGTACACAAATATGCACATATACACATATAAGTATATACAATATATGTATACAAATATATGCATAGGTATGTATAAATACACACACAAAACACATATATACACACTTATCCAGTCCTCACACAAACACATTGAGATTGACATTTAATAGCTTATCATCAGGTATATAGGAACTTCTGAAAAACTCAACAAAAACTACCTCAAAACAACTGGTTGTTTTGGATAATGCCTCATACAACTCTTTTCTTGACCCTAGTACAACTGGAAATGTAATGTCAGGTACATAGACATTAACAATAAATGTGGACGAACTCCCCTGAACCCCCAAAATATATTACAGACAAGTGTCCCAGGGGAATAGAAAACAATAGCCAGGTCAAGCAGGCTTCACTTCAGCAAGTTATTCTCATCGTCTAAGTGAGAATCCCCAAATTTTCATGGCTCAACTTAACTGAATCTGTACCTATAGCATCACTCTGACCATTTTCAGAGCCAGAATTTGCTAAATATAGCACTACTCAACAAGACCAAACACAAAAACAGGAGAAAGCAGAGGGAGGAGGGATTGGAAGAGAGGAGAAGAGAAACAATAGAATATGAGAAGGGAAGAGAGAAGAGGAAGGGAAGGGGAGAGAGGAGAGGAGGAAAAAGAGGGCAGGGGAGAAGAAAAGAAGAGAGGGGAGGGGAGGGGATGAACTAGGAAGTCTCATGGATAGGGAAGTATTTTATAGATCGAGTCTCTGGGATGAGGCTCCTGGGGCAAACCAACGGTAGGAAGATTAAGGACATGGTAACCTAGGTTAACTAAGATATTTTATTCTTGGAGAACATATGGTTCCTGGACAAGAACTAGAGAAAAGCCTCAAGAACCTCTGAGTGGTCCTGTGACCACCAGGAACATAATAAGACAGTACTCCATCCTGTGGATTATACTGCATTAGTACTGTAAGAGAGGAGAATAGACGGAAAAGGTTCCACATCCTCTAAGGACCAACTAATGTAAATAGGACGGTGAAGCAAAGGTTAGACCTGCCTACTTGCTTCTAGCCTAGTGGCACCCATGCTGGACTCTGATCTAAGAACCATAGGATGATAAACTTGTGTTGTTAAAACACTAGATAATGGCGATTTTTAGAGCAACACTGTCTGCTCAGATTACCAAACATTATACATATGGACTTGTGATGCTTATCACGCCATGGAGAAGGTTTTTACCTGTATTTTGTTTGTTTTGTCATTATAAATTTATCCAAAACCCATAGAATTTACAACACCAAGTAAATTGCTACACACTAGGAATTATGGGAAAGAAAGATGTGTCAAGATAGATCCATCAATTATAAGAAATGTACTACTCAGCGCTGTCTCTGACATGAACTCAGAGGCTGGCTCTTTGACCACCTCCCCTTGAGGGGGGAACAACCTTACCAGACCACAGAGGAAGACAACTCAGCCAGTTCTGATGAGACCTGTTAGGCTAGGGTCAGATGAAAGGGGAGGAGGACCTCCCCTATCAGTGGACTGGGGGAGGGGCATGGGAGGAGAAGAGGGAGGGAAGGAAGAGTTGGGAGGGGCTGAGGGAGGGGGCTACAGCTAGGAAACAAAGTCAATAAATTGAAATAAATAAAAAAATTAAAATGCCCAAAAAAAAAAAAAAGAACTGTACTACTCAGATGAGAGATGTCAATGAAGGGTAAGCTATGCATGCACATTATATATTGAAAAGTTGTTCTCCCACTCAGGTTTTGAAATTCTAACTCAGGCTTATTGAACTTAAAACTTAAAACTCCCACTCAGGTTTTTTGATCTTAAAACTGATCTGAAATGATAATATCCGTTCTTAGAAGATTTTTTTAACTTTATTGTAGTTTCTAAATGTATAGATACCTCTGAGAAGAGGTATCAAGTATAGAAATAAAAAGAGACACATTTGAGATAAAAGATAAATTTTAAGATGAAATTCTCATATTTTGCATGTTAATGACTGCAAAGGGGGAACCGAACACTGGATTTGTGTTTGAAATTTCCACAAATGGATCACATGATGGTATCTCTTACAGAGACAGGAAGGCTAGAAGAACCAAAAGTTTGAGTACTGGCTTGAAAACCAGATTGTCCCTTTAGAACATAATTTGGTTTAAAATAGCCTAGAGGTGTTTGAGTATGGCTTTCAGCAATGTGTGAATGAATTTGGAGCTTAGAACTAAACAGGAAGAGAAATGTACTAGAGAATATTGAAATGACATTCAGTGTTGGAGACATGTAATGAAGTGATGCCAGCTAAGAAGATTAAGTATGATAGATAATAGAGATGGTACAAGAGGAAGAGAGGAAGAGAGAGCTTCAGAAGCGAACAGAAGCTTAGGAATCCATTAGAAAATAATAGTAAGAAGACCATGGAATCATTTTCCAAAGGTTTACTTTTATTACTTTTTCTTTTAATCCTAAGATTATAATGTAATTATGTTATTTCTACCTTCCTTTTCCTACCTCCAACTTTTTCTATATAAGGTAGAATGTTAACTTACTTATTTCAGGGCTGACTATTGGGCACTGGAGAATCAATTGGCGTGCTCTTCCCTGGAGAAGACTATTTCTCCCACTTTTGACATTCATTAATTGCCTGTAGTCCTTTGTGTAGGGTTGAGGCTTCATGGTGTTCTTCCCAACCCCACTTTGGCAAGTTTATTGTTGTTATCTTTGTTCAGCTCAGGTTTAGGCAGTCATGTTGGTGAGACTTTATGGGTGTAGCTTCTGATACCAGTCGGAGACACAATCTTATAACAAACTCCCTCATTGTCTGGTTCTTAAAACCTTTCCACCCCCTCTTCTGCAATGTACCTGAGCCGGAGGTGCAGGAATGAAGGTATCTTAGATATCAAGAGAAGCAGCAGCTCAAAATGAAGATGTGGGTAACAATGAACACCAGAGACATAAGGCTTAGAATAGAGCAAATGATGGCTTTCAGATTTGCAGTAAGAGATTGCTGACAAGAAAGTTCAGGAGTGTGATGGGAAAGCACACACAGAGAGGGACTGGAAGTGGCCTGAACAGCGGATGTTACAGGAGGACCTGGGCTGATACAAATAGATTAAGCATTCCAAGCAGAGACCAGTGATGAGGGCTATGATGACAGAAGGCCCAAGGGAAGGCTTCAGATTCCTTTCTTCCTAAGATGGAAAAGGCTGGATACTATAAGAATGATGCTGGAGGGAAAGTGAGGATCATGATACAGATGGAAATGAGAATAAGTGGATGCCCGTCAGGGAGTAGAGGCACGAAGTTCAGAGCACGTCCACCTCAGCTGCTGAGGCGATCTCTCCACCACAAGGTGCAGGTTTACATCCAGACCCATATATGTTCCAACGCCTGGTGAGTGAAATTATTATTGTTGAGATCCCAGGTGCAGGAAGTTACTTACCCTAGTGAAATCAATAGTTTTGATTGAGCTTTGATTTCTTGCTTACATAATCTGAGGCGATACCATTACCATGGGAACAATATATTTTACTTTAATTTTTTTATACTAAGAGAAAGCATACACTGTGGTGAGAGCTTCTTCAGAAGTCAGTCTGAGTCTGTTAAACTTTATGATAAATGCGTCTGGTACTTCTAATAAAGTACCTCTCGCTTCGCAAGCCCTAGCTACAAGGAAGCCAAACTTTTCCACAAATATCTAAGACAGGATTTCAAAGGGTATTTTGATCACAACATTCATCACTTAAAATCATATTGTGAAGCAAGTCAAACTTTGTCTTTGCTGTGAGAGTCATCAGTCAATGTGTTTTCTCAAAAAATAAAAAAATCCAACTCCTCTAGAGATGCACAGAGATGCTTCTATGTTTTGAAAAACTTTCTTTAATAGTTTACTTTCTGTGTGTTTTAGAGAAAAATCGGGGAGGGGGAGAAAGGTGGTAGGAGGGAAAGGGGGGAATAAAAATCACTCCATGATACTCAAATACACTGCTTGACTACAGCACAGACACAAGCCACTGAGTTTTATTAAAAGGCTCCCCCTCCTGTGGATCCTCCGGATTAGAAATACCAGATACTTAACTATCTAAGTGTCTCCAATCAAGAGATCCCTAGTTCAGACCAGGAGAATTCACAAGTGACATCCACAGGCTTGTATTTTTGTGCCTGTTCTGAATTTGCCAAACATCTGACCAAATTCAAGTCCCTTGGCTTTTTTAATCGGTTTTTTAAATTTAAAATTTAATTTAGTGACAACAGTCATTAAATTACAAAGTCAGTTCCAGCCTTTACCAGCTCACTGGGTGAAGGAGAGAACAGAGTCCTAAAAAATACCCTCTGATCTGTATATGAATACATACACCCAGTCCACATTCACATGTAAATAAAGATAATTAAAGCTTTCGACTGGAAAATCATAACTGAAATCTTAAGCTTAATATACTTCAAACAGAAATAACCATGTTCCTTTTATATGTCTGCATTAGAAGGTAAGAACACTCTATCAGGAAGGACTTAAATACAAGCTACAGCTGAAAAGGCAACTAAATAATAATAATAATAATAATAATAATAATAATAATAATAATAAAACCCATAAATTTGCTTTGGGAACCTGGATCCTTAAATCAGCAGAATGTCAAAATGCAACGTGTTCCTTTAGCTTTGTTACTGCAAATCAGTTTCTTGTTTTCCAATAAACTGGAGAAATAAACAGTGATTTTTGGAATTAATTACGTGGTAAAATTTCCATCCAGAAAAACCAATATAGCTTTAATTTTCATTAACTATATTGCAAGTCGCATTACTCTTCTGGAAAACATTCAAGAATTCTTTTATTTATAAAGCAATAGTTGAGAACTACAACATGTGGCTGTTAAGCCTGGATCTTTTTGAAGGAGGACTTTCTTTCTGAAAGAACCAAGAAGTGAAATCCAATAATACTTTCCCTTCTAAACTTTTAAAATGAGAAAAGTCCAGTATATCCTTGGAGCTAGAAATAGTGGCATCCAGGGTTAAACTGCAGCTTTCATCATTTTAATTAGCTGAGCATGCCTGTACATATAATGAAGTTACTAAGCTTTCTCCAAGAACACCACAGCTTGAAATTTAAATAACTAATGCTATGGAACAATTGAGAAATATGATTAAGTGAATTAAGTACTGAAAATGTAGTGCAGGTCCCCTTCAAAACGAGCAAATATATCCCATAGATAGATGCCAAAACCAGAACAATCATGTACTCAAGAGAGGATGTGACTAAGAGTAAATGGAGAGCCGTTTTGAATAAATCACGTTAAAGGCAGTCACAGTGTGAGTGAGGATAATTATATGGCTCTCAACACTGCTTGTGCTTTTTCTTTATCAATTGTAAATCCTCTTGATTGTCATGTTTCGTTGTCTCTTTGAGGTGTTAGCGTATATGGCAACAAATGACTCTGCTACTCTGTGAGGCTTGTAAGTGATCTGGGCTCATGAAGCAAAGCATTAAGCTTAAGTGAGGGGAGGTCAGAGACTCCAAATCTTTGTAGCCAGTTTTCTATCAGAGAAAGACATTAGGAAGTGCTGAGGTCTGAAATGGTGTCAGGTAAATATTCTGAAATTTGAAAATGATCAATGTGTATGTTCCCTTTTTTCTAATGTTTGTACTGTGTGTTTTCATATGTAAGAGGAACTAACTACGTGAAATTGAAATTCTCAGAATAAAAAGAATCGTGCCTGTTAAAAGCTCTATAGTTAGAGTTGATATTGTTGCATATGTTCGGCTATCGTAACCCCCTTAACAATGCTCTACCGCTCACTGCCACATCCGATGTAGCTTTGTATGACTCTCATCTGAACCCTTCCGTAGTGTATTAACAGACCACCAGCTCCCACCAAAGCAAAGGCTAAAAATGTCATCAGAGAGGAACTCAAATACATGGCAGACATGTCCTCTCTCTGTTGTAAAGCCGTCTGCTTGATTTTCCACCAATGAATTTCAAAAGTTCTTCGCTTAGGACTTTATTTTCTTCTGCAGCTACAACTACAGAAACCTCAGGGAACCATTCCCATGTGCTGAAAAAAGGCATTTATGGTAATTTTTAAATTTTATTTAGTTATTTACTTTACATCCCAATTGTGGCTCTCTTCTTGCTCTCTTCCCAGTCCTACCCTCCGTCCCTCTCCCTCCTATCCCCCCACCCCTCAGACAAAGGGAGCTCCCCCTTCTAACCCACCCCAGCATATCAAGTCATATCAGGATCAAGCATGTCCTCTTCCATGGCGGCCCTGCAAGAAAGCTCCACCAAGGAGAAGTGATTGAAAAGCAGCCAACAGAGTCTATGACAGAGATAGCCCTGCTCTCCTTACTAGGTGACTCACATGAAGATCAAGCTGCCCATCGGGTACATATCTGTAGGGGGCCTAGGTCCAGTCCACGCATGGCCCTTGGTTGGTGTTTCAGTCTCCACAAGCCCCCCTTGGCCCAGGTTAGTTGGCTCTGTTGATCTTCTTGTGGGGCTTCTGTCACCTCCAGGTCCTTTTCTCCCCCCCACCCCCCGACACACACACACTTCCACAAGACTCCCTGCACTCTGCCCAATGTTTGGTTGTGGGTCTCAGCATCTGTTCTTTTCCATTGCTGGATGGAGCCCCTCAGAGGACAGCTGTGCTAGGCTCCCATCTGCAAGCATAGCAGTGTGGTTAACAGAGTCAGCGGTTGGCGCTCTTCCTTGGGGTGAGTCTCAGGTTGGGCCAGGAATGGGTTGAACATTCCCTCAATCTCTGCTTTATCTTTCTTTATCCCTTCACATCTTGTAGGCAGGGTAAATTTTGGATCAAAGTTTTGTGGGTGGGTTGGTGTTTCCCCTCCCTCTACTAGGCATCCTGTCTAATTAGAAAGTGGCCTCTTTAAAATCTCCATGGTCCACGCTCGCCACTAGGGGTCTTAGCTAGAGTCAAACCCATATCCTCCAGGAGCCTGTCCTGTTGTAATCTCTAGCTTGTCTCTTTCTTTCTGCAAGCCCTTTGTCCTCCCCACTCCCTTTCCCCACATCTGATCCCCACCCTATTTCCCTCCACACTTCTTCCTCTCTCATGTGGTAATTTGAATCCATGTGGCCTCAGGCCACGGTTATTCATACTTGTTCTAGAATAAACTCTCTTCTTTTCCTATGGAGGAAGGAGCCGAGCCCAGTCTTTGCATTAACAACTATTTAACAAGAAATGTCCTCTAAGAAGGTGTAGTCAAATTACAACAACTAATTTTGGCCCTCTGGGTTCTTCTGGAATAATGCAAATAATCCAAATACTCCTCTCTAATAATCATGACCTCATCAATAAAGATAATTGAGTGAAACCATTATGACATGAATTTTCTAGAGAAGGTAAACAACACACTACTGTAAGATAGTGTCTTGCTCTCACTACCTACTGATGGTTGTCTGATGTTGACAAAGCCAAGATTTCCGGGACAAAACTAGAAACTGGAGCTATTTCATTCATAAACCCAGTGTAAACAAACGTGGGGGAACGCACTGCACCTAACTCAGTGCACGCTGAATCTTCATTGCTAATGAATGCAATTCTGCTGCTGTAATTTGTGTTGTCCTTCTGACTTGCTATACACATTCCTTAAAAAGTCACCACCAACCCAAGCTGTGTCCAAGGAGCCCTTCTGCCAGAAGCCAGCAGAAAACAGGGCAGGTTCCTTACAGACAGATGGTTTTCACACAATGCTCCCGGGAAAGCAGTGGGCGTTCAACATTTGGAAATTCTAGACGGTGCAAGATAGTGAGGAGTCACCTCCCAAGCATTTTCACAGAATAAATCAGCAAAGGGGAAACAGTAAGAATAAAACATCTTACTGTTGGATACGGTCGAGCAACTGAAAACTAGTTACTCTGACCCTATACGGATGTGTTCTCATAAGTTAATTGAAACATTCATAATTTCCCTAGGACTTGTCACCGGGACCCCACTTCAGATTTCCATGTAGATTTTCTAAAGTACAAAGCAAACTATAAGATTCAGCAGCTTTTGCTTTTTGTGTATAATTGAAACCAATTAACTGTGACTTCAAATCAAAAATCTTGTTTCCTTTGAAGCAATGTTGTAAATACTACACTTTATGTATGTAAAGTGGGTTTTCCAGTTACCGGATTAAAAACTGATTGGCCTACTAAGGAAATACTGAAAAATGCAGAAATTTGTGGGGAAATTGGAAGTAGAACATCGAGGTGCTGTGTTTGTTATAAGAGCTATAAAGGAAAAAATAATGGAAATGCCCTCTTTAAAATATGTACATAGTTATACATATTTTAGTAGTCTGAAGTAGATTTCATCTGAATTTTGTGCTGCTTCTTTAGGACATAGGCATGTCTAAAATATCAGATATCTGTGTTTCAAAAGTCTAAAAGCTGGTCAGGCACAGTGGTGCATGCCTGTAATCCCAGCACTCTGGGAGGCAGAGGCAGACAGATTATTGTGAATTTTAGGACAACCTGGTCTACAAATCAAGTCCAGGACAGCCAAGGCTACACAGAGAAACCCTGTCTTGAAAAGTCCACCGCTCCCCCCCCACAAAAAAAAGTCTAAAAGCTATCCTCTAGTTCTCACAGTTTGTTGTATCAGTTAGGTCAATTAGAAGGAATGACTTATTACTGATATATATATATATATATATATATATATATATATAATCTGTATTATAATGTTATATAATATATATTAGCAGTTATTATTTGATTTGACATCAACATAATTTTCCAACTTTTAAAACAGAATGACATCCTAGAAATACAGTTTTGTTGTTTTTTTTTCTTATGTATATTCTTGTACATCGTGTGTACATCTTGTGAGTGTGCGTGCGTGTATGTGTGTCTGTCTGTCTATCTGTCTAACTGACTGACTACACAGGTCTTCACATGTTTGTACACATACACGTGCAAGCCAGAGGTTAACATCAAGTATCTTCTTCCGACATTCTTTACTTTAATAAAGAAAGGTCTCCTGCAAAACCTGGAGCCAGCCTTCCCTGGGAGGATTCCCTGTCTCTGCCAATTAAACCCTAGATTACAGCTGAGCTATGACATCTGCCTTTCACACAGATTCTGGGCATCTTAACACGGGTCTTTATACTATGTGGAAATTACTTTCCCCAGTGAGCTGTCTTCCCAACCCAAGCAACACAGTTCTTAAACAGCCCATAGCTTTAAGAGTGACATATAACTAACTTCTTTGCTATCTGAGATTTGCTCCAAAGTCATCTATGACTGTAGAGTGATAATTAGGACTATAAGTAAATAAAGTCTGGTTGGGATACGCCATTAATAGTTCACACGGAGCCTGAGTGATAGGTCATAAACATACATTAAGTTATCCTCCATAAATATGTATATGCTTTGAAAGTTACAAAACAAAATACAAAGCAATGAAAAAATATTAAAGCAAAAGATTGAACAAAAGCTCCTATTGTGGTTTTGATTATCTTGCATTGAATTTACAAACAGAGCGGGATGTTGCATCTTTCAGCCCCAAAGCCCCTCTCTCTCTCCACTGTGTCTCCCAGTGGCAGTATCTCGAATTACAGCGCTTGGATCTCTTTGCTTGGCTGAGATCTTGCACATCTCTTTTATTTTGTCAGAGCTATTTTCTAGTTTGCAAGGTTTTCCAGGTTTCCTAATGTGTGTCATCATCTTTCTTACTAACAACCAATTTTAAAACAAACAGGAAGAAACTATTTTTATAAACTTGGTGTTGGTAGCATTCCTGGTTACCTACCACCCTGGCTTTGTGATTCTAACAGCTTTTCTACAGAATATCTAAGACAATCAGGTATATAATTTATAATCCAGAAATAAAGAATTACCATTTGATAATTTCATACATATATACAATGAAATATAATCAACTGTTTTGGTCTACCCTTTTAAAATATATCTGTTGTGACTATATTGTAAGGCTTAATAGATACTCCTTAAGTAGTTTTTTGAGTTACTTTCCATTGTAAAATAAAAGAAAACCAGTATTACATGTCTGCTGAACTTGGAGTTGTCCTGATTTCCCAGTATGAATGACACATGATGGGTTTCCAAAGATTAAAGTTCTCAGTTCACTCAACCATCAGCTAAAGTCAGATCAAGCCACCAATATCTAATAGTTGGAAATATTTATCCCCAGTAATCACTAAAATGCCTTTACCACTACCACCAAGTATGTCAGGGAAAGTGTTTTCAGGTCTTCTTTTAGAGTGATAAAATAAGTTACTTAAAAACAAAAATCAAACAAACAAGAGCAGATTGTCCCTTTGAATAAACTAGAAAAAGAAAACACTATCATGGAGACAAACCAAGAAAAATCCAAAGATGATCTGAAAATATCAACATGAGTTCTCTTACCATAAGAAATACATTTTGCACAGCAGTCATGTTAATATTCCAGAAGACATTATCTTGGCTTGACTACACACATCATCTGCTTGAAAGCCTTGACTGGCTCTGTTTGATGGCCTGAAATTGCATCTGATACTGAAGAATCTAAATAAAGTTAGTTCATGCCACATGCCGGGTTGCTTTGCATAAGTGCCCATGACACCTGATTTTCCCATGGGAAAGAACGAAAGGTGAGATCAGGACTCCACATTGATTTCTTCATTATGAGATAAAAACTTTTCCTCTGCAGGGACGGTATGGCTTCATGTCGGGTCCCTGTAAGTATACAAGCTGCTAGACATTTATTTCTGACAAGGGGGTCTACATTTGTCTTGGTCAAGTTACAGTTCATGTGGACAAGGATCTTATCTGAGTTGTCTCCATCGGACTTCATCTGTTTTAACAAATGTTCAGAATAAAGGGATGGCATGCACTCCTGAAGACACCTTGAACCGCAGGATTGAAGACAGTAATAATTCTTGCTAGGGTTTTCAATGTCTGATGTCTGATAAGTGCTCACAAACAGGTTCTGGTCATACTAAATCTAGCCAAGGCCAATAACTTAACTGTCTCTATTGAGAATTTATGAAATGATTGAGAATATTCTAGGTGGTGTTGTATACTACCATTAATTTTTGTAGCTGATTTAGCCAGGAATTGTTTCTCTGCTAATAAATACTTCTTGGGCTTAAAAATTGAATCTGGGTAATGCCAATTCTGTGAGATCATAAGGTTTCATGATAACACTCAAAGCATTATATCAAGTTCATTATCTGAATGCCCCACTAGATTATAAAAGCCGTGTGGTAATTTGACTAAGAATGGCCTTCATAGACTCATATATCCGAATGCTTAGTCATCACGGAGTGGCACTACTTGGGAGGGAATAGGAGGTGTGGCTTTGTCGAAGTAGGCGTGGCCTTGTTGGAGGAAGTACGTCACTAACGGGTGGGCTTTGAGGTTTCAAGGGCCCAATGGCTCGCTCTCTCTCCCTGACACCTGCAGATCTAGATGTAGCGCTCTCAGCAACTTCTCCAGCACCATGTCTAGAAAGACCGGCTGCCATAATCTCCCACACAATGACAATGGACTAAATCTCTGAAACTGTAAGCAAGACCCAATTAAATACTTTCTTTCATAAGTGTTGCTTTGGTCATGGTGTTTCTTCACAGCAGTAGAGCATTGACTAAGACAGGCTACTGAGAATACATTTGTGGGTTTTTTTTTCCTCTTTCTCTAGTATCTAGAATGCAGGTGGAACAAAGCAAACATACGAGGGCCAGGTTACAAACAGACTTCAGAGGCTCTTTCCAGCTTGTTCTACATCTAACGTTCTTCATCCTGTATTATTACAATACTTTGGGGTATTGTATTTTTACATTTTATTTTTATTCGTTCATTTATTTACTTACCTAGGATTTTGTTTGTGTGTTTGTTTTCAATGCTGATTACCATGCCCAAGGTTTCTCGTATGCTAGATAAGTGTTCTACCACTGATTTATAGCCCCAGACCTTACTTTTTTAAATTCATGTTTTATTTTTATTTTAATTTTTATTTATTACGATTTATCACTTTGTATTCATGCTGTACCCCCCTCCCTCATCTCCTCACAGTCCCACCCTCCCACTTCTCCCCCTATGCCCTCCCCTAGTCCACTGATAGGGCAGGCCCTCCTCCCTACTCCCTTACTAGGGAACTCCCATGGAGACTGAGCTGCCCACAGGCTACATCTGAACAGGGGGTCTAGGACTTCTCCATACACGGTCCTTTTTCCTTGGTCATTGTATATCCTGATTGTAGCCCTATCCCTCAGCGACTCCCAGCCCCACCCCCCATCCCCCCTTTCCCTTTCTCCTGGTCCACTGAAATGGGGAGGTCCCCTCTGACTGTGCCATCTGCCCCTAGCTTATCAAGTCACCAGAGGGAAGAAAAAAAAAGAAGAAGCAGACACACCCAAGAGGAGTAGACAGTTGGAAATAATCAAACTCAGAGCTGAAATCAATAAACTAGAAATGAAGAGAACAATTGGCAGAATCAACGAAACAAAGAGTCTTACTTATTTTTAAAAGTTTACAAGTATAATAAGGTGCCTAATAAAAGCCCACTTAGGTCACTGGAGGGAATAGCATGCATAAGAAGTAAGAGAAATGAAACAGCCTCGAATAATTATCTTGTCCCTACAACTGCCCAAGCACAAACATCACAAAGTTGCAAAGTCACTGCTATTTTGCCCAATGTAAGGAGTACGACACATTAAATATAAGCTGATGAGCATGTTGTCAAGTTGCCAAAATACTAATGGGGGTTACCTTTGGACGGCGACACCATGGTTGCTGCGTTCTGAATAAACAGAAATTACCATAATGGAAAGGAACATAAGGGAAAATTTAGTTGAAGAATTATCTCCTTCTTATTTAAAAACCACATTTTAAGTTCTAGTTGTGTAAGTAAATTTTTATGACCATAGAAGAGAAATTACATATAATTTCCACTATTGCTCTTTTTTTTTTCCACAAAAAGAGAATCTAAATTCTCTGAAGAAAACTGAATGCTTATAAAAAAAACAGCAGGATAACAAAACATTAAAGTTCAAACCTTCATCACATATTTGAGTTGGGCATTTGCCGCTTCTCTTTAGGATTCTGAGTTTGGACTTGTGAAGTGCAGATTGGATAAAATAATCTCAGAATCCTTGACAATTCTATAAGTCTCTTAAGCCTTCAAATCACTATTACTTGATATTACTAAGTATTTTCCATGTTTAATTTGCAAATCTTGTAAGCCACTTGAAATTACAGAAAACCTCTTGAGTCTCCTAGAAGTATCCATGAAAAATACACAAAGCTTAAAGATTGGGACTAATGGGCTAAACATGTGATAACATGTTTAATTGTGTGGGTTTCTCTAGGCAGAGGTCTAGAGTACTTTAGAAGAAAAGCATCAAGCTTGAAATTACATATATCACACAGCCTTACCATCACAACTAGATTCTACGGAGAGGAAGTGCACAGAATAAATGTAAGTTGTTGCAGCCTTGCCAGGCCACAGAGGAAGATGATACAGTCAGCCCTGATGAGACCTGATAGACTAGGGTCAGATAGAAGGAGAGGAGGTCATCCCCTATCAGTGGACTAGGGAAAGGGCATAGGGGGAGAAGAGAGAGAGTGGGTGGGATTGGGCGAAAATGGAGGGGGCTACAGCAGGTATACAGAGTGAATAAATTGTAATTAATTAATTGATTGATTATAAAAGGAAACTTCTTTCAGAGAAAGTGTGTTCTCAGCAGAACCAATGAATAAAAATAAAAAAAAATTATTTGTTGTCTTAGTTACTGTTCTGTTGCTGGGATAAGACATCATGACCAAGGCAACTTACAACAGAAGACATTTATCCGGGACTTATAGTTTCAGAGGGGTAGAGTCCATGACTTATCACTCTGGCGTCTATGTCAACAGGCAGGCAGGCAGGCCTGGTAGTAGAACAATAGAAAAAAAAATTCTCACATCTTGAGACACAACCATGAAATAGAGGGAGCTAACTGGGAAGGACGTGGACTTTCGAAACTTCAAGGCCCTCACCCAGTGACACACTACCACAAAAGAGGCCACACCTTCAGATCTTTCCCAAACAATTCCAAAAGTGGGGTGAGGCATTAAAATATGTGGGCCTCTGGGTGCCCTTCTCAGCTCCATTTCTAAGAGATTTAAGATGCACACAAAAGCACAGACACGAATACCCACATTCTGCCACATATGTGACAAAGTTGTTTTCTAATGTTCGCCTAGTTACAAATACAAATTTTATAAACTACCAAGGCTAAACATTTTTCTGTTTGAAAAATCATTCTAAATTATCATTGATAATTTGAAAAAAAATTCTGATGCAAAGAAGTAGATAAATAGCATATTTCAATTCAACGTCTACTTAGAAAATACATTAAATTCTGTTATTTTTACTTCATCACAAAACTACAAACTCATCTTTTTTGAGAAATTTAATGTAGAATAATAAAATGCATTATAGATATTAAAATATTTAAGTTTTCAATAGCTGCAATGTGCAGTATAACATTAAAAACAAGCATAGTTTACATGGACACAATGGCTTGAAAAATTCTGTTCCTTCCAAGTATACTCCATATATCCCATTCCCACCCATACCTAAGCTACAACACAGAATGGCTAATTTATTTTATTTTTTTATTAATTATGCTTTATTTACTTTGTATCCGCCCTGTAGTTCCCTCTCTCCTCTCTTCCCAATCCCTTCCTTCTTCCTCCTTCTCCATGCATGCCCCTCCCCAAGTCCACTGGTAGGGGAGGTCTTCTTTTCCTTCCTTCTGATCCTAGTCTGTTAGGTCTCATCAGGCTGCATTGTCTTCCTCTGTGGCCTGGTAAGGCTGCTCCCCCCTCATGGGGAGGTGATTAAAGAGCAGGCCAATCATTTCATGTCAGAGACAGTCCCTGTTCCCATTATTATGGAACCCACTAGGAGACTGAACTGTCATGGACTACATCTGTGCAGGGGTTCTGGGTTATCTCCATGCATGCTACTTGGTTGGACTATCAGTCTCAACCAAGATTTTTTGGATCTGTTGCTCTCCTTGTGGAACTCCTGTCCCCTCCAGGTCTTACTAACTTCCACTTCTTTCATAAGATTCCCTGCAATCTTCTCAAAGGTTTGGCCATAAGTCTCAGCATCTGCATTGATAGTCTGCAGGGCAGAGCCTTTCAGAGGCCCTCTGTGGCAGGCTCCTAACTTGTTCCCTGTTTTCTCCTTCTTCTGATGTCCATCCTCTTTGCCTTTCTGGATGGGGATTGAGCATTTTTAGCCAGAGTTCTCCCTCTTGATTAGTCAGAATGGCTATTGTTAAAACACATTTTCTTTTAGCACTTTTTTTTTATTTCTTTCCACTATTTTTTTATTTTTCAAGTTTTTGTATAAGACACTGTATCTTGTGCTATACTTTCAAACATATGTTACTATAGTTTTTCTTACCCATTCTGATTACAATCTTTTATCTTTAGAATTAAAATGAATACTGATAAAAATGAATTAATAAACAAACGCTTCCTACCTCTACCTACTGTCACCCATGATGTTCTGTGCCTCTTAGAAGTAACTATCACCCATCTAGTGCGGAGCTGATAATATGCACTCATGAAACACTGAATTTTCTTTTATTTTTTAAATATCAGTTACAGTGTATTAACTTTGTATCCCAGCTGTAGCCCGCTCCCTCATTCCCTCCCAATCCCACCCTCCCTGCCCCTTTCCAAGTCCACAGATAGGGGAGGTCCTCCTCCCCTTCCATCTGACCCTAGCTTATCAGGTTTCTTCAGGACTGGCTGCAATGTCCACCTCTGTGGCCTAGCAAGCCGAATTTTCTTAATGTACTAAAAGTTTACATAATAACACCACTGCTTTGGGTGTATTTTTATATTTTGCCATTTTTGTTGTTATCTGTGTTGATACATACCATACAGAGGAGAGCGTATCAGAATTTTCTTCATTCGTCTTATATTATGGTGTTTTGTTTTGACCAGACTTTTTTCTGCCCCCTTTTCTCTTTATGTGCGTCTTAGTAGCTTCATTGTGTTTTCTTTGGACTCATCTACTAGAATAAAAGTCTATTTTCAGTCTTTTAATTATGACTGTTTTCAGGGATTTACATAGTATTTTCATCATTCTTCCCAAATGATTAGTGCCATTTACTGAGATCTTTCCTTCTCTAGAAATGAATAGATTGTTCTCATGGCTACAAAGAGGATGTGATACAACCCCCACAATGGTGATTACTTAAAGTTCACAAATAATTGAATAAATTGGGGAGGCATGGAGGAATTAATATTTTAATTATAATATATAGAAGAAATGAAATGAAAACGAACAGCCCAATAAGCTATTTTGATAATTTTTAAAAAATAAAACATGTATCCAAGATTCTTTTGCTTTCAAGGTTATAGTGTGTCCACACTCATGGGCTATTTATTTATTTATTTATTTATTTATTTATTTAGTAAGGCAGGGTTTCTCTGTTTAGCCTTGGCTATTAGACTCACTTTGTAGATCAGAACTCAGAGCTCTGCCTGCCTCTGCCTCTCTCAGTGCTGGGATTTAAAGGTGTGTACCGATCAGGGGCCTTTTAATGGCCAGTCATTCACTGCTAGGATTAAAAAAAAAATGGATAGCAACAGAGGGCAGCAGTTTTTCCTCCGTCACAGAGACCTTGCCCCACACCTCCATCCATGAGCCACACAGGGTCATGCTGCCCATTTCTTTGCCCACTCTATCAAACTTGCAATGAGTGACATTTGCTAATAGGATTCTTACCCCAAACATGGCCATCTGCCCATTTAATTACCTCTTCTGCCTCAAAACTCAAGGACTAATGAATACAAAGGTGATGCAGAGAGGGAAAGATGGACGAACAATTTCTATGAGAAAGCACAGAATGTGTGACAGATAAACTTGCATGCTTAGCAAAGGGAGACTTCATTGTGCAGTAATGACCCAAGCCAAAGGGCACAAGGAAGAAACCACTGAAAATGTGGGGAATGCCTTAAAGCTTTCACAGACATGGCTAACTACTGCATATAATCTCAGGTAAGTGAAACCTAGTCTCTTTTGTGAAATAGATATATAATTTTTGAGATTGTAATTACACCAGTCATTTCTTCCCATTTGTCCTTCCAAACCCACCTGCTCCTTCTGTCAAAACAGAGTTGATTTTCTGTTAACTTCAAGAAAGAAGCTGACCCCAAGTGAAATTGGCACCCTGTAGTAAGGTTAAGGATTCAAACATGGGTTCTATCCTCAGTACCTTTCCCTTGTTCAGAGAACACTAATGGCAGGTCCAGGGCTTCCATAAAGGAGGTTGGTGGTCGGCTCTGGTAGAAAAACATGTTCACACATACAGCTAGAGTTTTTCCCATGAAAGACAGCTCACTATCTAATCTTGCTGACACAAAATCCATAGCCTAAACCTGCCTGCCCAGAAGGAACTTTCCATCAGACTTCAGAGTCTGACTGACTAATCAGATTAATGAAGACACAATAATCTTAATGGTTTTTAAAAGCCTCCAAAATCAACTGACAAATTACATCGGAAGAAAGAGAATTTTTAGCCCAGAGTATCCAACAAAGAATTCCAAATAAAAAGGCATTGCCTCTGTTACAGAGATTGAGTACTATGAAGACAAGAAAAGAGAGAGAGAGAGAGAGAGAAAGGAGCTAGCAATGCTAACAAATATGATTATTCAAGTTGGTATGGGAACTCCGGCATCAGCAAATATTTTTTACAGAAATTGCATAGTAAGTATTCTAAACTTGCAAGACTTGGAGGTCCTGCCTGTATGGTTACGGCAATCCTCTACACAACAATATCAGTACATGTGACTTCTCATAGTTTTTTGATATTTAAGTTTTTAGTAAATATATAAGGGACCACAGCATAGAGCTGATAGATCACCCTAAAAGTTAAAAAGATTAGGTGAAAAGAGGAAAGTAAAAACCAAAGTATCAATCCATGAAGCCTGAAAATTTCCCAAAATAATAATTCCAGAGAGAAGAAAATAGAGAGAATACATTTACACACATACACACACTCACACTCACACTCACATTCACACAAGGGGCCAAGGGGCTAGTGAGACGGCTTGGTACACCTCTAACTCCAGTTTTAGGGGACCTGATGCCCTCTTCTGGCCTCCTCAGGCACCAAGTGTGCACAGGACATGCAGGCATACATGCAAGGAAAACACTCATCTACATAAAAAAATAATATTTAATACAAGAAATTTTCAGAGAACCAGAGAGCACAGGTCTCTAGACTTGAATTGTTCACCAAGTGCTAAACAGTGAATGAATAAATATTCAAAGTAAAGTAGGCCCTGGTTTTTAAATACCTGGGAAAATAAAGAATGAAAGCATCCAAAGAGAAAATAACAGATTATTATTCAAAAGATGAGGAATCTGAAGAGTGTCTGCTTCTTGGCAGCCATGTGGCCACAATAGAACCTCATGTGGAAAGTTCAGAAAGAAAATGGTTTATAGCCCAGAATCACCTGGGCATGAACCCATCAACCCCTAGGGGGTGACCCTAGAGAAATGAACAAAAGTCTCTAATATGACCTCTCCATTCCATACTCATCCTTTCTAGGGAATGGGTGGTTAAGCAAATTGAGCAGAAAATCACGCAAAGGGATACGTGGGATACAGGGAAAGTGGTCAGCCCAACACTTGGTGATCAATGTGGTTGGGTACAAGAGCAGAGGAACATGGTGTAATGGGAGGCAAGGAGAATGATTGCCTGAGTGATTGGAGATGCCACTACAGGACAGATCTCTTAGCATATCAGGTTGCCTACCACCTAGGACATAAAAAAAAAAAAGAGTTCCTCGACTTGTGGGCAAATTTATATAAATTTAAAAATAGAGAGAAGAAAGGTAGGAACGAGTCTTAATATTTCTTTAAAGCTGAACAAGAATGAAAACTACCTGGCATACCTATTAATTCTCAGTGTCATTGTTTGCCATTTCCATAAGCTATAGGTTATCAATAAAGTCAATATCAACTTAATAGCTATTTTACCATGGGAAGTGGGAGGCATATGTGATACTAAGCCCTTGGCTGTATTAGCATGGTGTTGAAATATCAGCAAAAGTCCAAAAATATTATGGGGCATAAATAGGATCTAGAGTAAAGTGATTCCTTCTGAAGAGAATAACTGGGAAGAAGCTAGTATGATGGGGCAGAGATGAATGTTTTCAATAGAAGCCTTTGTTATTTGCTGTTTAAACTATGTGCACAAAATTCAGTTCTCTGTGAATAAATACTATCCCTTAATGCTCTGCATTTCTCAGCTACCTATTAAATTTGAAGAACCCTGGGAAAGCTAACACTGTAGCTGTTGTCAGCAAATACAGTAGGATTTATTTGTTTATAAGTGGGAAAATGTCCAAGACAATGAGCTAGACCACCATAGGCATCAGAAACAGAGTACTGGAAGCTGAAGAAAATCAATAAAAGTGAAGTGAGAAGGTGCAGGAAGCTGCATCTTCTTATATGTGAGTCTCCTGTTGGAAAATTGGGATTAGATATGACTGAGGGGCCTTCAACCACCTTTGAGTAAGTGGGGCAGTGGAGCAAATATTCCTGGTACCCTGAACACAAAATAGGATCTAAGAAAGCCAAGAGAGCTTAATATTTATTTTATGGATGATGTTTATATTGTTTGGTTGCTGTCTTTATAGTAGATAATTTTATGATGAATATCATGCTTGAAATTCCAACTGTGCTTGTAAGAGAAGATGCCTGGCCGTGGGCTAATGAGTTGGAGAGGAAGAATTGAGTATAAGTACTGGTGGCTATGACATAAGAATAGATATTTCAGCTCTCCCCAATTTCTGATGAAGAGTACCAAAAATCCCTATAATGTCCTGAGTAATAGGGGTGCTGGGAACATTTTTTTTTCCAGTTAGCTAACTAACTCTTGGTTGGCTCTGTACATCTGCAGGATGAGGGACAAGCATCAGCAAAAATCAAACTATATCCAGAAGCTTCAAACTTCAGCCCCTACCTTGTCCTCTCGGAGAGGATGGCTGGAGGCTGAGTGGGTAGTCAGTTGTTCCTACATTGTAGTCTCCTTAAAAATCCTTAAACGACAGCATGTGGAGAAATTCTAAATTAGTAAGAATATCCACATGCCAGGGAAGTAGTACATTAAAAAGTTCTACAGGAAAGAAGCTATCAGGAGCCTACTCCAGCCTATCATAGTTCCTTTTCATCCAGCCAGTTCTCTACACTCTTTATCACAAACGTACAGACATAAATTAACTTTCCCTGAGTTCTGTTAGTTGCCACAACAAATTATTGAAATTGTTAAATATAAGTAGAAAGTCTACATTGGGTAACAGAGTGAGAAAGCAGTCTGACTAAACCCGGAAGAGCCCGCTCTAGATGGCATTTGAGGAATTCTGGGACCTAGCCACACAGAGCCTGCATTAACTCCAGAAAGTCCATGCCATTTCGAAGAAGCCCAACTGACGTCTAGAGGTGTGGAGAACTGTTTAGCGCAACACTCCCCACCCTTCTCCTGTACGAGTTCTAGTGTCAGCTGTGACATGAGTCAGAGATACTTCTATTTGACTTGAGACTAATTTAAAAAAATCCAATGGATGGTTATATCACAAGGGAGAGAGAGTCATGTTCATTGCTCTCAACTGTAATTACTCCAGGGGGATTATCTGATTCCTACAAAACTGTCACTGTCCTTGCCCATGCTGTATCATAGATCTAAAACTAGCTAACACTACACTTTGGACCTGGGATTTTTATTTTAACTATCTCAGCAACCGTAATACATGACAGGCATTTATCTTCGTCACTGTTGTATTACTGCACCAAGGAAAGCTTGAGAACACAGTGAACACCTGCTGAGCAGACAAGTGAATTAACAACCTAATGTCAGAGAAAAGTCTTATTTTCATGAAGCACCGATAGCATTTTCTCCCAATGAAAACGTTCATATTTTAACTTTATAATATGGCAAATAAAAAAGTTACACATAGAATTTTCACTTTGAGTTAATCTTTGGATCACAATTTTGGTGCATGGTGGCTCTGCCATTCGTTGCAAAACTCTTCCAAGCATCTTCAAAACACTCTTGAGGTTAGTTTTCAGTCAGGAAATAAATGGCCACGGGTACTAAATATCAGCAACATAAGGACAATTCACAAGCTCAGGTAATTTCAGTCCCCAAATAATTCACATGCATTTTAGTACAATTTAAGGACCCAGGGTTCCTTTTGAGCTAACACACTGTAAACCTATGTAGATGTTCATTGCACCTTAGACATACAGCCTGAAATAATTATCAAACAGATGTCTTCCTTTAGATACAACAATAGAACCAACCCATGGAACTTTACCTTTTTCTCAAAATCAAGGTTTATGTTATCCTTTCACACCTTGTGGCTGGGGAATTTAATTCTCTCTTCTAAAATACTTGCTAGGAAGTCAAATTCTAAAATACGCTGGTCTGGTCTTTTCAAACTATCACATTCAATGATGAAACAATATAGACTGTATTCAAAATTTCTTCTTATAGTGAAATATATGGGACAGGAATACAGTCGAATGTTTATGATAATTCCATTTTCAAAAATCTTGACTTCACATTCAAAGCCGTCTGTACAGAGTATAACATCAAATACTGAGGTACAAATTAGGCGAAGGGGTCCTTTTCTAGCTATTGTACTAAATCTCCTTTGTTCTACTGTGAGAACCCTTAAGAAGCTTGGGACTACATGGAAGACTCTAAATTATACAGCTGGGCTCTGATGCCAGGTGTTTCTTCATAGAATTTTCTCTAAATAACAGTCTAGAAAATGTATTTTTCTCAATATAAGAGACTACAAATAAATTTTTATTGCTGTTCACTTGATAAAACTTTGTTGAGACTGTATTACAAGAACATCTCACATTAATGCACAAATTCATGGGCTGGTTTCACAAAGAAAAATGTAACAATGTTTTTGCTGACTATAAACAAAAATGAGAATGGTGATAGGAAATAAAGAACAAAAGTTCTAATAATATGAATATTAGTGCAACAGTGACTCAAGGCGTCTTAATATTAATTCTTGTTACCCAAGCTGCTAGGGAAGCTATTACTGAATTTTCTGCTAGTATAAATACCATGATGTACATATTTCTCTCCACTCTCTAAGCCCTACATAACTCAAAAGTCATTCGAGTTTTAAATTATAGCCAAGAGTGATTAGATTCCCCAAGGATCCATCTGAGCTGAACACTCTGAATGAGCGAAGGACTCTGGCTCAATCTGCATGCCACTATACTGGCTCTTTTGCAAGTTAAACGACACAATGGAGAAACATCACGTGCAAGGCAAGGAACGATTTGTCAGCCATGATACAGGAGCTCCATCAACTCAATGGCATCAAATAAACAAACAAACAAAACCAAGAGGCTACAGAGACCTAAAAATACACACGCTTTGAGATTTGATTCAAACAAAGCATGTTTAAGGACTTACTTGCCCACTCTGTCAAAGTAATGGTTAAGTGTCAGATTAAACATTGTTATTGTTTAGCAATACATGTGGATGATAGATTTGGCTTTAAAATACTCTAGAAGAAAATAATAATGAATGTATGTAGGAAGGGAACAGGGCTTAAAAACGGCATAATATCGGTAACTGTAGAAGTTGGTGTTTATTATAAGATCTTTCTACTTTTATGTATCTTCTGAAATTTATACCAAAAAATGTGTATTTATTAAGGTCGTGTTTGGTCTTCAGAAGTTCCTCAAGTAAAAGTGACGCAATATAAATTTTTGATAGTTCCCTGTTGTTAAAACTAGGCTATGCTAATCTCCTGCAAGAAGTAGCAGGCAGGAATGCAAGCCACAAGAAGGCACCTTGCTCCTAGCACGGCAAGTATCCGTAGGTGAAGGATGTAGTAGGTAGTTGTGAGGTTTCATTCATTTCATCTTTCATCTTTCTAAAAAGACATTGAGAGGCCATTTTAATACATCTGACTTTGAACACTTTTCATGCATTTACCTAAGTCAAAGGTGTTCACTTGTAAACATATGTGACCAGACAAGATTTTTGATGGAGCCCTTAAAGTCAGCAGTTGGGATCAAGGGTAAGACTCGTTCCTGTTATGATGAAGATCACAATATAACTGTAAATGTGGATAAGATATGCAAGTGACTGTGAGAAGTGTCTCCATACAGAGACCCTAGCTACACTGGCATTCTAAAAATATCACTCTGTAATGTACAAATCAACTCTGTGTCGGGGAAACAACTTCCAAGCTAAAGCAGAACGTGATAACAGAGTGTGCTGTATAATGTACAGCCATGATATTGAAAGGGTAGCATGAACAGAATCCTAAGGTGTTTCACGCATTAGTCAAATACGGTCTACCCTTGGGTATGTTAGTGACCTCTCACACCTGTTTACTCCAGCACACACTTATAACCAGTAAATTTAGATAGAATCAAAGGAGAATTGATATTTACAGATTCCCTGATCTACAGTAACAAAAATGTAGCTTATTCTTACTCACAAATTGTGGAAATTGCTACTAAACAAAACCCTTAAAGATTCAGAGGCAGGTTTGTGGGTTCCATTTTACAGATGAGTAAAGTAAGATCCTGTGATGCCTGGCTGGAATAAATTTCAAATCAAAATTTCAACTGAGATATAGATAGATAGATAGATAGATAGATAGATAGATAGATAGATAGATAGATAGATAGAGATATATATGTTATTTTCTAAGTTATTTCTAAGAATGTTTTGAATTCATCAAACTTAACTCCTAGAAGGTTTAATACACTTTTTCTTATATCTAGTCATTATGCAATTTTTACATTTCAATTTTGATTAAACTATTTGGCATCACTGTCCTCCAAAGCTAGCCATAGCCCTGACCTCTCTCTAGGCCATCTGAGTATAAATATAGGTTTTTTTTTTTTTAGGGGTGTTTTTTTTCCTAGTCATTTTATTATCTTCTGTTCTTAAAATCACATGAAACTTTGAATACTACTGTCATAAAGTTGCTTTTAAAGTTGGGGCTTGGGAGAATGAAGAAATGGTTCAGCAGTAAACTGTAATTAATAAAAATAAAATAAAAATTTTAAAAATTATGCACTGCTAAATGCTCATCCCTGAAAACATACATACAAGTAGCATTATATGGACTATATGGGTTGTATTTAGGAGTATATAGATAGAGAGAGATACTTATATGTATGTAATAACAATTAGCAAAAAAATATAGGTTGTGAATTGAAGGAGGGTAGGAAGAGATATATGGGAATGTGTGGAGGGAGGAAAGTGAAAGGAGAAGTGTTGTAATCAAATTATACTTAAAAATAAAAATATAAATACAAAAAGAGAAAGAGTGTACTGTGTAATGACTTTGCAGAAGATGCAAGCTCAGTTCACAGCACACAGGTCAGGGAGCTCACAACTGTTTGTAAGTTTAGCTCCAAGGATCCAGTGGCCTTTTCTGGGCTCCATGAGCACCTGCCCTCAGTGCACAAAGATACACACATATAATAAGCATAAATTAAATAATGAAGCAATTCTGTGCATGGTTGTTCATTCCTAGAATCTTAGCAATTGAGAAGTTGCGACAGGAGAATTTGAGTTCAAGACCAGTCTAAACTACGTACATCATAGGATCCTACCTCAAAAAGAAAATGTAAAATAAGATACACAATTTTGGAATTTAAAGTCTCATGAAATTGAATAAAACATGAATAGTAAATCCATACTTATATCCAGTATGTTGAACTCTTGCTCTTACTTCTAAATCTTGGCCCATAAAAGCCATTGATGGCCTCAGTATCCTCTAGATTGCTGAACCTATGAAACTAAGGACTGATTTGGGAAGAACTGGCTCAGCAATTAAGATTCCTTGCTGTTCTTCCAGAGGACTCGAGTTCTGTTCCCAGAACACATTTCAGGCAGGTCACAACTACTGCTGTCATAGCTTCAGCCCATGGCACCTGACGCCTTCTTCTGGCTTTCGTGGATACCTTCACCCATGTACACATACCCGCACGCAGACATACATACACATTCACAATTGTTTAGAAAGAAAGAAAAAGATCTTTAAAAATGAATCTAAGGATCCGTCTCTCATTATTTCATACCTCTGCTAACCTATTTTTTAAATCATTTTTTCACATAAAATTTAATTAAAGTTTTTTTCTCATTTTTATTAGTTACAGTTTGTTTATTTTGTATCCCAGCTGTAGCCCCCTCCTCCATCTCCTCCCAATCCCACCCTACCTCCCTCTTCTTCTCCTATGCTCCTCCCCCAGTCCAATGACAGGGGAGATCCTCCTCACCTTCCATCTGACCATAGTCTATCAAGTCTCATCAGGACTGGCTTCTTTGTCTTCCTATGTGGACTAGTAAGGCTGTTCCCCCCTCTGGGGAAGGTGATCAAAGAGCTAGCAACTGAGTTCATGTCAGAGATGGTCCCTGTTCCCCTTACTAGGGTACCCACTTGGAGACTAAGCTGCCATGGCCTACATCTGTGAAGGAGTTCTAGGTTATCTCCATGCATAGTCCTTGGATGGGGTATCAGTCTCAGAAAAGACCCCAGTGCTCAGATTTTTTTGGTTCTGTTGCTTCCCTTGTGGAACTCCTGTTCCCTCCAGGTCTTTCTAGCTCCCCCTTATTTCATAAGATTCCCTGCACTCTGCCCAAAGTTTGGCTATGCATCTCAGCATATGCTTGGATACCCTACTGGGTGGAGTCTTTCAGAGGCCCTCTGTGATAAGCTCCTGTCTGATGTCTGTCTCATTTGCCTTTCTGAATGAAAATTGAGCCTCTTACCCAGGGTCCTCCTTGATTAGCTTCCCTAGGTGTAGAGATTTTAGTATGATTATCCTATATTATATGTCTAGTATCTACTTATAAGTGAGTATATGCCATGTGTGTCTCTCTGCTTCTGGGTTACCTCACTCAGGATGATCTTTTCTAGATCCCATCATTTGCCTGCAAATTTCATGATTTCTTTGTTTTTAATTGCTAGGGAGTATTCCATTGTGTAAATGTACCACAATTTCTGTATCCATTTTTTTCAGCTGAGGGACATCTGGGTTGTTTCCAGCTTCTGGCTATTACAAATAAAGCTACTACAAACATGGTTGAGCTAATGTCCTTGGTTAAAATCATTTCTGTTTTGTCTAAAACATATGCAGAATTCAACCACTTCTCTTGCTACCACACTGGCCCAAAGTTCTACCACCTTTTCCCCTGACTTGTAGCAGCCTCGTTTTTCAGCTTCCATCCTGGCCCCTCTTGCATTAACAGGATCAGGAATCACCATTTTAGCCAATGTGGGCTACAGTCACAAATGCCATGTGTAGTACAAACAACAGGCTTCCATTTCTCACAGTTTAAAGATCTGGAATATGCACCAGATCTGAACATACTTAATAATGACATGTAGCTAGATCCACTCTCCTGGATTCTCACATTGCTTAGAGCAGAGGGAGATTACTTTATAATCCCTTTAAGCTCATCACAAGTGCTCCAACTTCATGATCTTATAGGGCTCCATCTCCAAACACCATCACACTAGAGATAGGGGCTTCACTACATGAATCTGATGGGATGAAAGTATTCAATCCATTGAAATGATCCTTTAATATATAACCTTTTAAATATATCCATTCTGAAAGAAAAAAAAAAGTTCCTCATTCCAGAGTATTCTTACAACAGCATAAAAACCCTCCAGATTCCAGTACCTACGACCTCTGTGATTTCATCACTAATATCACTAGAGATATCATATCTGCTCTAGATTGATTGTCCTTCTTGAAATCCATCAAACACGTAATCCGTCTCCACTTTGGGGCTTGTAGGAGCCATTCCTCACCCTCATTCAGTTTCAAGCCCATCCCATTCTTCAGTTTGCTCAAGCCATTTTCCCAGTATCCCTAACCACCCTGTTTAAAATCCTATATATTTTCTTATACACCCAACCATCCTTACATTTTTCTTTCTTCCAAAGTCCAAGTTATGTATTCATATTAATATTTGCTTTACTGTGACAAAATACCTCCAACTGAACTATTTCTAGGAGAAAAGTGTTTACTTGGGCTTAACATTTTCAAAGGGTCTCAGCCTATCTGGTGGGAAGGGCAGACTTTGCGGCGGGGAAGCCCGTGGAAGAGGTTCATCACATCATAGCAGACTAGAAAGAAGAGTGGATGCAGGGAAAAGCTGGCCTATAGCCTTCAAGATCCTAAATTTGGTAACCTGCTTTCACGGAAGAGGTCTCAATTCTTGCAGCTTCCATGGTCTTCTGATCAGCAGCACAAGTTAGGGAAACAGTGCTCAAAACTCGTGAGCTGATGGGCATGTTTCAGGTTCAAAGCATATCATGACTGACATCCTACCCATGTTTACATTCATAGTGTCTGTCTCATTCATTTCAAATGTAAGTTTCATGCAGAACAGACCTTTATTGTGCGCACTGATATCCACCTATTTGTAACAGTGTTCAGTACATAATAGTATTCGGACTAGTTTTGACAAATCAATGAAATCTCTGAAGCAGTTGCCTTGAAGATACACTATTTCAATCTCATTTTTTACATCTTTATATTTGGCAGTCTGGTTTCGTATTGGACTAAAATTTGGCATTGTATATAGACACTTGATTTATTTACTCAATTTAAACAAAATATGTTTAGCTATTCAAAGTAACATAAGTTCAATAAAGTATTTAGATAGATGACACCATGTTTTATAATTGTATAAATCATAAGGCCTGAGATGCATTGGGGAAATTTAAGTTGTTGGGTAGTTTATGGTTAGTCCTCTCTGTGGTGGCGATTGCAAAGGAAGTTGCTAAGCACATAATAGGGCATAATTTTGTGTTGAAAAGCAGGACAGAAACAATCAGCTGGCTTCAGTCAACAAGTAAAAGAGGATAAACTCTGAAAAACACTCTAAAAATTAGTAAAATTTTCTAAAATACAGTATTTTTTTTTCCTTCTGAATGACTGCTAAGTTTCTTTACAATAATTTCCACAGCCTTAAGTGATGAGAACATGGCTTTGAATTACGGTTTTCATTTGGGGTTCTTTTTTTTTTTTCAGCTAAGCTTACTGATAATTCTCCTCTTCAGGAACTGTGCCACCTTGAACCAGAACAAACCTAGAGAGATTCCAACTTAAGAGCTGCTGCTGAAGGAGGGGCTGTCTGGAGTGCCTTGATGCAAGAATGGCAAGAATACTCCTGAGAAATAGACAGGCGTTAAAGGGAAGAACAATTTCAAGAGCCAGGGAAGGAGCATGAGATCAGAACCGTGAAGCAAGACGAGATGGGGAGCAAAGATATCAGGAAAATGCCTGAAAATTAAGGATAAGGGTGTGTAATACAAGTCAATATGATTTGCGGTAAATGATCCCAGCACATTTGTCCCATGAAAAGTGACATGAGGTGATTCTATTCCCCTGGTCCCCCTTGTGCTTCTGTCACAAGGGTGTGAGGCACATGGACCAGTGAATGGCCCTGTGCAGCTGTTAGCCAAAAAGATGTCTTGATAGCAACTTCCCGATGAGAAGGAGGAAGGGTGAGCAGGAAAATCAGAGGCTTTCAATGCAGAGAAATGAGAAAGAAGCTATAAATATGATTCCCCTTAGGCTTTTTTGAGACATGCAAGTTGTGAAGTCCCATTTGGGATGTTAGATAATAAAGACTTAGTGTTATCCTTCTGCACTGTGCTGAGTGGAATATTTAAAGCATATTTACTATTCCTGGGAAACTTATGGCTTAGTTATGAAGATAAGAAATGTCTCCGTGAAGAGGGAATACCTGCCAACTATCATGCTCCCACCTTTTACACATATCACTTAAGAGTACTTTCCTTGAGATTATTTCCAATCTCACTAATAGAGGAGATTTCTAGACTCAACAAGGAGTGTGTAAAAGTAGCATTGTATATATTGTTCCTTCTAGAGACTTGAACTCTCCCACCCTGATGTCATCCTGGTACAGACTCTCCCTGGGGCCTGGTCGTAGACCCAGGAAAAGAGCAAGCCAACCAGGTGCAATATATGGCTTCGTGTTGAGTGCCACGGATGCCTGTACTGGCTTTCCCCTCCAGACCTAGGAAGCAGACCGACTTTTCAGAGCCACTCAAAACACATGCATGCTGTTAGATGCTTGTCAGAGCCTAAAGATGGAAAAGAGAGGGGAACAAGGAACTAGGTTCCACAGATAGAGTAACAGGGTGAATATGACTGCCACATATCATGTACAAGTATAAAAATATTATCATTAAACTATGTATAATTAATGCATACTACCAAAAACACATAATAACAAATTTCAGCATCTTTTATAATATAAAAAGACTATCATTACATATAAGCTTATTGTACGACTGTTGTGTTTACTTATGAAATATATTACAAACCTAAAATACGCCAGCACGGTAGTGTTAAAATAACTGAGAAACAGACCGTGATCTCTTAAAAGGCATATCACAATGTCAGACATTTTCATTCTCTCTCCTATTAAGAGAGCACTTATTTTTGGTAATTATTCCTTCTTAGTGAGTTTCTTAAATATACTTGTCAGAAAAATACCATCAAAAAAAAACCCATCTCAGTGGCCACATCCATAAGAAAGTTTACTTTTTCGATACAGCATTAGATGGTCTTAGACCCAGGTACATACAGGCAGCTTTAAGTGGACTCTGTTTACAGAGAGAGAGAGCAAAAGAGAGAGAGAGAGAACATGAGCATATAAAATTGAATCAAAAAGGGTTGGAAGGACTATGGAGGGCAGATTTGACCAAAATACAGTATATGCATGATGAAATTCTCAATGAAAAAGCAAAACACAACCTCTTCCGGCCCTTGAATCAGAAACATTGGGAATAGAAAAGGAAATGTTTTTAATAAACTGTCTGAGCATTTCATATAAGTCAAAACATGTATAAGTTCCAGGTAACCACTACACCATCAATTGCACAATATTGAAGGAACTAGCCTTTGCCTGTGGCTCCTTTGATTCTCATGATTAGCATGTGCCAAACTGCTCAGCCCTGGATATTAACAAAGTGTTTCCTGATTGAGATACAGCCAATGTGCCTAATATGAACAAAGCAAATACTCCACAGAAAAAAATTTAATTATTGAAAATGGCAAATTCCATAGGTCAGATGGTAGGCTTTGCTTTGGGACAGAGGAACATCAAGCTTTAGTTATAAGACATAGTTCGTAGAAATAAAACATCAACTTTAAAAGAGAACACAGAAATGATGAAGATACATGAACTTTTCCCACTGGTTATATTACAAAAACTGCTCACTGGAGCAGTTCCTCGTGAGTTTCGGACAGTTAACACTGTCAATATTCAATATTAAAAAAGCAACACCAGCACATGGAAGCGAGATAACAATTGTTCAATTTATGCGATACACATGGAAGTAAGCTCTTTAAGATATCAAGATGACACAAGGCTGAGGCTGTATAGCTCAGGGCTCCATGTTCAATCCCCAGTACTGCAATCCTAGACAAAAATGTAACTTTATTCAAAATGTGCCTATGATGTAATTTTACCATCGTGTCCATTTTGCAGGTGAGAAAACGGAAGCACGTGAGCTGCTCGAGGTGACGCAGCTGGTGAGTTTAGCAAGGATGAGTGTTCTTAGGAGAGTAGCAGCTGTTTTCTCCTTACTTCCCAGACTACTTCTCTCAAGACAAAGGACACTCACAGGGCCCCACTGTAGAGAACAAGAATGAGCTCTGTACAGCATCTCCACCTTTGCCTGTCTTAGTTTCACCAGTGAGCACAGCAGTACCACTGAAAAGGAACTAACGATTGGTGGAGCAGCAGAAGACAGGCTTGGTTCTGCATGTAAACACTTCCTTGCTATATTCTGTAGCCTTGGGCAGGTGACCCATTTAAGTCCAGGTCCGTCACCTTTGAAATGTAGATTACAGTGAGACCAGCATACTGCTGCTGTTGACAGAGAGAACAGGATGATCCACTCATTTAAAGGACTTAGAAAGCACTCAATAAATATCATTAGTGTAATAAATAGAAGCAACATCAATAAAATAGGAACCAAATGATCTTTGGGTTCTCATGCTTGCACTAAAAATGGTTTATTCCTCTTCTGATAAAACAAAACAAAACAAAACAAAACAAAAAAGGCTCCCCAAAGCAACCCAAACAAGCCCAGTCATAAACCATTAAACCAATTATGTCTTTTGTGAGGAAATCAGAGAAGCCATTAGGCCTATTAATTTGTATGTCGTTAGTCAGCCCCTCTATTGCAAAGCCGATCTAGTCCAGCAGGCTGAGACACCTTGCATAATGTGATCACTGTGACTCCAAGAGGTCAAACAGGCAAGCTCTTAATGCAGCTTTGTGAAAAGCTCAATAACTCATTTTAGAAATTTCAGCTCAAAGCCTTACATTGAGGTTAAGAAAAATTGACACTCGGTCTGTGAACTTAACGTCAAGCTCCAGAAAAAAAAACTCTGAGAAGCACATGTTTGGCGATCAAGCAGACGCAGACAGGACAGACGTTGCCAAATTGTAAAACAAGCCTTGGAAATCACGGGAAATGTTGCTGGTTATTGATTGCGTTGACCATTCACTTCCTATCGAGCCACCCAAAAGAATCATTCATTTTCCAGCACAGCCTGCTCATTTGCAAGATAAAAGAGAGCCGGCTCTGCACATGCCCACAGCGCCGCTCACCACTGGGGGCAGCTTTACATAAGACTGCATTCACTGAAACCGAAGCAACAGTCCGAGCGGCTTTCAGAATGACTGCAGGAGTGAGCTGAGCGTGTGCGCGGAACCGGGCTCTCCTGCCTCCTGGGCTCCGTCGCAGCTCCGCGGCTGAACTGGGTGCTCACCACCGCGGGACCGACCGCCGGGCTATGGAATACAGATGGGACAGTACAGGTAGCCCCACGTTGCCTGGAGGAATACATCATGGTTTTTAAGAAGAAATTGTAGAAGCCTTTTTTTTTTTTTGACACACACACATACACACACACACACACACACACTGTAAAGATGCAAAAACGTAATATCCATGAAGATCCTATTACCTAGGAAGACTCGGATGTTCTGCTGCGAATGCGGTGTTGGGATTTATTTGTTCTTGGAGTGTTCTGCATGGTAAAGAATAATGTTCCAAAATCGGTCCATCTCCCAAGGGGTCCAATTTTTCTTCCTGGGTGTCAGCGAGCCCTGACTCACTACACTGCGGTTGACAGGGGCTGTCATGCGGGCGGCCCCTAAGCCAAAGCGAAAGACCTAAGGACGACCTTTGAACAGTACAAAGGATGGGTATGTTTTGTCATTTTTTCTTCTTTCCTTCTTAAAAAGAAAAAGAAAAAAAAATCCTCTAAGTCTATGTAATAAATCTGATTTAATTGTTTTAATGATTATGTTTCTCTGGTCCAAGACTATAAATTCGATGATGAGTGAACACATCCCTTGTTTAACCATTAGAAATGTATATTACAGAATGATATTTGGTGCTAAATGGTCTCTGAATGCCTACATTTCTGAATGTGAAAATAGGTGGCTACTTTTTGCTTGATTTTTAAAAATGCATCCTTTTTGGAGGGATAACTTTTCTGAGTTGTTTTCATTTCCAGGTTTCAATGTAATTAGGCTACTGCGCGGATCGGCTGTAGCACTGGTTCTAGCCCCCACTGTCTTACTGACAATGCTTTCTTCTGCTGAACGAGGATGCCCAAAGGGTTGTAGGTGCGAAGGCAAAATGGTATACTGTGAGTCTCAGAAACTGCAGGAGATACCCTCAAGTATATCTGCCGGTTGCTTGGGTTTATCCCTTCGCTACAACAGCCTCCAAAAACTTAAGTATAATCAATTCAAAGGGCTCAATCAGCTCACCTGGCTCTACCTAGACCACAACCACATCAGCAATATTGACGAGAATGCTTTCAATGGGATACGCAGACTCAAAGAATTGATTCTGAGTTCCAACAGAATCTCCTATTTCCTCAACAACACCTTCAGACCTGTGACCAATTTACGGAACTTGGATCTGTCCTACAATCAGCTCCATTCTCTGGGATCTGAACAGTTCCGGGGCTTGAGGAAGCTGCTCAGCTTACACCTCCGCTCCAACTCACTGAGAACCATCCCTGTGCGGATCTTCCAAGACTGTCGCAACCTGGAGCTCCTGGACCTGGGATACAACAGGATCCGAAGTTTGGCCAGAAACGTCTTTGCTGGCATGATCAGACTCAAAGAACTTCACCTAGAGCACAATCAGTTTTCCAAGCTCAACCTGGCCCTTTTCCCAAGGCTGGTGAGCCTTCAGAACTTGTACATGCAGTGGAATAAAATCAGTGTCATAGGACAAACCATGTCCTGGACTTGGAGCTCCTTACAAAGGCTGGACCTGTCGGGAAATGAGATCGAAGCCTTCAGTGGACCCAGTGTCTTCCAGTGCGTCCCCAATCTGCAACGCCTCAACCTGGATTCCAACAAGCTCACGTTTATTGGTCAAGAGATTCTGGATTCTTGGATCTCTCTCAATGACATCAGTCTTGCCGGGAATATATGGGAATGCAGCAGGAATATCTGCTCCCTGGTAAACTGGCTGAAAAGTTTTAAAGGTCTGAGAGAGAATACAATTATCTGCGCCAGTCCCAAAGAGCTGCAGGGAGTAAACGTGATAGACGCAGTGAAAAACTACAGCATTTGTGGCAAAAGCACCACCACGGAGAGGTTTGACCTGGCCAGGGCTCTCCCCAAGCCCACGTTTAAACCCAAGCTCCCCAGGCCGAAGCACGAGAGCAAACCTCCGCCGCCCCCCACGGTGGGAGCTACCGAGCCCAGCCCAGAGACAGATGTGGACACGGAGCACATCTCCTTCCATAAGATCATCGCGGGCAGTGTGGCCCTTTTCCTGTCGGTGCTGGTCATCCTCTTGGTGATGTATGTGTCCTGGAAGCGGTACCCTGCCAGCATGAAACAGCTGCAGCAGCGCTCCCTCATGCGAAGGCACCGGAAGAAGAAACGGCAATCGCTCAAGCAGATGACTCCAGGCACCCAGGAATTTTATGTAGATTATAAACCCACCAACACGGAGACCAGCGAGATGCTGCTGAACGGAACGGGACCCTGCACCTATAGCAAATCAGGCTCCAGGGAATGTGAGGTATGAACCGTTGCGACTTTAAAAAGGAGAGAGATAGAGAGAGAAGAAACAGGGAGAGCGCTCTTAACAGCTAGGAAATAAGTGGTGCTTTATTGAACTCTGCTGACTATCAGAACACGGTGCCTCTCCCCTCCCCCTCCCTCTCACTGTGCTGGCAAGGGCCTCCCCTGTCCCTTAGAGTGTGTTCATAATACTGTTCATTTTCCTCTCATAAATAATCAACCCATTGAAATTTAAATACCACAATCAATGTGAAGCTGGGACTTTGGTTTAACACCATGCCTATTGTATGAAACCCTTTATGGATTTCATTAACATTACATTTGTTTCCAGATAAAAACTTCTTTCCTGAGTGATTCCCCACACTTGCTCTTCTTCGCCATCTGGGGGGCTCAAATGTTCAGCTTTAGGTGGTTTGCGGTTTAGCAAACCCAGGGGGGAAATGAGGAGGATGCCAGGACCTTGGAGGGTTGAGTGAATCTGAGGAGATGACTTGATTATAGCACACTACAGAGACTGGGGATGAGAAACAATGCCTGCCTTTCAAAGAAAATCCCAGAAAACTATCCCCAGAGGGTGGTGGGTTAGAGCAGATCGTGGAGCGGTTTCCAGGGGTTCGGAAATTACAGCAAGGCAAGAAGAGGGACTAGTGTCAAAGGTTAAAATACCAAAAGCAGATGGCTGCAAAATACAAGGAAACAGTGAAAACCCAAAGTCTGAGACTTGCAGCTTTATCTCAGATCCCCGTCCCTGTAAAGGGTTCACTGCCAATTTCCTTCAGCCCGTGTGTTCCCTAAACATGTTGATTCATTGCACAACCGAGCCATTAAATAAGCACATCAGATTGCCCACTGGAAATGAGGGAGTTTCTCAAGATAAGGCTTGCTGGGAATGTAAAGCACTCTTTCACAGGCACGGAGCTGCGACCTCACCAGCATGTGGCTCTTTGCAGAGTCCTTTCCAAGACCCCAGGGTAGTTAGTAGAATCAGAGCTCAGTGCTGCTCTGTTCAAGGCTTGTGACTCTGTCCTGTGATGGCTTCTACACACACCAGACCCCTAATGACTGACACTTCACTCAGGTGTCTGAACACGCTTTCCCAACAGTATCCTTAGAAAGGGTGCTCTGGTAACATCAAGCCTGGTGGGGGTGGGGGTAGGGGTGGGGGTTGTGGGGGCGGGAGACGGACACTGTGACAGTTCGCCTTTGCTTTGCTGTTGTTGACATCACTGTGTCCCTGTGTTCATCTGTATTGTAACTCATCCATCAGTACAATTCTGTAAAGAGCCTGCTTGGCAGCCTGCAAGCTGCATGCATGTTTTTATGTCATTGGTAAAAGTCTGTTGACTGCAGCACGGATATCACACCCTCTGTATTTATGAGACTTCAGAAAAATATATTTATTCTGTCACCCCCTTTTGTCCTCTCAGATGAACAGTTTTAGTCTGGGAGCAGACCATAATGATTTTCACATTAAGGATGGGTCACCATATGGCTGGCCAGGCCTCATCCCTATTCTTTCAAAACAGTTGCTGCAAAATAATAACAATAAAAGCAAAGAAGAAGTGAATGGCTTTTTCTAACTAGCATTTTTCATAGAGTATGGAGGTCTTTTCATAGGCTGATAGGGAAATTGTAGACGAGCCAAAGTGAAAAAATAATAGAAAGGGGTCTAAATTATTACAGCCATACTTCTGTTAGCAATAAGGAAAAGCAGGATTTATCATCAGGTACTACGATGAGACCAGGCACCAGCTCAGAAAAGTATCACAAGTACAATATGTTTACCCATGGCTAACCACTGAGTATGCATTTATTAATGCCAAATGGCCACAGAGCCCCAGCGGATTAGCAATGCAGACACAAGTTACAGTATCCTGAGCTGGGTGACCAAAATTGCTGAGGTGCTTTTCACTGAAACTGTAATTTTACATTTTTCTACACTGTCAGTAAATACATATTCCATATAAATTTTTTATTCCTTCGGTCAGCCTCATTTTTATCAGTACTGTGAAGATGACTGTATTAATTAAATGCGTTGTTGAAGTGGGGGGAAACAGGAAGCCCAATTCTATCCTCTTACTTAATCCTCTGCCTTCTCTGTCATGGGAGACCAAGGCAAACAGATAGCTATACATGTATTTTCAAGTCATCAAAGCTGTGACAGCCACAGAGCTAGAGAAAACATGTTTGCTGTGCTGAAAAGTATTCCTAAGATTCAAAACCACTTGCTGTGTAAAACTGATGCAAGATTAAATGAATGAGCAACATTTGGAAGGCTGGTCATTTTTAATGCCTCGCTTTACTTACAGATTTACTGACTGATAAAAAACAAACAAACAAGCAAATGCCTCAGAATGACAAAACACTTCCCGGTTCGGGGCATGCAATTGCAAGGGAAAAAGTTTTAAACGTAGGTTTCTCCTTTGTGCTTCTCCCGCCCTCAGCACGCCCAGAGAGCTGGTGTGACGCCTGTGGGCAGAGCTGTTCCTTCACCATTGTGTCGCATCAGAAAGCCAGGTGGCAAGTGTTGTCCTGACAGGAAGTTGCTGCCCTTGAGTCTGCCCCGTGGCACTTCTAGACTGTATGCCATGGAGAGAAATTCTCCATATTGGAGAAGAATCCCTGCTATTCAGTATTTTTTTTTTCCTATTGCAAATTTACATGAACTGTTCCACGTCCCTCTACAGAAAATATCTGAGGAAGCATCCTGACCTGTTGAGCTGCTCCGTGGAGACCCATGGATGCAGGAGCCTCGGTACCTTTAACGCTTTCTCATAACAGAGAGGAAATGGAGTTTATGTTTTTGGAACTGAACGTTTGTGTTTTGTGTCTGTTTCTCATTTGTTTATCAACCTCAGGGCACATTGGGTGGAAGCAGCACAGAGGGAATGCTCTGAGCCGGGGACTTTTAAGGAATGTTATGCAAGAAATATTGGTCTTAAATGACTTTGTACCTTCCAAGGATGTTGACATGACATCTTTCCAAAGATTTTCAACCTTTAAAAAAAAAAAAAAAAAAAAAAACTTGGTTTGGTGAGACAACTAGGTAGAGGCTGGCAATGCTGATTTCTATAGAGTAGCACTGTCCTCTAGTGGCTCATTCGAGTAACTACAGCTGTCCGTGAATAATTTTAGCTGCTTTTTATTTTTTATTTTTTCTCTTTTTCTTTTTTGAATTTACAGGTTTCTCTACTCTGCATCATAGTTAATGCTAACTTTCCTGTGAGGTGCAATTATCACCCATATCATCAAAGTGTTGTGCTTTTACTTATTTTCTCAGTGATAACAGGAAAAAAAGGCCATAATATTGGTATTGTGGATTAGAGATAAATGCCCAATGAAACAGGCAAGAAATGCTTTAAGCATCTGTACTCAACGATATTCAACAAAATAGTCTGTAATGTTTTCATTAAAGGTGCTACTATTTTTTGTAGTCAAGATTTTGAAATATACCGTAACAGGCTGGGGAAAACACACAGCTGTGCTGCTGTTGAGAGACTCAGGATCAACTCTTGCTGGTCAGTAGGTACCTCAGAGCCACCTGAGGAGGGAGGCTTCCTCTTCACCATGAGACCTGCTCTCCGGTTTGCTGACCATGGCAGTGACCCGTGCTTCGCCCCTGCGCTTTCTACCTCCTTCTTTCGCAGCTAGCTGAACAGTGGTGCTATTGGGCTCTCTGACAAGGGTGGTACAGTCTAAGATGCGATGATTCATGGATAATGAAATTATGCTCTCCTTCTGGGAGAGGGGAACATAGCAGGGTCACATTTAGAGCTTTGGCAAGGGGGGTGAGGTTGCCGTAGGTGCGCCAAGAGTCTCTTCCTGTGACATCTACCAATGCGAGAACACAAGTTGCTTACTGAAAATGTGGAGTAGACTAGCGTTAGATCTGAGTGTTAGCCCATCAAGCTGAAGACAGATTGTGTTCCGTACACAACAAATGAGAAATTCAAAATCCAAATGACTTCTTTCTTTTTCTTTCTCTTTCTGTCTTCCTTCCTTCCTTCCTTCCTTCCTTCCTTCCTTCCTTCCTTCCTCTCTTCCTTTCTTCCTTTTCCTTTTTTTCCCAGGGTTCTCCTTAGTATCCAGAACTCTGGAACCTCACTACCTTTGTATTCTGTTTGCTACGTTTATTAAAAACAAGGGGCATTTGAGACAAACCACGTGCAGGAAAAATGCTATCAGCAAATTTGAATAGCAAACACTGAAAGAGAAACAGAATGCATGGGTATTAAATGCTATGTGGTAAATGGCTCTTAAAAGTCAATCAAACACCATTCCCCTATTCACACAAGTGAAAGTCAGCCTGTCCTCAGCCATAGTAGTCAAATGAACTGGACCTGAATTTTACTTAGCTTCTAAAAACATTGGTGATTTTGAATTATTGGGTAGACTATAAGAAAAATACTACCAAAAAAAAAAAGAAAGAAACTAAAAGTTAATTGTATTTCATACCAGGAAAAATATCACAACTCTGAATAGCAGAATAGAAGCCTTAAAAGTTAAGGCCTAATTCCATTTTCTCTGACACTTGCTAAGTGAACTCAGATGCATTCTTCAGCTTTTTGAGGTTTGAAGATGCCCACGCATGCACTAGTTTGCACTAGTTTGCTCATCATTGTTGGAAAAGCAAATGTGAAAAGTTTTTTGTTTTGCTTTTGTTGTTTTTAAAATGATCATTCTTTGTTTGACTGTTTTTGAAATATCAATTAGTAAGATACTCCACTGTGTTTGCTGCTGTTCTGTGTTTGGTGCAGGTTGAAAAAAAAATGATTTTGCATCAGGGAGTCTAGAACTTTCACCTTTTGACTCCCACAAAGATTAAAATTCTTCATCTGGAGTTATATCCATCTCAAGGAAGGCTAAGATTTTCTCAATAATCATTTATATGGACGTGTGATGTATGATAAATATAGCAATACTAACCAGAGAACACTGAGGGCAAAAAACTTACCAAGCTACACCAAACTTTGATCTGCATCTCAAGTCAGACCAGAGCCTTTCCTTGATGAGTCTGCTTGTGGCCCCCGCTCCTCCCACCAACCTGTCCTGGGCATCACTGGGTCTGTTGGCCTTATACTGATAAGTACACCGGTGTGGCAGGATGGCACCGTTTCTGAGAAGCACTGGAGTGGCCCCAATGTGTACTGCAAGCTTGGCACCTACTGCAGTGTGGGTCTTGGGCACTGACATCATGGTTCCCGTCCCACGCCACTTGATGGAGGCTTAGAACCCCTAGGGCAGGACCTGCTCTACCTTTGCTAATATGGAAATCAGTGGACTATTTAAAAGAGGCATAAAGAGCCAGAGATTTCTTTTATTCCTTCTATTTCAGAAAAGCAAATAATTGAAGAAAGATTGCAATCCCAGTTCTCTCTCCACAGATGTGGCTGGTCTTCTCACCACATATGTGGTTAACAAACGTGATTCCAAAACTCTTATGATGTACGTTAACATGAACTGTCTCTTTGCTAGCTGAGTTCCTATGACACGTCTAGAGAGTAGAGAGAAGCCCCGGGGGGTGGGGGTGGGGGTTGAAGAACTTTTTGCTGGCTTAACTTCCTAGGGTGACAGGTGAATATTCCTGAGGGAGCTCCCCAAATTTTGTGAAGAGCGTCCCAGGAACACAAATGGAATAGAGATGGCTAGGTCACAACAGAAGACCAAGCAGAGATCATCTGTATTAGAACTACTGCCTAAAGGCAAGGATTCTGTGGCCAACGATGTCCCCTCTCAGAGAAGAACAGAGAAGCTTCTCCTGTCAAGTCCTTTCCAGCAAATTCTGAAACAGAAATCAATCACTTCCTGACAATTCTCTGTTTGTTTGGGTTTTTTTCTTTTTTTCAAGGGGCCTTCTCCTCCATAAAGGATATTCTCTTTGCTCCTATCACTCAGTCTTATCTAGCTAGTCCCTTTTTGTGAAAGAACCCACTTTTCTAACATTATATGCATAAAACTTGTTTTCAGCATATAAATCATTCCACTGAAGAGAGTACCAATTGTCCAATAGAAAATGTATTAAATATTACAACATAAAGCAAAACGAAGGCCACCTGGCCCTTATATCTTTACTCTGAAGCCTACTAAATATCTTTATAGTATTTTCTGATTTTCATCAGAAAAAATGAGAAGATACAATTGAATTACTAGTCTCCCAAATACTAAAACTCTCTGCCTACGCAATTAACTAACTCAAAACAAGGAGTACAGGACTTTAGTCATGGATTTAGTCATGGATTCATCAATTAAAAGCATCAATGACCAAAATTTTGTCCTCTTGGGGATAAAAATGTTTTTTTTGTTTTTTGGGTTTTTGTTTTGTTTTGTTTTGTTTTTTTGGCATCACATGTTGAAGAATAAAGCAAATACTGTGCACATTTAGCCAAGGAAATTTCTGTCAAATACTCATTATTTCTTCTAACCGCTTTCCATCCAAAAGCTAAGGCTTCATTTAAATATAAACCCTTCACACAGCATTCTTGTTGATACACTTTATTAGTGAACTAGGGAGACCCATCGGGCAGTGGGTGTAAAATACAAGGAGGCTAAATATCTCCGTCCTGTGGATTTTGTGGCTTCATTGGACTGTTTCGTTTATAGTGTTCTTTGCCATTAATATTGATCGCACATATGTTCTTTTGTATGCAAGTAATCAGAATGTCAGAAAGAGTACTGAAGGAACCTGCATGTATCATGTGCTGTTGCCTTAAATACTGGTGGAAGAGGCAAACTTACAGGGATGAAAAGTGTGATATGGCAAAAGCCATATTGTAAGTGTATTTTGCCTTCCACCAAGCCTGCCGTTTGGTAGATGATGGTGGTGAAAGATCCATAGCTGTAAATCTGTATCTTACACCTGTTCCACTTTATAGGACGTCTCCAAAGTAATTCTCTAAAAAGTAATTCGAAGGAGGCCTCATAACCCGAGTTACTAGTTTTCAGATGTTTTCTTCAGTACATGATTCCCAGTGATTTTTAAGTAAGCTGTGTGTCTGCTGACAAAATGTTAGCCTGCCGGTCTTGGATTCTTCCCTGCCTCTGGCATCCATGCCACCGCACCCATGCCATTAAAAGACAGCATGCACTCAGTCTTTTTTTTTTTTATAGGTATGATTGAATAGTAAAATGTAAAATTCTACATATATTTTAATGGGCTCTACTCTGCTCATTTTTATGGTCTAATACACTTTAATGTGTGGGGTCTTTAATGCTTTACACTAAAATGCAAAAACATCAAGGTCATGGTAGATATTTTTAAATGGCTTACAGGCTCTTATCACATATTTAATTTAAAACATAACCCCAGTGGTGGACACTCTGTGTCTTACCCTCTGGACAACAACTTTGCCCTCCAGAGTTGTCACTGGAATCTCGAATCTGGGCTTCACATTCCTTCTACTCTCCCACCAGAGAGATTTTTGTTATTGTTTTGTTTATGTCGTGGTTGAAATGTTTGGATGCCTGGGCTCCTCTCTCAGTGCAACCTAGATTCGGGTGTGGGGTGTCTTCATTCTGACTTCTAGGCCTTCCATCACTTTAATCATTTAGAAAGATCATCTGTACTGAAATCCCTCCAGCCAGTGTCTCCTTACGCCTGACTAAATGTCTCTTCCCAGATCCAGGGTAAAAGTTCCATCCAAGGATCCAAGAACACTTCCATTTGCAAAATGATAAACCTCTGCCTTAGCTAAAGGTAGGACAGTGTACGCTTGGAGTAGGCTAACTAAGAAAAGGATTGAGGAAAAATGTGCCATGGAGCAAATGGCTATTCAAACACTCCTTAAATCACCTTTCATAGATGCCTCCGTATTTATTTTCAACCAAAGAACCTAAAGTAGGATAACTTATCCACCCTCCCTCGCCCATTAAGCCATGTTTGAGAAATCTATTCACCGAGTTACCATGGTATGCCTTCTTTCTCCTCCAGTACATCCCTGAAGACCTAGCTTGTTACACTAGCAGAACATGGGCCATTCATTGATCCTTAAAAAACTACGTTGAAATCTTGTTCTGACACCTAACAACTGTGTGGCTTTGAGTTTTAGCTTCTTTGTTTAAGAAAAAAAAAATGTAAAATGATAAAACCATCACAAGACAGTTGCAAAAGGGCCAAGAGTCAGCATATTTTTAAATATGATTATATGTTTTTTTCTACCATATAACATGTATTATTACTTAATTGGCTAGTTAAAAGATAGATCTTCAGTGTGATGTAAATAAAGACCCCAGGACAGACTTGGAACATTATAGTGACCTTCTGCTTTCTTCATGCGCTTTAATATCCAAGCATCCTTGTGCATTTTAATACTCTTGCCCCAATATGGTTTTAATTAGAATGAGATTTCTATTGAACTCAAAAGAAAGGCTCTCAACTGTGATATGTTCAGACATATCTGGGCACATGGCTATTGCTGAAGCCATGTGTGGCTGCAGTCCTCAACCTCCAAAGTGAGCTGAGCCACCTCTACCTTTATGGTGAGAACAGGCCGGCTCTTGAAGCATCAGGTCCTTTGCTGCCTCTGCACTTCTGCTTGTGGACTGGACTTTCCTGATTCTCAGATCCCCAACTATTCCAGCCCTTGTAGGACACAGCCAACTTGGCTTCTTCTCACTCTCAACCCCTTCCTGGTCTCACTGTCACTGCTTTTCTATACTTTAAACTTGTCACAGAAACCATGCCACAGGGTGCTCCATGATTGAGTTCTTAAAATTGTGTTACTGTTCTGAGCAAAAAGCTTTCTTTTCTTTCAGTGTTAATTGGTACAGACTTTTCTGGCCATTGTGATAAAGTTACTGTTTCAACCCAGAACAAACATATCATTTTTTTTTGGAAGCTTAATTGCATCAGTCTAATGCTTACTATATGTTATATATAGTGTTATATTGTATATTGTGCATATAATTATGTATATTCATATATTATACACATATATCATACTCTATTCTTCTGTATATAATATTCCCACTTTATCACTGAGGCAATTTCAAGAATTATCCTTTAAAGAGTAGAGTATAGGCATTCAGTTGTAAATTATTTCTATGCTGGGAATGATGCTTTTCTTTATGATAGTGAAAGTGAAAAACAGCTTTCTTTGAAAACTGAGGAATTCTATCTTATTTAAATCATTCCACTTTGCTCTAGTGGAGGCAGGGTGCCTGATTTCTCTTGGACCACCTGTCCCTAGGAGAGGTCCTCTGATCTGGAGTTTAGATGGCTAAACAGTCTCTGTGTAGTTCCTGCTTTGGGCACCTTCTGGAGCCTCACTTCTCTTCCTGCTCAAAGGGGGGGCACCCTGCCCACTCCCCAGGGGCTAAGCTGTAGGACCTCAACTCTGATCATACACATTTCCAAAGAGCTATACAGTTAGAGGTTCCAAATCTCAAGTTCATACCACTTGTGGTGGTGTTCTTCTTTGTCTTCATCTCAGAAAAAAAAAAAAATCAATGTGCAGAAAGTCCCATGGAATCAAAGGTCCGCCCATGGCTTCGTCCCCTCTATCACATCCATCCCTGACTCCTTTCCCCTGAATTCTCCTCTCTCAACTCCACTGTAGATGGTTTTCTTTTTGTCTCTCTGTACAATTTTTATTTAGAACCTAATGTACGTGACTTGAAAATGCACATTCAGATCATAATAAAAGAAAAACAGTAATGATGTTTAATCTCTTAGAAAACCAATAATTAAAATGATACAGTCTAATAATTTAATGAAATAGAGAGTAAAATATTCTATTTGTGTTCAAGATATTTGAAGCTCTAAATGAAAAACTATAATTTTGTAAATTGCAGCTTAATTCAGAGTAGAAGCCACATGCTCCCTACTCCTTGTTTAAGCCACATTTTAGTTATGGTGTATAAGGTAGGGCAGACTTGGCCTATTATTTTCCATGTGAGTTGTTGCTCAGGTTGGGGACAGTGGTAAGGTTTGCCATCAACAGAACAGGCTGATCTTTGAGACATTTGTAATGCAAGGGTCGCAATAAAACCATGTAAACACTTACAGCCATAAAGATTTCCAAGCACCTCACAGTGTGTTTTCCTGCTGTTGGCCTGTAATTCCAAGCCAGCCTAATTTTAAATCTTCCAATAACATCATTCCTCTTTCTATCTCGTCCTGCCCACCAGAAAGCTCTAGGACACCCACTTCATCCTTCTTAATCTATGTTCGTCTTGCTTCAGACAGTCCCAGTATGATTGTTCCCAGTTCTTACAAAGTTTTACATCCATTTTAAAGAGGAGAAAGCATAGAAAACATTGTATTTTAAAATCCTTCTTTTTTTTTTTTTTCAGTAATTAGTCATCTTTGGACTAACTCTGGTAAAGGGCCCCTGTGCAACCTGAGTGTGCGCAAAACATTGTTTGAATTTTGCCTTAATCTCTTTTCAAATCAACAAATTTGCATGAAATATCTTACAGTAGCCAAACAAAAGAAACAGGTGATTAACTAGCTTGTAGCCAGTCATATAGGCAAGAAATATCCTGGAAATATTCAACAGCTTTCTAAGGAGGCCCGCGAGCCATTTCCCAGAGGTCAGGTTTGCATGTTAACACTGTTACCCATGACTATCTCCTCATAGTCAACTCGGTTTTAAGATGTGGCAGCACAGTACAGGAATACTGAATGGCTAAACTATCCCCCATTTTGTTGGCTGAGCTCACAGTGACCACTGATGAGTTTACAGACAGGGGGGAAACCCCGTCTGATCTGTTATTCATATTTCAATTGTTCCCCAGTAAAGATGCCATCTCTGGTGATATGACAAAACGGTTTAGGTTTCTAAATGCTTCTTGTGTGCACCAGGAATGACATGCATAAGGCTGCAAGTATGATTTAGCGCCAGATACTATAAACAACGCAACTGAGCTTGCCCCTGGGTTTTAGAATTCATTAAACCTTCTCCACCTGTAACTTAAGGAAAAATAGAGAAGAAGCCTAGCCCTCTTCAAGAGCACGGAGGAAAGGCCGTTGAGGAGAAAGAAGTCCTTTGTGTATGCAGGGAGGTGTTTCACAAGGCAGACAGCTACAGCACAGTAGAGACAACATTTCCTCAGCTGATTCAGTTCATTAAAATGCACAGTTACAACAGGCTTCCTTAGAGCCCGCAGCTGAATGACCGAAGTCTCCATTTTACTCCAATGTCACACCGAACGTGACGAGGCAAACATACTCCCCCAACACAGTTCAACTCGCTAAAGCCCAGCACTGTAAACACGAAATACATTTCTCAGTCACAATTTAAAAGACGCTAGCGTGATTTACAGCAGAAGGGGGGAAGACATTTGCAGTCAGGCACCCAGCAGGAGAATATCCTAGCTTGCTCTCAAAGTAGTTTTAAATGCAATTCACAGATAAATCTGAAGGGGAGGGTCCACTCTGAATGCAAGGATCCTCACCTCTTTACTTCCAAATGTATGGAATTTGAATCTGACAAACAGCCTCCCTCCATCGGCTTCGGGAATTTATGAGTTATAGGAAAACTCAAAGGCCACAAAAGCTATTTGTCAAATAAACTGCAGAACGCAGTATCAGTCTGCAAGGCTCATTTGCAGACCTCAGGATGAGCCGGGGAGGAGGGGCATCAACAGCTGCAGCCCTGACTGCACTGGCTGTGCCAGCCAGAATTCAAGCTGAGTGCGTCAGAGCATGGCTCAAAGAGGGGGCTGGCAAGGGAAATTAAGAGAAAAAAAAATTAACAAGACAGAAGCAGTTTTTATATGCAAGTAACTCTGAAATCAGTCCATCACTATTTGCAGGGTCACATTCACATATATGAGACCTCCAGAATTTGAAAGGTATTCAGATCAAACCACCCCACAGGAAACTAGCTTTTAGTCCCCGCTGGTGGAGAGAGCTGGGGTTAAGTCCAGCTCTTGGTTTCGTTAGACCAATAGCATGAGATGGCAACTGTCTTTGTCATCTGCCAAATACCACTTCACAAAGCAAGAAAACTGTGAAGATAAACAGAGATAAAGTTAGCGAGCGGGCTCAGCAGGGGCTCCGTCAACAACCTCTGCCCACTCTCGACAGGTGTTTGCACAGAGCTGACTTGAGTGGCGAGGTGGAAGGCCTGACGTTAAACATTTAAGTTGCCAATGGAGGAATTTTGCCATGATGACTAAATGCTCCTGGATCAGTCATCACATCAAACAGGAGAGCTGTCTTGCAGCAACTTGAAAGCCCCCTGCAAACACACCTTAGCAGATTTCTTACTCTATGATAGTTTTACTTAGCGCCAAAGAAAGATGTTACATGCTGCTGTGGTTTCTCCTAACAACAGCCACTCCATTTAATCACCATCACCTGAGAATCTGTCGTCCTTCTAATCCCCTGTAAAGCTTTGTCCTGATGCTGTCTTTTCCTGCAGCCCAATCCCCCGCGCCGCCACCACCACCACTGTTAATTCTGTCCTCACACCATCGCCTTATCACATTTTCCCAAACTCACTCACTGTTCTTCCTACTAACACAAGTCTAATGGCCAGAGGAATTTACCACCGAGTTGACCATTACTAAGATGTACTTTTATTAATTACGTGTGTGAGTTACACGTGTGTATATGCATGTACGTATGTATGTGTGTGTGCGTAAGTATATGTGTGCCCACCCATGCACATGTGCCAAGTCATGTGGGGAGGTCAGAGGACAACTTAAAGCTATTAATTTCCTCCTATTATGTCAGTTTCCATGATCAAACTCAGGTTGCTGTGTTGGTCAGCATCACTTTCACCCACTACTGAATCATCTCACTAGACCTACAAGAATAGATGATTTAAAAAAAACAAGCAAACAAAAATCATAGTTGATTTCTGGTGTAAAAACCAATGAAGACATTGGGGGGGGGGGACATATCACAATACTAATATTTAGAGTTTTGAAATTCAAACTCAGTGTGAAATGGTGGCCAAATTATGCAAGAGCAAACTTTGCAAAGAGGGCTGTGGTGGGTACTGTCTATTGCTAACTCGGAGATCTGGAATCATCTGAGAGATGGACCTTTCCCTACCTGTGGTGGGCTTACACGGATCGCCTTAACTGGGTGTGAAGACAGCCTCTTTGAGTAGCACCACTCCCTGCCTGGGATCCTGGGGTGTGTAAATGAAGAACAGGATCTAAGTGATGGCACCCATTCATCCCTCTGTGTCCTGTTTATGGACATGCCGTATGCAGTTCCTACAGGCTCCTGATGCCCTGACTTCCATACCATAATAGTCTGTGCCCTGAACTGTGAGCTAAATGAGACCCTCTCTCACTTGAGTTGCTTTTGTCAGTGTATCTGTAACAGAAAAAGAAATAGACACAGTGCAAAAGAATTCCACTAGGCATCTGCTTAGCCCCCTTCTGTGTGCCAGAGCAGGTATGGGATTTCATTCTTCCTGAAAGCAAGTAAAATGTAAGAGGTCAAAGAATACCTGAAACTCGGAGCCCAGACCACTATCAAAGTCCCTGAGTTATAGGGCTATTTGAAAACTCACATCGTCAAGCACCATGCTCTCTTTTCTCTAGAGAGAAATCCGATGTATGTCCTTCTATGGAGTCCCTATAATAATTAATTCATTTCAAAGACTCAGAAAAGAACAGAGATGAAAAGAGCTACAAGAGTTTCTATACAACACAAGGTCTGCGAATTGGTATATACTCACACAGATACCCTGAGCTGCTCTGTGGACTCATTAGTTAATTAGTTAGTTAACGACTTTGAAGTGTTAAATCTTAATAAATGTTTCTTTACACTTTAACACATATGTGAGAGAAATGACTCTGAAATTAGAAACTGACTATACAATTCAAACATATTGGCTATACTATACTATATTTCAATGGACTTTCTTGTTCTGATTCTTTTTTTTTTTCCTGGACAACTCATAACAAGCCTATTAGACCCCAGTCCCCTAGCATCTAGTTTTTAGAACTGGCATTGACTTTCAGTTAACAATCAACATATCCCTGACCAATCCTCAAATAAAGATGCTATTTCATAATGATATAGAATCAAATGGCTTTGATATGAAACAGTATTGTTAGGGTAACTACGTACAACCAGGGAAGGAAAACACCTTGTTGGGTAAATCTGAGAAGAATGAGAAAATGGGACGTTTGCTTTCCATTGCTGTGACAAATACCCAGATATAAGCAGTTTAAGAGAGAAAGGGTTTCTTGGGCTCACAATTCCAGCTTACAGTCTACCGTTACAGAGAGGTCCAGGCGGCAGGAACCTCATCTAGCTGGTAACATTACATCCACAGCCAGGAGCACAGAGTAATGAATTCATGGATGCATGCTAATGGGCCCACTCTCTTTAGTCGGTCAGTCCAGGGCCTTCAAGGTGAACAGCCAGTACCACCCATATTTAAGGTGGGTCTTCCCGACTAAGAAAATCTCCTCACAGGCCTGTCCACAGGTCATCCTAATCTTGTCAGGTCCTTTTCGAGCCTCCTTTCCTCAGCTGAGTCTAGATTTAGTCAAAACTAAGTATCCCAGGAGGCAGTGAAGCCCGTTAGTGACTGTGCTGCTCTGACAATAGTAATCAGCCTGTCTCCTGGGGGGAGTCGATTACTGGTAACAGTGACATAGCTGGTTAGTCTCTGTTCTGATCTGTGGGAGACGCATCTTTAATATCAAGAGAGGAGAGACCGCAAGCTTATTTTTCATGCTGTTTGGTGGATAATAGAGCACGCTTGTATTTTCTGTCCCTGGGGAAAGAAAAAACCTCCACATGGTCCTTAACTCCTCATTCCTCCAACCACTTCCTCACCTCCAGGGTAGATGTGTTTCAGTATTTTATAGAGACGAGGTTATAAAGCCGCACCCTCATCTGACTTCATACCTCTTTCTGGCTCAGCATTATGTTTTTATGAGATACTGGAAAGAGTAGTTGTAGATCTATGTATTTTTTTTTCTCATCTCTCTTTCCCCTCTTCCCTATCTACTCATATGCCACAAAACTAACCACTTTCTAATTCAAAGAGTAGATCCTTATGCTATTGTCTGTACTGCTACATCTATACACCCAGATAAATGTCCCATCTTATGTATTCCACAGTATGAGCAACTCAGAAATTACAAGAGACAAACATCCTTTGGTCTCATTAATCCTGTACAGTAGTAAATAGAATATGATCATAAAATCCATGTGTTTTTTTTTTTCCTTTCAAAATCTGGCTATGTACACCATCTGCTTTAAGAAAAGCACTGCACTACTTTTTTTGTTTTTATTTTTATTTTTCAGTTGTTCTTGTTTTCCCACCTGCAAATCCTCCATCTGGATTATTAGGCCCATCTCAGCCCTTTACCTCAGGCAATAAACTTCTAGAAAAGGCAGCCCTAATCTAAAAGCTGAATGTATGTTTTTAGAAATCGGTAATGTACTTCACACGAAGCGTTAATGCCTAAATCATTCGTTCTCTGAGGCACGGCCCCAGGACAGCGTGTAACCCAGAGGACCAATTACTCTCTGATTACTCTCTAATGAGGGCCCTTGTAGAGCTGTTTTTATTGATGTGCTATGAGGTCTCTCTACACCAAAGGACTCTATCCCTGGCACTCAAGGCTGTTTTTACAATTAGAAGATCATGGAAATTATTTCACGACATCACAGCATATTCCCTTCATAAAGACCAATAGAGAGAGAATAGTTCTACTTCTAAGAAGCCTTATCATTGTTTTTCATACTAGTGATCTCATCCTTCTGTCCCTCCTTGCCCTAATCCCTACCCTTCTCCTATTAAGAACATTAAAATAATTAGACATAAATGATTCTATTAAGTGTTCAGGAGTTTATAGTTCATGGTTTGGGTCTCTTCCTCACTCTTGATTTCTTCTGCTTTTTATTTTCTTCTCTGTTCAACTATCTTTACCTTAAAATAAAGTCCTGATGGTCTGGCATGTCCTTGTGCTAGTAACCAGAAGTCCATCTATGTGTCATAGCATTAGTGGTATGGAGCAGCAGCAAGCAAATTAAAAACGGGTGATGTTGTTAAAAAGCAGGAAGATGTTTGTTCAGACGTATGCCCAGTGCAACACTGTGGAAAGGGAGGCAAGCCTCAGACTGGACCACATCTCCATGGTCCCTCTGCATGGCAGATAGTCAGGGCACTGGATTCTCTTACACAGATGCCAACAAGAACAAAGGCATCACTTAGGGAGAGGATACGTGATGGAGTATTTGGAGAATTATAAGTACATCCATGGAACAAAAATGATCTTCAGCAGAATTATAGAAGAAGAGAGAAATGGCAGCCCTAACAGCATATCATTGAAAGGCTTTTAATGAGTCACATCACCGCCTTCTTATGAAACAAATGTGTCATGGATTTTAATGTATACCATAATTTAATCCACACACCAGAATTCAGATCGTGAATGGCTAACAACGTTTTCATTGGACAGTCCTGATTTAAGTAAAACTGACCTATAGTAAAGTAGATATGAGCCTTTTTCCTTCTCCCTATTCAGCTAGTCTGTGTTTTCGGTGGTAGAATGAATTCTTCATAAATGTATTTTTTAGTTTTTGCCCCATGTTGAAATATCAAGTGCACACTTTAATCTTGAGGCACAGCACACTTCTTCAAGAGGTGCAGAGTTAAACAAACTGCATTGAGGTAGGACAGGCCTGCTGAACTTACCTTCAACAGTCCATTTTCTGGAATACTGAAGGCGTAGTTGCCACTGTTTCTATACATAAGCTTCTATGATATAGATCCTTTTTTAAATTAAATTTTTATTTTTTATATTAATTAAGTTTATCTACTTTGTGTCCCAGCTTAGCCTCCTCCCTCATTCCCTCCCAATCCCACTCTCCTTCCCTCATCTCCCCCATGCCTCTCTCCAAGGGGTCTTTCTGAGACTGAAACTCCAACCAAGGACCATTCATGGAGATAACCTAGAACCCCTGCTTAGATGTAGCCCATGGCAGCTCAGAATCCAAGTGGGTTCCCCAGTAAGGGGAACAGGGACAGTCTCGGACATGAACTCAGTGGCCTGCTCTTTGACCACCACCTCCTGATGGGGGAGCAGCCTTACCAGGCCACAGAGGAGGACAATGCAGCCAGTCCTAATGAAAGCTGAAAGGCTAGGGTCAGATAGAAGGGGAGGAGGACCTCCCCTATCAGTGGACTTGGAGATACAATCTTTTTTAAAAGAACAACAACAAAGTCTTGATGAATTTAGGCAGAATATGACTTAATTCAATACAATATCCTACCTCTTAAAGGCACATTCCAGTTGCTATCATTACACCAAGCTGCCAAGCACACTGTTTGTCTTAGTCATGGGTTCTTCCCACAGTTGCTGAACAATGGGCCATGGCTTGAAGAACTAATGATTTAGGCACTGACATTTTATATGAAGTGTATTACCTATATAAGAAAACTGCGTATGAGTCAATCTGTGGGAAAATGCCTCAGAGAATGTCTTAACAAAGCTACGCTTACCTAATGTACTGACAAAGATATTTTATATTATGCAACCTAGACAGAAAAAAAAAAAAAGAGTGTCCAGCAAAAACCTCAACCAAGAATAGGATGCCAGACAAACCTAGATGTGAGACAACACCACCGTGCATTTTCAAGAAAAACAGAACGGCCACTATGTTTGTTTCGTGACACTTTGTGAGTGTTGACCCATTCTTGTTTCCATGGCTCTCAATTAGAAAAGTTAATTAATGCACTGTTTATCTAGGAGTTGTTTATATGTGGCGATTAACCGTGGGATACAACATAGAGGTTTCCACCGTTGTCTGGTAGTACATATAAGGCAGTCACCTAAGAGCATGATGGTAGAAACACGAAGTGTTAGTAAGCAATCACTGTCTTTATTCCATCAGTCAGTCCTACTATTAGATTTAAGCAAACTAATCCTCAGAAACCCAGGGATGATTCATACCCCCCCCAGTAAAAGGTCAAGTCTAATAACACACCATAGTAAAATGTCCATTTCCATGAAATACACGGAAGTATATATCCATCAATCATGCCTCTGATTGAGGCTCGGCTTTAAAGCAGCAATCACAATTCGGATAAGTTAAAGATGCGGCTCTTTCACTCTGCTACTAAAGCTACTTGGCTGACACTGAGGAAAGTACAGTCAGTGCTGTCAAAAGATGATTAAATTTACTATCAGTGATCAAAACAAAAATGTGTAATGATTATAAATGTAACATCATACAGTAAGATATATTTTTACTTGTTTAACTTATTTATGAGGCTGAAGAATGGGAGAGCAGTTCAAAGTGTCTTCTGTTCTTTCAGAGGACCCAGTTTCAGTTCCCAGCGCCCACACTGGCTTAAAACTAACAATAAACCCAGCTCCACAGAAAGACACACACGGTATATACTCAATTATAAGTCAATACTAGACCTATAAGATAGGATAAACATACTAAAATCTGTACACCTAAAGAAGATAAACAAGAAAGAGGACCTGGGGTAAGATGATTAACCCTCACTTAGAAAGAAAAATGGGATGGGCATTGGATATAGGAAAAAACAAGATTAACAGGACAGGAGCCTACTGCAGAGGGCCTCTGAAAGACTCTACCTAGCAGTGTATCAAAACAGATGCTGAGACTCATAACCAAACCTTCAGGAGAGTACAGGGAATCATATGAAAGAACAGAGAGTTAGTATGACCTGGAGAGGACATGAGCTCCACAATGACCAAATATATCAAGGCACAGGGGTCTTCTATGAGACTGTTTCTCCAACAAAGAACAATTTATGGATATAACCTAGAACCCCTGCTCAGATGTAGCCCATGGTAGCTCAGTATACAAATGAGTTCCTTAGTAAGAGGAACAATGACTATTTCTGATATGAACTCAGTGGCTGGCTTTTTGACCTCCCCACCCCCGAGGGAAGAGCAGCCCTGCCTGACCACAGAGGAGGACATTGCAGCCAGTCCTGAAGATACCTGATAAGCTAGGGTCAGATGGAAGGGGAGGAGGACCTCCCCTATCAGTAGACTTGGAAAGGGGCATGGAGGAGATGAGGGAGGGAGGGTAGGATTGGGAGGGAACAAAAGAGGGGGGCTATGGCTGGGATACAAAGTTAATAACCTACGATTAATATAAAAAATAGAAATTATAAAAATTAAAAAATAAACCCAGCTCCATATACATGTATAGTCAAATCTAAAATACACATATAGAGAAACTGTCACTTGGAGGATTCCATGGCAACAATTCCCTTCAAAAAAATGCTGGAAACAAATATAAAATTGAAATCTGTAGTATTGGAAACATGAATCCAGCCTGGACTAAAATGATAAACCTACTAAAGAACACTGTGCACATTCCAAACATTTCTACTATAGAAACCTAGAAGTCATTCTGCTTACGCTTGGTGAAACAGCAGCTGACTCGCAGACGGCAGAAGGCTCCTACCTCATGGGACCTGTGTGTCCAACGTGTATGTTGAACCGTATTTCCCTCAAATACTTTGTGGTTCTCATAATGCAGGCCAAGAGGACTATATGCTATTTAAAAAGCAAAACGGGAAAGAATTTTACGAGCATTCTACATGGTTCAGAATCATGGGAGCGAAGTCAGGCAGCAAGGAGGGTTTATTCCGATTATCGGGCTCTTCCTGAGCTATCCTTTCATAGTACTGTGAGCCAGCAAAACCACAGCTAACCTGTCTTCTTACACAAAGCCAGTCTACCTCCAACTTACACATTTGTTTCTTCTACTTAGAACATTCCCTTTTGTCCAGTACATCTTATGTTTTTATGACCAAATTCTCTATGCTTTTGTGAGCAATTTTCTGGCTAGTATAGATGAAAGTTTCTTTTCTTTCCACTTCAGTTGCTGTTGTTCATTATTACCATTTTATTTCTATATCCAACTTCATTTTCTAAAATTCCTGCTGTATTTTCTTCTACGAGCATGTCGTCTATATTTCGGGGAAATTTTTACTGAGAAGAAATGTCTCACACATATTTTTCTATGTCTCAGACATGGTTAAGGCAGAATCTGAGACAGAGCATCCCGAAATGGAGGGCTGTTTCCTATACTAACTGCAACTTTGTGAAGGGTTTACTTACAGACAAAACGCTGCAACTCACCCCCAACAGGAAGCGTTTACTCCCATTCTTGTAAAAATATTCACGCAAACTTTGGAACCTGCCTGCTTTATTTTATGTATACCATGTCTTAACAAATGTTTACTGTTCGCTACTTGAAGTGGTTGTGCTGAGCACCGAGAGAAGCTTTGGAAACATGCGTCATCCTGCGAGTTGCAGAGTCATCAGTGATTATGACAGCCTTTTTATATCACATGACCAACTCCCACTCAGGGGCAACCGTTTAATCCATGCAAAAAAAGCCAAAGCTTGTGTTCATACAGGGACCACAGCACAGAGACCTCTGAGTGGTTGCCATGCAGGGTCTTGTGGTGGCTTTTCAGTCAGTGGGTTGGTTCTGCTTCATAGTAACGGAGGTGAGGCGTGGCTGCATGAAGCCTGATTTTGGATCCTAGTCTATCAGAATTGGCACCTCCTCTGAAAAGATACTCTGCCTATTCAAATAAAGCCCCCTTGACATGATGTGCAGGATTTACCTTGAGTTCATTGCTAGTTTCCCCCAATGGTCTCTTAAAATCAAAACCACTTTTCTGGGCGGCACACTATGCCTGAGGCACTGTGAGAAAAGCTTCCCTTGACATACTCCTTACTACATCTTTTGATAAAGGTAATTTTCTCATTTTCCAAAGGGGTAAATTGAGGCACAGAAACTTTCAGTCATACACTCAAAATCATGGAGCTAGTAAATGCAGGGAGGTGGAATAAGAATACAAGTATTTCCAGTTCCAAAACCACTGAATTGCCTTTCCCCCTTACATTAATCATTAAATATAATTTCTCCCCCAAAAGAATTAGTATTATTTGAAGTGCTTTTTGGTCACAATATTTCCATCTGCATAGAAAACCTCTCACACAATAGCAGGAAGAGATCTATAAGGAAGGACAAAGAAAGGCAGGGGATGGGTATGAATATACAGAGAGGCTTGTCTTAGCTGGCCTAGCATTTATGTTCCTCAGAGTCTATCTTCAAGGGACACAATCTTCAAGGGAATCAATTGGGGACTTTGAAGAACCTGCTTGTTCTCCTCTCCTTCTAGGTCTGTGACATTCTGCTGCACAGAGCAATACAGGAGGCAAGTCAATCCTTCCCAGCATGCTGAGTCCACACACACACACACACACACACACACACACACTGCCCCTGCTGTTTCTAATCATAAGAAAGATGCAGAAATAACTTCAGCCACCACTGGAGGGATGGATAGCAGCTGTCACACAGCCACGCAGAGGAAGAAGCTCCGAAATGAAGAGAATATCTATGTAATTGGAAGGAAGTAGGAGACACAGCCTCCCACACCTCAGAGTTGAGGCTTTGGAAAGGCACAGATGTCACCTTTTTACCCAGCAGCTCGCGAGGAGGGACGAAAGAGTATACCTCTTGTCTATAGGTACCGGGAGGTGAACAGTTGCTGAGACCCAAGTGTGGGGGTGATGAGAACACACACTTTTGTTTCCCACTAGGTAACAAGGTCGAGAGAAGTTGTGCACAGCGCAGGATAACTGGGCACAGCTTTGGCAGCCAGAGCCACAATTTCTTCACTTCCCTCCTCCCCCTATGGCTGCTTAATTGCTTTCTTGTATTGCAGTTTGCTTTATTCTTTTTGCCATGTTGCTTGGTTCTTGGGGGTTACCTAGCGGAACACCAGATGTGATCTAGCACCGATATAGGAGGACTTACTCTAAATGTAGGCAGTTCCTTCCATTGAGTACACTTCTCCCAGCAAAAACATTTAGTTGTTCTTGTATCTAAAACAGAGAGGAGAACCAGGAGCAGTGAGAAGTTTCTGGCCTGGACACAGTTGTTTCTCTTGGTTGTGGACTTGACTCAGCCCTCCTTCTCACCAAGAACAGCTGCTTCTCTATATCAAATCCCGGAGCCTCTTCCTAATATGTGAATTGTCAAATCCTATCTCAAGATTATGGCTTTAAAAGTTCATAATAGATTATGCACTCATCAAGACCAATACCTATTCATTCAAAGTGCAATTTAAGACAAACTAGAAGCAACTGTCTTGAGGTTAAGTAACTGATACACCACACAGCCATTTGGGAATGACAGGAAAGTGGCATCTACTCCATAGTGGAAATGGCCTCAGTAGGGCTGGAAAGATAGCTCAGTGGATCAAGAGCAGAGAGGGTCAGTTGGTTAAGAGTACCTGCTATGCATGCATGTGAATCTGAGCTTGGATGCCAGCACCAACATTAAAAGGTCAGGAGTAGTCCCACAGGTGCCTGCAATCCTAGGACAGTGGAGAGCATGGACAGGGACATGAGGATTGATGGGGTTTGTGGCCACCAGCCTTGTCTCAGGTTCAGTGAGATACCCTGTCTGAGGAGAATAAGGCAGAGAGTGAAATAGCTCAACACTCAATGTCCCTTAGACCCTGCATAAAAAGACATACATACTATACACACATATGCTCATATACCATACATGCTACACACACATACACACATCATACTCACATGCATATACACCTGAACAAAAGAAATTACAAAGAAAATGAAATGCCTCAATCAATTTGTACTCCATAGCAACCAATTAATAAACATTGAGTGGTTGGTTGTGAAAGTATTTATAATAAGCATGGCTAAGAGATGTAAATGTGAGCTTAAAGTAAAATGAAGATTAGCAGTCCTCTTTAATGATCATAGTAAAACACTAAATATTGAGTAAATATCTTAATATGGTATGATATGTGATGACCTATGACACGGCAAAGCTGCTAGCACTGCAAAATTACATGGGATGGGCTCTGCAGGGCAAGCCAAGAAAGGGCTCCTGAAGTAGGCGTTTTAAAGACAGGATGGACAGGAAGAGGATGGAGAAAAGATGTCATTGAAGGAAAAGAAAGTATAGGAGGCTTGTTTAAAAATGGACGTTCACTACCACGTACTTCCTTTAAAGAACGGCAGACTAACAGAAGTTCAGTTACCCTGCCCAAGTCTGTCTGTCTGTCTGTCTCTCTTTCCAAGCCCCAGGCCCCCTCTCTCCATGTGTATGTCTAAGAATATATTATTTATGTTTATTTGCCTTAGTGAAAGATAAATGAATTAATTCTAATTTCTCTGTAAATCAATTCCTAAAACATAATCTATCACTGTTACTATGGTGCCGTTGTTATAGCCAATGCCTCTTCTGCTTGGTCAGTGCATGTCACCAACTAGTTAAATATTTTGAAAACTGGCTGACTCATAGTAGACCACCTAATTTCAACAGATGCATGATAAACAATCAGATAATATCTGTGTTAGCTAGTTTTGAGTGACTAGTAATATTAATATTACTATTATTACTAAATGGTAGCCTAAGGAAAGTCCTCACTTACATTTGATCTGTTATGCCTGTGTGTTTATTCATGTGGATGCTGGGGATTTGAACTCAGCTCCTGATGTTTGTTCAGCAGGTACCCTTAATTACCACCTGAAACTCTGACCTCTATTATCTCAAAAACAAATTGGATTCCCTCCTATTTTGTTCCTTCAATAAGCTGACAACTCTGCTCTCTCAAGATCTGTCTGACTGTTCAATGAACAACCCAGATCAATCCATGATTATTTTTGCTATCACTAGGAAGTGATTATAATGAAAATGAAAAGCACTAATTGTCTTTCAATGTACTCTTGCCAATAATCCAAGTTATTAAAAACAAAAACTTTTCCCCTTATGGTTTCCTGCCAGTCAACTGAAGTGAGAGTTAAAAAATCAAGGAAATCCAGTTTCAGAGCTCCCATATTTTTATCAGTTGTTGCTGATTACATTCTTTCGGCATTTTCCCAACAAAACATAAGTCATCCCATCTCCTTCCAAAGTGACACTCACTGCCCACTGAGGATAGCTATGACATAGATTTGTTTACTCAAAGATACATTATCTTATAAAACAATAAATGACATTAAAATCTGGCTTAGAAAATTTCATCTATTTCCTGCAAAATAGTTTCAACATTGAAACTTATAACGATAAGTTAATGTCTCGATTATACATCTGACATGTTTTCGTGACATGTAGGCATTGTCCCGAGATGATATCTGGCCATGAGTTGTATGTTCAAAAATTAGACCAAAATATTTACAGCCTTTCCTTAATATCATTGCTTAAAGCACAGGGACGGTGTCAAGAGACAGTTCTCAATGGTTTAGGATTGCTATGACCCATTCGAGTCTGCCTTTATAATAAATAATAAGTCTCAGCTCAGAGGTTGTTCAAAATGTCACAGGAATGTTAGATATAAAATGCTTAAAACAAAGGTGCTGCACAGTCAGTGTTTACAAACTCCTTTCTGGATGGATAAATAGAGAAAAGAGAAATGTTGTATCATGATATATACATATCATAATCCCTAATGTAAAATTCTGGCTACAAATAAAGTGAGGCTTTGCTATTTAATAACTTCAGCCTCATGCAAACATGAAGTTCGTTATTGAAAACAGATTGCCCAAAGTTAAAATATATATATATATACGGTTCTTGAGGCATTTCTGTGCCTACTTTTATTGATTTTGGTTTAATCATGTACTGATAGGCAAGAAGATAACTGAATTATGCTGTTAAACTATGTTTGATATTTGCCCCAATTTTGTATTATGTCTACCTAAGTTAAAGCTGGTACTTTGCTAAGTCCCTTCTACAGTGGCACATACAAAAAAAAAAAAAAAAAAAAACAAACAAACTTCAATGACTATTATGCTGGGAGGCTATTATGTGGCTGCCAGACACAGGACAGCAGGGTGTACACTCCAAGGTTCCTCAAGGAACTGCTCATAGAGCTCATAGAGGTTATGATGTCAGTGCTGGCCCCTATGAGCAAACCATGTGCACTGGCCGTGGTCAAACAGGAAATGTAAATAACATTAAATTGTTCTTAGCTTAAATTATGCCACATTGTTAAAAAAAAAATGAATCAGCATAAAGAGAGATCAGTGGCTAAAAATAATTTTTAGTCAGATTTGGACAAAATTCCATGTGCTTCTACTTACCAGTGCTTTTGACTTTTGCTCTGTTGGCTTAGTTAAGGTCTCAAAATCTGTTTCCTCAAAGGCCCTCTTTCCTATTAAAAGGGAACAGAGAGTCTCCAACAAAGGTTCTACTGTATCCTCTACAGCAATTTGCTGTGTTCTGGTAGACCCCAAAATGTTAACTTTCTGAGAAACCCTATCTCAGCCCAGATAAACCTTCCTCTGCCACTGCTGTGTCCATCTCTCTCCTCTAACCTTACTTTCTCTCTCCCTCTCCGTCCTCTCTCTCTCTCTCTCTCTCCTCTCTCTCTTGTATGTGTGTTCTAAGAGCTAAATCCAAGTTCTCACACACGGCTCTTGATTTTTTTTAATTGGTCACTGCCTTCCAAAAGATGATTATTAAATGCTTTGGGTCAGCAATGAAGATTAACCCTCAGGAGTATGGATTCTGGCCTAAAGCACATGCAATGTAATTCTGTATGGTTATCTTGTATGGAATGTAACAATAAGTTCTGATTCAAATAGAGAAAATATCAAGATAATGGATGTGTACAGGCTTTGAAGATATAGGAGCATATGAGTTATACAATCTTATCAGAGTCTTTCTAAATTTCTATCTCATGCATAGTGAGCAAAAACGAAATGATTTCTCCTCACCTCTGAAACAAATGCTTTTTCTAAATGCCTTTACTTAGTCTTTGTAACTTCACTCTAGGTGTCCTATTCCTCAAAACTATCTACTTTTATTCTGAATTATATATGAGAGATTGCAGGAAAACAGATGTTACACCTGAGATTATCAGCAAAGAACAGAAAAGTCATGATTATTTTGGCATGGTCATTTCATATTTCTCTGCAATGTCTCACTGGTTATTCTGCCTGTGCCAAGTACAGGCAGTCCTGTAGACATGTGATGCTTTAAATTCACAATCATGTTTAATGTAGGTGATAAATGTGCTCCAGATTAAATATAAACCCAGCAGAGTCACCCTGTATACACGTATACACTTACAAAGCTGGGAGAGCCAGGATTTAGGGACATGTCTCTTTGACTTCAAATCCATCCCTCGATTCCTTGTGACCTCTCTCAGCATTTGACAGACAGCTAATGCGCAAGAAATGTAGGTCTTTGTGGGAGCATGGACAGACGGATGCATTGATGTATGCAAGAATGGATGGATACATGGATGGATGAATGGATTCCTGAATGTATGTTTGTATGTATAAGTGGGTAGGCAGATAGATGGAGAAATATATAAATAACTGAAGATCTCTGATAACTAGCCTATAAGAGCAAAATGGAGGCCATCTGGCTAGGCTCTATTATAAGCTGTAGATCAACCTTTATTCTCACTTCTCTTTTGTAAGTTTGAAGCCTAGATTACAAAAGTTCTCACCTGCTAGTATGACTATCATCTTTTCACTATCATTTCTGCCTCCATATATGAGAGATTTGCCTTTCCAGAACCAACTCTATCTGGCCTCCACCACTAAGATCTGATCAGTGAGCCACTCATTAAGATTAGGAATGCTGGACAAGAACCTGTACTCTGTCCTGAAGCCTAACTCTGAGATCTGAAAGAATTTTTTTAGAAATTGCGCCAAGACGAAGATCCAGAACCATGGCATTTAGTTGATCTTTTTGTACATTATACAAATGTATATGACAGGAAAACAAGAGCCTTCTTATTTGCCAGCTTTGTCCTCCCTGCATGCTGAGGGCTCCAGACTTCCCTATTTGTCTTATTTCCAAAAGACAACAGGCAGGCTTGTGGCTGTCTCATGCGACTCTGAGGCATACTTTTATAAACCAAGCCCAGAAAATAATCCTGAACCTGCTAAAGTTTGAGAACCACTGAGCTAGAGTTTTGGGGGCCCAGGATATTCTCCCTAATGGAGGATATTTTTCTGTTAACCAGGATAAGGTAAATTGAGTTTGAAAGACACAAGAAGCACTTTATGCTGTCTTGCCAGCAGCATAGACTTAAAAAAAAAAAAAAAAAAAAAAAAAAAAAAAAAAAAAAAAAAAAAAAACAATTGCTACTTAGGTTTGAATATTTGGCAGAATCAGGAATCCAAGTCTTTGTCACTTATTGTCATCTATGAAATAAACAACTGCAGAGCTTCTATTCATTAGCAAGGAGAGAGGGCAGATCTGAAGACAGCTAGAAAAAGTGTTGAGCTTCTTTCCAAGTGTACTTTACAAAAAGCCAACAACAGTCAGTCGACAGGCATAATGCTGTCATTTTAGAGTAAGACTCTTCTTGTTTATTTTTTCCACTTGTTCTCTTCTATGCAGAGCAAATCTCAGATGCTGACTGTGTTGAAAATAAATGCATCCTTATTTGCCAAAGTGATTACTAAACTGTCTTTACCTAAATTCAGCACTGCATATCACTCTCCAAAAAGAACCCAAGAAAAGCAAACCCAGTGACAGGCACAGTGGTGGCCACTATCCTGTTTCTTCCTTTCCCTTAAGAGAACAGCTGGAGGACCATGCTTCCCTAAATAGTAAAGCCACATTAAAAAATTTATAAGGAAATGGTGAGAAGCAGCCGGGAGTCCCTGATGACTAAGCTTCAGGAAAAGAAATGCAATAGGGAGGAGGATGAGGGACTTTAATAATATTATTAGAGAAGATAACATGGAAAGAAACCATGATGCTTTCTTTACCTAGCATGTGCAGATAAAATTCATGATACATTTCAAGTGTACAACACTGGACACACCATCTCCTCATAAGCAGGAGAGACTGAGCAGAAAGACACCCTTCAGCAGCCCATGAAAATCTTAAACACTTTCCTTATTATCAAGACACCAGTATCTCCCTTCTTTCCCTAAAACAAGGATGTACATTTTTAAGACATTTTTAAGAAAATGTAACCTTTTGCTGACGTTCTATCTGAACCTCAGTTTTTATTTATTTATTGAAACAGCACATTATCCTTATAGGATGAAAATGTGTGGGATGTAAAATCATGCTGGGGCAGGGAGGACATCTGCATGATCTATGATAACACATTGATCCTGAAGGAATATGTTTACAGATTTTATACTTGGGCTGAGTGGAAAGGGTATTAAATGAGGTAAAGAATCTTGAATCATAGCCACAATACAGATGAAGGGGAAAGCTGCCCCAGTCTAGATTCAGCGGGAAATGAATGGCATAGTCAATCCCAGTGAATGATTAAAAATAAGTAAGATGGCAAGGTTCCTCATATGTAGGGCAAGGACCCAGCAGGTAGGATGGGGGTGGGCATTTGGGGTAAGAACTAAGGTGAGGCGGGCAGGATGCAGGCGGGGGGCTACATTTCTGGGACAGACAGCAATGCAGGATGCCATCAGCCCACCAAGGAAGGCAAGGAGCAAAATGGCCAGAATTATCATAGAGTGTTGCCACGGCTGGCCTGTTAATGAGGAGATCCGGGGAAAGAGCCTGCCCTCTCTCTTTTTCTGCTCTCTAAAGCTACGAGCCTTGTTTACAGACAAACCCAGCAAGAGACACAAGGTCTCCAAAGTTAAGCCACCCTGGACCAGGGTGTGTGGCAAAAGGAGGGGCTCAAAGGTTAGAAGGAATCATGCCAGGGCTTGTACACATGGGTACGTGATCGTGATCATTATTCTTGCTTATACAACCTTCTGGAAAGCTCAGATTGAGCTAGATTATCTCTGATGGTTTTTCCATCTCAGGATCACTTATGCAAATTGACTTAAACAGAAAGGAAACAAATAAGTTTTCTAATTAGCCCTGCTGATTTATTGAAAATGAGCACATTTAGTAACTTTGATTTTTTGTTTGTTTGTTTGCTTGCTTGCTTGCTTTTGTTAACAAAAGATAAGTCTTTTTGTTTCCACCTGCTCCCTTGCAAGAAAAGCTACCTGTGGCCCAAGGTCATTTAGAGAGGCTCCTGAAAGCTATTAATAGAAAGAAGATTTAAACCGAGGCTCTGAAAGGCTAAGCTTTATGTACTACACTTCTACCCTTTAGAAAAACAAAAGGACAAAAAAAAAATCATACAGATTATTGACGATGTCATTGTCACAAATATGCAGCCAGATACAGAATTTGTGTGTTTCCTGAGCCAGACAACACAATAAGCAAGTGAAAGAATCCTGTCGCTTGATTAAATGCTTTGCTTATAAAAGACAAAGCAAGCTTCGCTCTGCCAGAATGAAAACATAATCCCTAGAGCCAATAAAACGGGTTCAAAACCCAGCACCAGAGCTGACTTTAACAAAAGAATGCTCTCTTCCTTGCTACAAACCTGTGATTCCCAAACTCATACTTTTGGGAATTCTCCAAAGAGGGATGCTCAAACTGGGGAGGAAGGAATTAGGACAAACAGAGTTAAGGTTTAAGATTTAAAGTGTATTTGTAGGATTCATGAGTGAAAACAACGGAACTTGATTGAAGAGCTGAGCTTCTGTGTGGGAACAAGGAGAAAGCAGAAAGTGAATTATCTCCTCCCAGCAGCCCCTCCACGGACCTCTTCTCTTAATTACATATAGTACCACTTGCACAAGCATCCACAGAGCAGTTATTGAGAAAAGGAGTCTGGTTGCCCTCCCACTTGCTGCTGTTAACCCTTGCAGACTCAGGGCAAAGGCTGACTGTAGCAGTTGGCTTGCTGCCCCCAGGCAGTGGAGCCAGCATTCTGATAATCTTTTATTTTCTTCTAAACACCATTTTCTGTATTGAATTCAACATTCCCCAGTTTTCATTTTTCAGGGAACGGAAGGTCTTCCCAAAGTTCACATCACCTGGATTGATGCTTAGGAAACTCTCAGAGCTAGATGCCAAGATAGGGTTTCTGTTTTCACTTCCATTCAGTCTTCAAGCTCAATAGATACAAGATGGTCCCTAGACAGGAAGGGGAGTCAACGCTCCTACTGCTCTGGCACTTAGGTCAAGAGAACAAAATGCACAGAAAGACTGGGGATCCAGTCCCCATAGTCTCTGCCTCACGTTATTTTCACAAATTTGGCAAAGAGACTTAACTTCTCTAGATCACTTGGAAAGCTAAGTAGTTAAAATGGTTAATTGAGGTGGCCAATGTGGTTGAGGCTTTCCTACAGCTACTTCCAGGTTTACCATTCTGCCATCTTCCTCCTCCCAAGGCTCCTGTTCCAATCTCAGAACAATCAAACTAACTCTTCCCTCATTCAGTCTCCAATTTCTTAAGTTTTCCCTGATTTCTTAAGAAAACTTGGTCTTCTGTCTTCACCTCTCTGTCTATCCAGCTTGAAAATGAAGATTGATCAACTATTCTCTGATGCTCACTCACTGCTCTTAGCCCCACCATCATCCACCAAAATTATTTGGCATGTCCCCAGTCTTGGATAAACCTATCACAGCTACACTTCTTTCTCAGTTTCTCAAACCCCCTATCTAGCCTCACAGCCCCACTGGACTTAAATGTCACGTTCTCCTCTCTTAGAGGTCTCTTCATACCAAGAATGTGGATTCCTGGGTTCACTCCATAGCTGTTTGGAAACACCTTTTCTCAACTGTTCTCTCTGTCTCTGTCTCCTTTCTCTGCTTTCTTTCTCTCTCCCTCTCTCTCTTTCTCTCCCTCCCTCTCTCTCTCTCTAGATAGCTTTATTTTCCAGTAAAGTGATTACAATAAAACCATTTTCATAATGAAAGTACTTAAAATTTAAAACACAGCAGCTCATTTCTAGATCTATTACAGTAACATAAAAAATGGTCACAGATATTTCACAAAAATCATGGCATTTCTCCATTTCCACACACTTCCAACTCAGTTCCATTTTGATTTATAAGCTTCACTGCAGATCTAGCTGTTTGGCCAGATGTTGTATGAAAAATATCAACTTAGTCTGATTGGATTGTTCAATGTGTTTCATGCAAAACTAGACAGTAAAACAGAAGTAGCTAAGAACTTCAAAAAGTGTTAGGGCATAGCACTAATTGCCGAGTAAAATCTCTTTCCTCAGATAATACGTAGCTTGAAAATATATGCTAATCATTCATAAATGCCTGGAGGAGAGAACAGAGAGTAATGGAAGACAGCTAACTGAATCCAAATATTATGAACACCCTCCATCTTTGATACTCTGAAAGGTAGTGGCAGGCTCATTGCACTTTGCAGACATCTCTCTGTAACATAATATCCCAGTGGAAAATATGAAGAAATGAATAAGAAACACAGTGCTATGGGATCAATAGTGGATTTAAAAATGTTTTGAATTTTATTTTGTATGAGCCTTTAGGAAAAGGACATTAAATTTTTCAAACTATCCACACAAATGTCCCCTTTAAGGGAGATTTTGTGATCTCTCTTCTTAAACTTTCCTCTTCATTTTTCTCCACATCAGTTACCATAGTGTAGTATTTATATGCTTATCTGTCTTGCCTAATGATACACTCCATATGTAAGGAACAGGATTTTTGCTGGTCGTGTTTACTGATTTGTTGCCAGTGTCTGGCATAAAACAATCACTCACAAAACAGCTGTCACCAAACAAATGAATGAGGAGGTTCTTTGGAATCATGTCTGTGTGAAGTCTCGCACATTTATTCATCACAAGGAGAAGCACATGGTCTCCTTGCCAAAACCATACCCTGCTCTGTAAATTAACAAGGATTATTTTAAGTGTGATGCATGAGATGAAACAGAGCTAGTCCTTGGCATTTGCCCAAGAAATTCTGCAAGCTTTAACTAGTAATGGACAGCCACGAGGCACAGGGAAGGCAGGAAGGGGCGGTAGACCGTGCTAGGGAAAGTACAAGACCTTTGAGGGAGCTTTAAACTTCACTCTTGCCCCTGCTACTCTATGGGACACTGAGAAACTATTTCTCTAAGTTTCAACTGTGTCTCTACAGAATGAATTTTCTATTGCATGATTAATATATCTCAAATATTTTCAAACCTGAAAAGTTCTCAGTATTCCTCTCTATGTACATATTACTTCCCAAGAAGAAAGGAAAAATTATTTGGATATTGCAAAATGATCAAGGACCAAAATAGCTCTATCAGCAAGGTGTTTGCCTTGAATACAGAAGGACCTGAGCTTGATCTCCAGGCACTTCTGTGGCACTATGCTTGCAATCCTAGTTCTGGATGGTGGGGTTTCCCATTCACAGGGTCTACCTGGTGACTTCCAGGCCTGTCAGAGAGCTTGTCCAAGAAAACAAGGTGGATGGCATTTGAGCCTCTGTACACACACACACACACACACACACATGAATTGAGATAGATAGATAGATAGATAGATAGATAGATAGATAGATAGATAGATAGATAGATAGAAGATATGTGAGAAAGAAGAAGGGAGAGAAGGCTGAGATCACATGATCTCTGTCACATCAAGTGGTGGTCACAATGGAAAGACAAGTGGAGTCACTCCAATCCTGACAGCCCCCATCAAAATTAAATTATAGTCTTTTAGAGTATGGTGCAGATGGTACCTAGAAAACAGTTTTAGGTCTTTAAAAAATGAGATGGTTTTGCTAAAAAGGCAACTGAGAAGAAAAAGGGGCTATCTGGGTAGACTTAGCACTTTGAACACCCCATTCTCATTCTCAGGGATTTGTTCGAGAGGAGTGTCTATCAGAGCATCAACACTGATTTTATCCACAGGCATTTGTTGAAAAAACTGTGATGCAGACTTGGAACTCAGTAAGAATGTTTTTCCTTCTCTTAAACTATAAATAAGCCATAAAATTCTAGACTGAAGATGGATCTTCAGTTTTTCTAATTACCTTTCAATGTAGATGGTTTTGCCAAATAAATCAGGAACAAAATGTAATTTTTGTAAACCAATATACAGCGGTTCTCTCATAGTTTTATTTTTTAACATGGGACAAAATTACTGTCCTGGAACACAGCAGGAAACTGATAAAATGCTTATCAACTGATGGCACTGTGGACATTTGAGAATTAAGGATGGCACAGGAATTAGGAATCAGGAATGTGCTTATTCAAGGAAAAGCCCCACTTTAACGTGGATCTGGCTTTCAGGGGCTCTCACCAATCAGACTTATATATTTGTGTGTCTGTCAGGGATGCTTGGAGCACTCCAGAGAGACTGGCGCCTTAGGTGACAGCTCTTAGCTTGTCACCATTGGGACTCTCCATTTGGTGTTCCCTTATCGCTGCTATGTTGTTGTTCTTTACAGAATCCCACAGGGTCTCCCTAAAATTCATCAAGCTGTGCAGGAGTAGAGGGAGGAGGGGGGAGGAGAAAGTAGGAGAGACACAGACCATAAAGCAGAATGAGGCTCAGGGTCACTGAACCCACAGCATTAGTCATTTCATTCTGGCTCAGAAGCAAGCCTGGACAGATGTAAAAATGTTATTTAGAAGCACACTTAACAGAGAAATTGCATGTCTCTATGAATAAAACTTAAAAGTACTAAAATAAAGGAGCAATTTGTTTACTGCATCCTACTCTTTATAAACAACCATTTATACACACGTTAGGCACACTCCTGGCCTGTCCACTCCCTTTCTTTCTTTTTTCTTTTTTTCTTTCTTTATTTTTGCTTCCATCCCTCCTCATATTGGTCCTCTTTGTCCCTATACACACTTTCACTTTAACTTAATGTCACATATATACCTTTACATATTATAGCAAGTCTAGGGACCACAAATGCCAGAAAACATGATATTTGAGTGAGACTAGCTTAATTCATTTATTATAATCATCTTCCATAACATCCATTTTCCTGAAAATCACAGTGTTATTCCTTTTTATGGTGGAAATACTCAGTGTGTATTTGTGCCATTTTCCTTATCCATTCCTCTATTGCTAAACACCTTGGTTGGTTCTGAATCTTAGCTACTGTGAACAGTGCGCTGGTGATCATAGCAGTGCACGTATGATTTGGCACGTTGGATTGGAATTTCTTGGGAAAATATACAGGAGTGTTGAATACAGCTGAGGCTAGTGGAATGTCTATAGTTAGTTTTTTGGTGGTTTTGTTGTTATTGCTATTGTTGTTTGTTTTCTTGCCCTGTTTCTTAGAAACCTCCAGATTGACTTCCACGGTGTCTGAACTAGTTTTTATCCTAACCAGCAGTGTACAAGGCTTGATGAGACAAATAGGCACGCTTTTCCTTAAGAGTTCTTATTGATGCTCTACCATTTACTGCTTTGGGAATTGTTGACCAGGCCATTTGTCCTGTTTAAAACAGGAAGCAGGGAGTCCTGAGCTGAGGCAGAAAATCTCTGGTTTTAGAAATTAGTCTTTTCTGGGTTGTACTGAAAAAATTTTTTACATAATAAAACCAAATTAAGTTATTTCCTAAAATACACAATTTCCAAGATCTCTAAAAACTTGCTTAGATAAAGGGGTTGCTGGTTGTCTGGCAAATCTCCCTTCTTTGAACCTTCTCTCTTACTGCCATGTTCTACTGAAGGTCCACCAAGGATCTTTGTCAAAGGATGCATTATGCATATATAGGACACTACTTTCAGCAGATCTGTTCAGTCACATGCAGATGCCAATGTCAGTAATCATGACTTCATAGAGCTACCAGACATTTTGAGATTCCTGGATCTTCCTTCTCTTCCTAAGTCTACTTTGCAAGCATTGTATAAATTCAGTGAAGTGGATAGAATTCACTAGCTCAGTCACATAAACAGAGTATAGCATTGTAATCGGAACTCAATACCTGAGTCATTTGTCTCTTTTGCTTGGAGATGTGAATGCCCTGTATCCTAGTCCCTTCACTTGTAAAGCTGGAACAATACTAGTCCTATTTCACAGTGGCACTACGAGAAAAGTGAAGCATCTGGGATAAGACTTCAATAATGCTACCTGCTAAGACCCTTTTCATTGATGCAGGAAAAACAAATACTGTTTATAAACTATATAAAATTTCATGTTGTTGCTCAAAATTTAGTAAAAAACAAGTATCTGAAATAATCAATTATAGCTTCTGGTATATCTCAGCGCTAAACCACTTGCCTATCACTTGTAACAGAATGCATACATAGACACATACACACACAAACACATTATAGTCAGCTGATTAACCTTTTATGTAGATACAGTTTCAGTAGAATACAGCTAATCCTTAAAGACTCTATCTGAAGGAGTAGAATATAAATTTATTAGATGTCATAACTTTTTTAAGTGCCATATCATTAGGTTTTTTTTCCCTAGAGAATTAACATACAACTGAGTTCACTCAATTATAAAAAGTAAGTTTTGTTTTGTCCTGAAGTTCGCAGTGTTTTATGTAAAGAAGTAACAATTACCCATTGGAGTAACAGAACGTTGTTATCACAGCCAACTGTGGAGCAGTTTAAATGTTATAAATCTAATGGAAAGGACACAAGTTTCAAAGTGGGAAAAAAGTGGGAGGCACAATTAACAGTAAGAAAAGAGGACGCTCTTCCCTTCCCATCCACTAACACAAGAAGGAAGCCCAAGTTTGAGGTGGTCGATCATTAACAAACCTGTATTGAGGTGGTCGATCATTAACAAACCACTTCTAAGTGGTTAAGAGAAAAGCAGCAGGAGATGGCGCTAGCAGCTCCACATCCATGCTACCCCACATGGGATGCATATTTTATGTTTGGGAGTCTCCCTCTATGTATTCTTTAATTCACTCCTACTTCTCACTCAAAAGCTTTAGAAGAAAATAGGAACACCTTTCTGGTCATTCTGGTCATTTCTTTAACATATTAAAAACTATACTAAGAATAAAATATGGAGAACATTCTGGAGTAATCCATAAAGATAAATGTGCTGAGAGAGAAAAAAGCTCACCTGTGAATTATTAATTTAATCTCACACTTACAAACGGTATCATGAAGGAATACCAGGCACAACATGCTCTGAACATACAAATTCCTGCCTAAGAGGCAGAATGCCCTCCTACAAAGTCCTGTTCCACGGAAATTAGCTAACAGGCTCTCGAAGGGAAGGAAGCTGCTGTCCTATTGAAGCTTCAGCATCAGACATTTAGGTATGATATTTGTCAAGTAGATGTTTGATAGCTGCTGAACTGTCTTCTGTCCTCTTACATAAAAGGACAAGACAATACTGAAGACAAGGAAACTTCCACCCTGAGCCTTGTGTTTTCCCACTCAGAGGCAGCTCTTTGTTTCATGACCACTGAGGCTGAAAGAGCCCATCTGTTTCCAGAGAAACTTGCCAATAAAAACCCCTAAGACATATTAGCACTTTCACGATCCAGGAGAACCATTCTAACTGCCTTCAAGAAAGAGTGCTTTCTTTAGGTTTTGCTACAATTTTAAAGCTTCCAAACACAACAAAAACACAACTATTTGTCTCACATTAGAACAATGGTTTTCAAAACTGTGGTTTGAGGGTTGAATGACCCTTTCACAGGGGTCACATATCAGATACCCTGCATATCAAATATTTACATTGCAATTCCTAACATTCCTAACAGTAGCAAAATTACAGTTATGAAGTAGCAACAAAAATATGATTGGAGGTCACCACAGATGAGGAACTGTATTAAAGGTCACAACATTGGTAAGGTTGATAACCACTGCATTAGAAGAAGAAATGTGTCTTTTACCACATTCATAGGTCTCATTACCCTGGAAGAATATGGACCTCCATATTCCCATTGCGTAGACAACAGCATGGTACTGTAAGAGTACTGTAGAAACACCTTGCTGAAACATGAACTCTGAATATATGAGTACCAATAGCAACCTACCTCAAAATATCCCCCAAACAAAACTATACTACACACAGACACACAAACACTGAATGACATGAGCTCAGGGGCCCTGACCCACAGCAAAGTTAGATGTGTCAAGTCTTGATGTTTTCCCAACTGGAATTTTACCAACAGAACCATCACCCCAGGTCCCTGGTCCTTCTTTTGTTTTTTCTTGAGATAATAAAGGTAAGAAGTCAAGCATAGAAATTCTCTCAAACAAATGAAGGGGTTTGGGGGGAGGGTTGCTTTGTTTCATTGTTTTCTTTTTTGTTTTTTGTTTGTTTTTTTTTTTTTTTTTTTTTTACAGTATAAGATTCCAATTGTCTCTTCATTAAACTCTGACTATATAGAACACAGCAATAATAAAAAACAAAAACAAAAACAAGCGCAGGCATTGTAAGAAGCGTGAAGCTAGGCTGAAATTCCATGTAACACTTCGGCCTGAGTGAGTGGCACCAACTAGTTGACTTCCTTGAGTCAGTAAACAAAGACTGAATTTCTGCTTCTGCTTGAAGATTACTGTAGCTAAGGCACCGACTAGACTGCTTAACAAAAAACAAAACAAAACCAACAAAAAGCTCAGTAAATGGCACCTGTCACTATCGTAGCTGTGCACGTATAAACATGGAAGGCTATAAACCCCTCCCACTTCACTAAGCGCTGGCTTTTGGGCACATCCAGGAGAAAACAACTGTCGGCATGATTTCTTCCCCTTACAAGGGACTCTGTCATCCCTACCAATACATTTGCATCAGGTGTTTTTACTTCCTCCAGTATTTCTCATTCATGGCCCAAGTCATTTTTTATCTCCGCGGTCAGAACATGCACTTGTGTTTTACAACATCGCCATATACTCTAGTATTTCTTAACCCGCCGAGATTTGTTTTAGGAACTCGGAAATAAGTGCAATTATCTCCCTCCTCTTGACCCTATGACCTCTGAACATCATCCTAACTACCTTTGAAGCTGTGGTCTTTATTATCTTGTCTTCAGTTTCCATTGAGTTTCTAAGTGTCATCTCCTGGTGTGCACCCCTTTTCTTATACCATTGTTCTCGTGTGCACCCCTTTTCTTATACCATTGTTCTCTTGAGTTTGAAGGTACGAACTCAGTTTGTGGTTCCAAGCTGCACTTGAAAAAAACACAGATTTATATCTTCCACAGTATATACTTTTCTTCCTTCTTTGTAATTCTTGCATCAAAGTGTGTTCAATTTTTTCTTATATATATATATATTGTTTTACATTATAGTTATTAACTTAAAATGTTAATTCTGAGTGGGATAATAGGTGAGCCAGTGAAACGCTTGCCTTACAAGCAGGAGGACCTTAGATCCACGATCCTGAATCAAAAGAGGATGAGCATGGTGACATGTACTTGTAATCTGGAACAGGGGAAGGTAGACACAAGCATATCCCTGGGGCTCAGTAACCAGCCAGTCCAGACTACTTGAAAGGATCCAGGTTTGTAAAAGACAAAAATGGGAGAGAAGCAATGCCTAAAGAACCCCACCCAAGGTTGCTCAATGGCATCCCTCCATCCATGAAAACACACACACACACAATGTAAAAAGACAATAGAAAGACATAAGGATATTTTTAAAACATCAGCATTAAAAATTAAGTCAAGCACAGGTACTTTTTAGTCATATATAAAATGATGTTATAATAAAAGATTTGATGGGCAGTAGTGTTTCTTTTTTAATTATTCAAAGTGATTTAATATTTTGCAACCATTCACGTGAACTCCTAGAAATCAGATAAAAAAAAGTCAAAAATGTCAGTTTACAATCTGAATGAAATGATACTGAATACAGATGACACATAACTTGTTTTACAAAACTGGCAATAATAAAAATTTTCTTTGACATTCACTATACTGTTTCTTCTTTTAACATAATGCTAACATAAATATAATAATGAATTTTTACTAATTTGTATAAACAGATGGCAAGAAAACTTACATTAAATAAAAAATAAATTCTCTTTAAGCATGGAAGCATTAATTTTGCAATAACTAAACTTTCAATAACCAAGCAATTCTATATAGAAGCTTTTCAATTTTTTAAAAATTTGCTGCAGTGACATTTATAACAAGAAATATATAATTTGTATAATAATGCTATAGTTGTCTTATATATGAATTATACTTGTCTTAAAGGAATTGTTAGATTCACAATGCTTACCTACTCATTTCTTTTTAATCACCCTTATTGAGTTTGATTAAAATATACCACATCGAGGTCTACTTTTCATCAAAACAAAACACACAGACTGAAATGTCTGGTTTAATGGAAGTAGAATTGTTGCTGTCTGTATTTGTGTGTATTTGCTTCTATGGTTTGTTCTTTTGAGACAAGTTTGCCAATATCTTAAACTGGCCTCAAACTGCCATGGAACTGAGTATAAGCTTGAACTAGTAATCCTCCTGCCTCAGTCTTCTGAGTATAGTATGTTGCTACAATGATATCCACCAGTGTAACCATGATGTAAATAAAGCTAGAGAGAACTTCAGTTATCAAAAAAGTTGAGTTGTGTCCCTCTGTGGTACCTCCTTACTTCCTTGTCAGTTGGCCACTGGATCACCACAGATTTAGTCTTTTGAGTTTGGTACAAATGGAATCTTCATTTAGGTGCTTCTTTGGTGTGATATAATTCTTGCTCTATTCTTTTTTTCATTTTTTTAATTTTGTAACTTTTATTAATTACAGTTTATTCACTTTGTATCCCCCCTGTAGCTCCCTCCTTTCCTCCCTCCCAGTCCCACCTTCCCTCCGCCTTCTCCACCCATGTAGCTCCCCAAGTCCACTGATGGGGGAGGTCTATTCTTGATTCAGTGTTTGTGATGACCTGCTCTGGAGATTATGTTATTGCATAAGAAAAATAAGGAATATACACAACAGTCATTCTTTTCATTAAATTAGAGCAATGTACCATTGCATATTCATCTCCAATATCCTTGTTTGTTCATTAAGTCATTCACAGATATTTAAACTACCTCCTGTTTTTGACAGCTGTGAATAAAGCTGCTTTAGCATCCATACATAAGTCCTTTGTTGACTTATATGTTGATTTCTCCTGGGTAAATATTTAAATTGGCATTGCTGGTTCACACTATTGGTGTGTATAAAGCTCCTTTCCCTAAATTCAGCATGTATTAGTTCCACTGGCTCGTGATCTACAGCATTTAATATGTACTTTTCATCTTATCACTTTAACAATGTGATTTGAAAATGCAGCATATTAAGTAAGACCGATTTCTCACTTAGTGCCTATTGATGTTGGTAAAAATGAAGCTGCCACTAGGCACGATGGTGTGGTCCTGTAATTCTAGCCTTCAGAAAGCAGAGCCAAGGAGACGGTGGGATCAAAGAAACCACTTCTTAACTAAAGGGAAGAGAAAGGAAAACAGACAGGTTTTACGACATGATGACGTCTGAAAAATATTGGTGACTATTCGGCTGGACTCTGTGGAGGAATCAAAAACTAAAACATGACCTGTTATAGACTTTATCCCCAATTCTGTGAATCTGAGCCCATCAAGTAAGAAACACTTGGCTCCATGACAGCATATATTTCTCATGATTAATGGTGGCTTTGTGTCAGTTCATTTATAGGAGTATCTTGATTTTCCATCAAACTTTCAGCCAAGTTCACCTGCCTGTAGGACAGACGGGTCTTCTAAATCTATGTCTTCTCCATTCTCTACATATTCCTGCATACGTAGACCACTCATTACCTTTAAGTAGACACATACTTTATGCCTTCTACAGTAAATCTTATCTATATATACTCAGTAAAATGCACAGAACTCATCTACTCTAAAATTACAAATAATAGACCAATAAATGCTTAAATACTTCAGAGATTAAAAACCTGAATTATGCCTCATTTAGATCTTTCCTCTATAGTTAACACTTCTGATTTTTCTGTATGTTTAAAAATCAGGACCAATAAAGAGGTCAGTTGGTCTATGAAAAATCTGTTGAAAACATACCTGTTAACTGTTTTGATTAACATTTTCCAAAAAAATATTTTTCCACATTGTAATGAATTAAATGCACATAAATGTAATTCTGGAAAGTAAATATTGGAGAGTATAAAAATGAAGTATATCGTACATCTAAACAAACTAAGCAAAAGAGAGGACCCTAACTAAAAATGCTCAATTCCCATCCTGAAAGGCAAAGAGGATGGACATCAGAAGAAAAAGAAAACAGGAAACAACCTAGGAACCTACTACAGAGAGCCTCTGAAAGCCAGAAGAAAACAGGAAACAACCTAGGAACCTGCCACAGAGGGCCTCTGAAAGCCTCTGCCATGCAGACTGTCAAAGCAGATGCTGAGCCTGATGGCCAACTGTCGGGTAGAGTGAATGGAATTTTATGTAAGAAGTGGGAAATAGTAAGAGCTGGAGAGGACAGGAACTCCACAAGGAGAGCAACAGAACAAGAAAATTTGAACACAGGGAACTTCCCAGAGACTCATACTCCAACCAAGGAATATCCGTGGAGATAACCTAGAACCCTGACAATGCAGCCACTTCTGATGAGAACTGATAGACTAAGATCAGAAAGAAGAAGAGGAGGACCTCCCCTATCAGTGGACTTGGGGAGGGGCATGCATGCAGAAAGGGGGAAGGGTGGGACCGGGAGGGGAGGAGAGAGGGGCTTATGGGGGGATACAAAATGAATAAAGTGTAATTAATAAAAGTTAAAAAAATGAAGTATATCTACCAACTTTGGAGAGAGAAAAAAGAACTTAGCAAGGAAGTATTTCAGCTGAGTTCTCAAATTGAGAAAGTTCTAAGACAGAAAGGAAAAGAAAAGTATCTCAATTGAGAAAAACACAATAACCCTGTGCTCTGGGAGCGTTCTTCAAATTTTCCTCATCATTTTTTTAATCTCACCTGTACCACACTTTTCTATAGAACATTCCCCATGACACTGCTGTAATGACACCATCTCTTAATTAAAAAAAAAAAAAAAAACTAAAATGAATTCCCCAAAGAAAAATGGTCAAGCTCATTTGTGATTTTTTGCTATCTTCAATCTGAATCAAATTTACTTTTCTAGCTTAATTTTTTATTAGTTCCTTACTACACTGTTCCATTCCCTCTCAGCTATTTATATTTTCCTAATCATTCATTTTCATTTAAAAAAATAGCATTTAAATCTCAAGTAGATGACATATAGAAAGAGTCACAAGCCTCTTAGCAGAATCTGTAACTGTGATTCGTTTTGAAAATGGTTACTTTCTTTCTAAAATAAACGTTGATGTGTTTGTCATTTGGTTGTTGAATCAAAATCGAAATTTCTATTATTGAGAAGTACTGGGAAATTCAAATAAAATTTGATATAACTTCTATGTACACAGGCTTCCAAGAGAATTGACCAACAGCTGGTGGTTTCATGGCCTATTTTAGAATCTCGTATTCACCACTGGGAAGACACATTGTGAACTTCAAACGGTGGGATTGTTTGAGGGACTTGAAATATGTCTTACATATGACCCAGAGCCTATGTTTAGAAATCAAGCTTTAAGCGTGGCCCTAGCTCAGAGCTCTCAGGGAAAGAAAACACTGAGTGTTCACTGGCAAAGGTAGACTACAAAAGTGGAAACACTCAACATTTCTATCTGAAGAGTATCTGAAATCTGCTACTGCACAACTTTGAGTCTGAAGTTAACACAGAATTGTGTTATCGAGTTTTGATGGAGTAGAACTCAGGCCAAGTGTTCTCACCATAAACCGTAAAAATGAAATAAGGATGAAAGATCTTTTTCCTTCTATTGTTCTCTCATATAATGCATCCCAACTGCAGTTTTCCCTCCCTGCATACCTCCCAGTTCACAATTAAGAAATGTGAGAATTAAAGGTAGTACATGTCTTCAACCCAGAACTCAGGAGGCAGATAGGTGAGCTTCTCAGTTTGAAGCCAACCTAGAACATATATCAAGCTCCAGGACAACCAAAGCTACATAGATGCTGCCTCAAAAAGGAGGGAAAAAAAAAGGAAAAAATATGGAATTTAGAAAGTTTCCGTGAATGAATTTACTAATCTTGTCACACTATTTTTACAAAAGGTTTTTGTTTCCTGGTTGTTTGAAAACAGGGTCTCTTACATAGACCAAAATAACTTCAAATATCCTACGAAGCTCAGTGCGGCAGTAAAATTATGATCAAATTCTTTAGCTTCACAGGAGCTTAGATTCCAACATCTGCCACCATGCTGACCCAAAGATTTTTTTTTAAGAGAAATCTATTATTCTTTGACTATTTTATGATGTAAATAACACATATTGATCACATGTGCCACAACTCATCCTACCCAGGAACACCCAACACTTCCCCACTTCTCCCATGTCCTCTCTGTAACACAATAGTTTATTGTTGAGAATTTTTGTAAAGAACGACACTTAATTTACACCGTTACTAGCTCATTTCCTCCTTCGTGGATTCATGACCTCTTCTTCTATAATTATTGTTACACACATGAGTTCCTTTAGTGTTGTTCTTATGTAAATGGGGTTAGGGCTGACTACTCAGGGATGGATGACCTACCAGGAATCTCTTCGCTGGAGAAAACTGATTCTCTTCCTCCGCCTCAGTAGCCACTCGCTTCATCAGCTAAATAATAATACAATAGAGCTGGAGAGATGGCTTAGTTGATAAGAGTGTGTGCTTTGCAAGTGTAAGGTTATGGGTTTGGGTCCCATTTCACTTCAGAGCTGTTGGAATGGGGAAGTGGGATCAGAAACAGAAAAATCCCTGAGGCTTGTTGGTTGCTAGTTTAGAAGGAGTTTCAGCAAGAAACCCTTTCTCAAAAGAACAAGGTGAAGAGAAGGAAAACACCACACCTAAAATCCTCTCTTGGCGTCTTCCAGGGCATTCACTCAGGCACATAAACCACACACATTTACACACACTCACATACAGCACACACTAGCATGAAATAAAATTTGATGTCCATAATACTAAAATGATTTCTTATTCTGATTTATTAAGAATTACTATATTTTATGTGAAGTGAGGATAAAAAAAAATCCCTTGTTAAATAGCTACTTGTTAAACACATATTTCTTAAATTACACTTTTAAAATTGAACATTGAAAAAAAGAAAAACATATTTATTGATTAATACGGTTTTCTACGAGGCTTTGAGTAGCATTAAAGCACAAATAAAGGTGTTTCCCGTTTCATATAGTTTATCTTTACATTAAAGCGATAAAAAAATATACTACGATAAAAGCTTCCACCATGATATTCTTTGTGACAGAGAGGAATAAACCAATATCCATAATTCAAACTGAGACATTAGCTTGCTGGTTACTAAAAGACTTTGTAATCTTCTGGCCACAGGTCCCTAGAAGAGCCACTTAATTATACTCTGAGCCTCAGTTGACAAGTCCGTAAAATGGGAATTAAAAATAGCATAGCATAACATCAGAGAGCGCTAAATATGACAGAGGAGGTCAAGGAATTATGATGCTGTTGGGCTTATGGTGACTGCACAGTGACATTGGCTCTCATCGTCACCATCATCACCAGAAAACGGAAGATCCCTCTTTATTTTAAAAGTAATTATCAGAAAAGAAGAAAAAGAAAAGAAGACTCCTTGAATGGACAACAAAGTTCCCTGGGTTTTGAAGAGTCAGGCTGAAAAAAAAAAAAGTGTCAGGCAGAAAGAAATGCTGCTTTGGTTTGGTTTTGCGTTGCTTTCCTCGGGCACCGATGGAGCAAGAGGCGGCTCCATGGTTCTCGCGCTTCTCTGTGCAAAACATGAAAAGACAACATGAAGTTATACTTAGGTAGTGGAATTTTTTTTTCCAAACCCAAGGTTTGGAAAGGCTTAGGAGGACTGACTGTGTGTCCTGGTATAAGCATTTCCCATTTGAGCCAGCAAGGCTGACATAAATTACAGGCAAAGGTCAGTCCTTCCCGTCACTCTAGCAATGAAGACAATCGCTATTTCCGTGGCCACCGTCACTCTCGTCTGTTCCGTAAAGTGGGTACGTAAGACAACCGGAACAATAGTTGCGGGCAGCCAACTTCCCCGGGTGAGGAAATGCTTGCTGTCTGCTCTCTCTGGTAGTAGCAAGTCACGTGGAGAATCCTCCTCCTGCTCCCGCAGAGGAGAGAGAACCCCGGCATTGCTACAGCTGTCACCACCTTTTCCGTTTCCCAGGCAGACATCAAAAATTGAATGAGAACCAAAACTACTGAGGCCTTCCCACCTGTGACTAAATGAGCCGAATGAATGGCAAGAAGACAGATGGCCCTGGAGTTAATGAGAACCTCACAAGCCCACGATTTCTGTGCAAAGGAAATGTTGCCACCTTGGTGTTTGGTACAATGGTGTACTGACTGAACCTTCCAACCGTTTTCCTTCAAGATGACCACAGTTTGTCTCATGAGGGGTCATTCTCAGAGGACAGCTGGGGTTCCTGGATGCGTAAGGCAGCCCTGTATTTCTAACAGCCTAGCTTTGCTGAAACACCTTGAACATCAAAACTTACTTCTCAGAATTGATTTCAGGCATCCCTAGTTTCTCTAGCCATACATACATTCTACAATCAATATGGTGAGTGAGTTCTGACGATGAATCACTCCGCCGAATCACGTTTGTAGGTGTTTTCTTTCTGCCTCCACGTGCATCTCTAATCACCAGTCTGATGAGGCCCCCTTCTCCAACCCTGCATCTGCTCACTCACGCATGCACCTCATGGATCTGCGTCCCTTTGAATTGCCACTGACCATATGATTTAAACTCTCTGGCTCCCATTTCTATCTTTTTTGGCAGCCTGGCCTCAATTCCTTTCTTCTCTTCCTCATTTACAGCCTATCTCTGCTGCAATTCTGGCCAGCTTCCACACCATAACATTTTCTTCCTGCTGTAGCTAAATCGAAACCTGCAGCTGTTTTAATATGGCATCTGTGGTTAATTTTTTTTTTGGTACAATATTGCAGTCCTAAATGACAGTAATGTCCGGTGCTGGTGCAATATTATGCAAGATTTAAGATAGAAGAAAAGCTTTCAGCTCACTGAAAACTGGCACACTGTGTGTGTGGCATGAGCGGCAATAAACAGGACCCATGTAGAGAAATGCCAAGAGCTCCCAGCCACCTAGGATGTGAGAACGCTGTTGCTACTCACTGCTGCAGTGTCCTGTAATTCTTATCCCTTTCTTGCTCCTGAAGTGGCATCAAAGGAACAAAAAGAAGATGGAATCCACATGAATATGCCCAAGCTGTTCATTGGGCTCAGCCATCTATTCATTTTTCTAGATCATGTGATTGATCTTGACTTTGGACCGTTTGAGGACAGTCCCTTCTATCTCAAGTGATGAGGCAAGGTGCTGCACGCACATTGTTTTAAGTACACGGGACCCGGTGAAAAAGAATAAGCCCTCCAATACACTAGGGATAAACTTCTATTCCATGATCCCTGAGAAAACAGCTAGATGCAAAGCAACAGAGCCAGGCCCAGTTTATAAGAATCACCTCAGTTTTTAAGGGTAATGTATGAACATAATTTAGCAGGGGTTGGCAAGAAACATAAAATGTTGTCTTAGGGATGAAAGAGTTGGACTCTGAATTTTAAAAAGACAGAATAGGAAAATAAAGGTTCACCTTGTGAGGTTATAAAAAGTAAAATGAAAGAGATCAATGACTAGACAAGGCCAGATGGAATAAGACAAGCTGAGGGAGAAAGGAAAAGGTGAGAGAAAGGAGAGGGAGCGCATAGATTAAAATGTCAAATGATAGTATAAATGGAGCCTTGCTGCCCCAGGAAGATGTTCTGAGGACAGCAGGGACCATGGGGAAGAGGCTAACGCCCTTCAGCTGACCTGAATGGGAGCAGAGTCAGAGGGAAAGCATAAGACCCCAGGGAGACAATGCAAGCTACATCTTAAACAGCCTGTCGGCAAAGAACTGGAGCCTTCCCAGCTCTGACTGCGCCTTTGGCTCAGACAGTGCTAAAGGAAGTGCACTAATGAACACAAGGGCCTCGGGCCTGGAGCACTGACTGCAGAGTTCAGCAGTCAGGCCCAGCTTTTTCATTTCATAAATCAATTACAACATGTTATATTGATTTCACCAGGCCAGCATGACTTCAAAGTTAATGAGCAAAATATTTTTTATTATTTTTTTCAAAACACTGCAGCATCTACAGAGTAGTACACTCTGCAGTAAGATAAATAGATGCTCTGTCTGCTGCAGACTTCATCCCAATCCAAGTACCTTCTAAGATCCTATCTTGGTACCAGAAAAGAGGCTAGAGCTGGCATGATACCCTGGTGCATCATGCCAATGAAATCTCCTCCTGATGACTGAACCAGAGGCATCTCCAGCTGATGTAGCTGTGTTTGGGCTCCAGTGGGTTTTGTAAGGGTCCTTCCAGGTGGAAACAGAGGAAGAGAGGAGAGTGAGACCCTCCTCGTGGCAGGGCTGCATCTGTGAGGATGGTTCTTCATGAGTGTCATAGCTCCCTTCTGAGCTGTAGCTAACTAACATTCACTGAGGACAACCCCAGGAGTAAGAAAATGCTAAGGGCTTTATTCTGTCAACCAATCTCTGGCAGAAAGTGGAAAAAAACAGAAATGCATCTCAAGTAGAGGAGAGCATGGTGAGATTAGCATGACTATTACAAGTTATTCTGTTTGGTTTTGAGGGAAGAATGCAGAGGGGAAAATAAAGTTAAGTGCTTCATCGTAGCAGGAGAGTAATATATAATAGAAAGCAAGTGACTTTTTAATTTTAGAAATGTACCAGCACAATGTGTAGTAGCAACAATAGAAGCATTGTGCTGACTGACTTATCTGTTGTAAGTGGTGAGACAGAAGGCTCCAATGTTAGGTAGACAGAAGTTCTAAGCTCTCCCTGCCTACGAAAATTCTAGAAAATCTCCATGACTGTCCCTACAGAATCCTTTTGTTTGGTTCTTTGGTTGGTTTTGTGGTTGATGTTATTATTGTTGTTGTTTGTTTTTGAGCTCTCCCATTGGAAATACAGTACTCTTATTTGATGGCACTAAATATGAGCAATTTTACCTTTGCTTTTCACATCTTTTCCTGTGACAATCTTTGGCACATCAAGAAACTTTGTCACTTCCCTTTCTTAACATCTTCTGTACTGACTGTTGGATCAGGCTTTAATTAACTTTCCTTTATTTACTAGCACACATTCTCTCCACATTTCCCCACGCATGCCTGAGAATGCTAAGTGAATGTTTTCTGTCTCTCTTGGTCTTCTCAAGATGTACTTTGGAAGCAGAACCTCTGCCCTCTAGAGAAATGTGATTTCAATTTTTACAGAGGACAAAATGCATAATGGGAACAGAGACTCCCTTCACACATCCCACCTCCCCCACACTCCTTGCTCATTCTGGATCCCTATGGCTGACATGTAGCCCAGGACACACACAACAACTCTTCAGAGGTCACGGTGTTTTCATATAAACAGACATGGGGATAGAGTTAATTTATACCTACATGATCCATGAGAAAATGGAGGGAGGTGAAGGGAGAGGGAAAAATAGGTCCTGCTATTTCAAACCCCAAAATGTGTGCCAGCAACAAAGGCTGTGAAAGAGAAGCAATTTCAGCCATACTATCGCCTAAAGACTTAGGGACACCATGGTGATACCCAGGCAAGATATCTCCAAAGGATCTGAATTCGTTAAAGAAGAAATAGAGTTGTTTCACTACTCTTTAGCTACCTAAAATACAAATGGAAGCAAACAGCATGATTTCATTTATGCCTTACAGATTTTTACTTCCCACCCCTTCACTTCCTAATAAGCTAATATTTATCTTTAAGTATTTTCTGGTAAAAAATGAAAAATATTACAGAAAACTAACCCTGCTGAGATTTTACTGTGAAAGCTGACTTCCTTTGAAAGAATATTTATCACACATAGCTGGACAATAACTAATATTAAGAGTAATAGTGAACCCTTGGGTGTTTCCTGTGTGGTAGGCTCCATACATTGTCTCTGAACGTTACATCCTTTGATTCTTCCAGAAGGCCAATGATAGACACTGTTTCATCACTTCATAGATGGCAGTGACTAAGTTCAGATAGGCTTTGTATCTCCCTAGTGCCACATATTCCACAGAAGCTGTGTCTCCGCTCTTTCCCCCTGAGACTGTATCCTCAAGCATTCATTCCATCCACAAGCATTCACTGCACAAGCGGAACATGCCAGTGTTACCCCAGCTGCCATGCACCACCAAATCCACTTCCTGCACCAAGACAAAGTATGTATCAGAACTGAAAATATTCTCAGGAACGGCATTATTTTGAGAATGTAACTTCACTAATCATCAGTTTGGAGACTCCAGAAGGGGATACAATCAACATGGCAAAGAAAGCCAAAAAGGATAGAAAATATCGTTTAGAATATGTGACTACAACAAACGGGAGCAGGCAATGGAAGGCTGGCCAGCAACAAGCTGAGGTACGTTCCTTTAGTAGGAAGGGAGCAGGTGAAATTAACCAAATATAAAGACAAAGGGAAAGTAATTAAAGTGATGCTGAGGAGACCACGCTCGAGTTTCTTAGACCATTATTTTGGTCTCCCAGACACAAAAATATAACAAAAACAGATTTTAAAAAAAAGTAAGTTGATGGGCGTCCAAACTACTTCTTACAGAGTTGAGGGTTCATCTTAAACTCACTGAGGTGAGCAGCAAAGTGACTTCCAGGGTCTTGCCCTATTAGCTACATTCATCTTTTCTGCCTTTCCCACTGCTACACCACTTCAGCGGCTCAAGCAGATGTGCTACGGAGAGAGGAAAATGACAACATAAATAATTTATCTTTTTGCAATGTTCCCTGAGCTTCTCGGAGAATTTACAAACAGGGTTAGGGGCGAATACAACTCACAACATGTTACTTTACTGATATGTTTTTCTTGTTTCTTTTTTAAAGCACAACAAAGACGTTGATTGGGAAGAAACTGACATAAGCCTGTGTCTAAACTGCACTTCCTCCAGCCTCCCCTGCTTAACTACCCTTAAACCAATATCTTGTTTGTATATAAACACATGTCACTCTTGGTTCCTTGACCTCAAGTGTTTCCTTGGCTTAGATGTTTCTTCCCTGAATATTTTCCCCAGGGATGTCTTTCTCAAAGCCCATTATTTATTAGTTCATCAGAGAGGCTTTTCTTAACCACCTTTATCAATTTTAGGTGCATAAGAAAGAAATGATTGATTTAAGCTGTTTAACTGTCAGTGAAGGGTTATAGTCATCATTGTCATAAAGATTAAAGCAGTCTTTACAGTTCCAAGCCAAACATGGTACCCTGTTACCACAGGGCCGAAGGGTAATTACCAGTCCATAACATGAGACAATAAGGAAAGAGGAGTTTCTCAAGCTCAGAGCATGGGAGAAGAGACTCTGTCAACAGAACGAAGGCTTCTGTTATGGCCAGGGATATGGCCAGGAGACATTCAGGTGAATATATGTCCAGCCTTCAACCTTTTAGGTTCTCAACCTTTCTGTAGATTGATTCCGTGGTCAAACACAACAGGAGCCCAAATGATAATGTGTTCAATAACACACCACATAGATGCCAGCTTTCTGAAATGTAAACGGGATGGAGACAGCGGGACAAAGCTGATCATGATAACAAAAGTTGGAGCACACAATTCAATCTGCTTTCCTAGTCACTCCCTACCTCACCACATTGAATCCTTCCAAGGCTTTTAAACTCTCGTGATTTCTTTTTAATGTGTATATCTGTGTCATTAATGGCAAGATCTGGATTTGTCTGTACTGTTCATTAGTATGTCTCCAAGGTCCAATCAATGTCGACATACATTAGGTCCTTAATAAGCACTTAACGAATTAATTAGGTAAGAAAACTTCTGTCAATTAAGAAGGTTATTTTGAAAAACCTACTCATGCTTGAGTAAATACTCTGTATTTTACAGAAGAATGGCATGGAATGATATTTCATTTTATATAATAAGTATTTTAGAATTACTCAGTCAAGTGGTAATCAACTTTACAATGTCATGGCTACCAAGTTGATCCATTTTATTATATCTGTTCAACTGAGATATTGTTACCTATTTCAGAGTTAACATAGCAATTAAATGACACACGACCTTCAGACCATCATCATTAATGTAATCACTCACATTTATTGAACACATACCATGGCAACATATCAGACTCTGAGAAGAGAGCAGGGAACCAGAAAGCCAAATTATTATACTTATGAAGCTTTTATTTGAATAGGTTTACAGGCCCATAGTCGAAAAGATCTGATGGACACTAGAAGAAGCAAACAATGAGCTGTTCAACTGATGGAGACAGAAAAAAATAAAGTGAAAACTCTCCCCTGTCTGGTGAGGGGGTAGTTCATTGGTACAGATGGCAGCATGGGGTGAACGTGTCTAGAGCAATGCATTGTGTGCAGTAGGGACAAGCAACTACTGAAATGAGAGAGGAGCAACTCAGCCTCCCTTTGAAAGAGAGGGGCAGCCACAAAAATGACACACAGTACACTCTGACTTACACATTCACAAGAGAGTGAGGCAGAAAGAGTCGGACCACCACTTCACAGAAACATGAAGAAAATTATATGCTGGTTTCCATCTGGACCATTAGTAAATTCAGAATTTACTAATCTATGGTGTCAGTACAAATAACCTAAAGATGATTGATTTGGATTTGCATAGGTATTCAAAGGTGACTTCCACCGCCACTACTTCAAATATAGTCAACCTTATAAACTGGCAAGACCCAAAATGTCAATATGGTGTACTTTATAATCAATGGTAAACATTGCCACTTTACTAGGAAAGTAAATACAATTTTTACAAGCTTGGAGTATTCTATATCATTGTGAAGATGTTGCTATTTCCCTTGTGAATTTCCATGTTATAGTAGGTCAGTACTTTTGACTGCCAAGCCCATCCTCTTATGTCTAAAAGACTTCAAAACATTCTACAGTCTGATGAGGTCTCATTTTCCATACCAAGAGCTAAATTAAGGCAACTGTAAAGAAGGGGAAATTAAATTTTCTTACTTCAACTCTTGATGACAATGCTCACCAAGGATGGATGATGATAAACCTCTTCTGAAATGCTGCCCTGCTCATTCTACATCCTAATTCACGCTTGTCAGCTGAGCCCCTAAGCCATTCTTTCCATGATCCTTTTTTCTTTCATTTCCTTACCTAGTCAGGTGTCTCCTGGAGTTGGGTCATCAGGATATTGGGTAGGAGTTCTTTCCCCTTATTTTTTTAGGAAAAAAAAGTTTGTCAATTTTATTACCCCTCTTGGCAACAGAAAGTATTTTACCCCTTTCCTGAGTTTCCTAGACATTTTATCTAGTCTACTTGAATGGCCCTTATAAGTTTTTAGAAAAAAAGAGGCTCAGGGATTTGGAGGGAAACATTTTTAGAGTGATGCTAACCACTCATACCTCTCCGTTCTCACACTGAGCCTAGCAGAAGACCATCTGGGGCTTGACCAGGCTCTCAAGTGTTACCGTAGGCCACCATAAAGCATTTATCTTATTAATATGCATCAACTCCTTCTCTGAAATTCCACTAAACAAACATCGTCGAGGGAGGAGAGATGGAATAGAAAACACCATTTCTGAATTTTACTCCGATTCTCTTACATGTGCAATGGTCATAGACTGGTGTGGGAGTCTTAATGTGCTTTTATTTCGTGAGTGAAATAAACTAAGGACCACAAATCGCATCCTGTGGTTAGACGGTCATATGTGTTATCAGATACTGTTAGCTTTTACTTGTATCAGATACAAGTAAAAATACCTGTGATTGCTAGACAAAGGGCACATGCAAGTGTGTGTAGAGTTCAGAGAGCTGTCCAACATAACATGTGAGCAGTCTCACATCATGATTCTACAGCACAAGTCTACTCATTCAATCTTTCCAGGAGTGGGCCTCTAGACTTCAGGGTGAGTGTCCTTAGAAAAGGCCTTTCTGTGGCCTAGACATTTACTGCATTCAGCTGTTGTCCTGTGCCTGCCCAGGAAACAGAGTTACATTTCTTTATTATGCACTAGGATAGGAAAAGAAATTATATTAATATTTTAATGATAATAGGACTGAATGCAATGCCTGATACCTAATAAATGTTCAGTCAGTGTCTGTTGAAATGGATTTTAAAAAATGAGATTTAAAAAAACATTTCCATATCTTAATTCATACATGCATTTTATTGAACATGCATGTTATCCAAAGATGCCTGTAATTGTGTATAAAACAACAGCTGGAGGATGTTCATCACGATTGGATTATGCTGGGAAAGTCATCTTAACTTTGGAGCTTATGTTTTAAGCTTTTGGGGAGATAAAACCAAGTGATTATCAGATTGCCTGCCTCATCACTGAGTCTGGCCTGTGAATCAAGCCATGCTCTATTTCCCCAAGAACCACAGCAGCCATTCCACACCCCATGACACTGTGGCCAGGCCAGAAAACTAAGGAGAGCTTTTAACTTATCACATTTCTTCTCCTCTGCCGGGAATAATGTCATTGTTCCTACTTCAGTGGAGACATAAACAGGCCCAAACCGTGCACTATTTTAAAAGCTGAAGAAAATTTAAACTGCATAACTATAAAATGCACTTAATCCATTAGCTTTCTAACCATCATATCATTCTGGAATTCTACAGATTATTTGTACATAAGACATATCTAGGTTTTTTATGGCATGAACACCTTGAGAATCCTGGGGAAAATTATCTACTCCTATCCAGCGCCCATTGTTAGTGTTTACAATAATAGAAGTAGGAGACCAAATGCTTCTCAAGATGACATGAAAGGGAGAAGTGAAGCAGGGACCGGATCAGTGTCCCCTACACTGTTTCCAGATAGGAATGAGGAAGACTAACCTTGAACTTTCTGAAGATCACTCAGGTGTCAGAACTCATACAGATGGCTACATGACAACACTGAGAAAGAGAGCCATGCAACCAAAGTACCTCCTTTTCCCACATCAGTACCCCATTCCAGAAAGTAAAATTTCAACATCTTTACAAACATCTTTATCAATTCCACATGATGCAAGTGTGGTCTTTAGTTATTTTTCTCTGCAAAGCACAGTATCATTACATTTTCATAACATGTAACTTCAGGATAATCGACAGCTTGTGCAGAACTCACAAAGACCTGCAATGGCATAAATGTCAGTGGCATGAACGTGAGGATCCTCTCTGCAGAAGAAACTTTTGGAAAGAAACTTCCGACCTGAGGAACTGATATTCTAAAATACCTACAGCAAAGCAGAGTTTGCACATGAGCAGTAATTGAGTTTTCCAAATCTTCAGCTACCCAGTGGTTTCAAAATGCCATTAGGGCCTGTTTCTAAACTTTAATCTTTAAATCAAAATAATTTGAAGGAAGTTACGGGTCTTTCGATATAACTGTCTGCACAGTGCTCATCAAGACATAATGTATTTCTCGTCTTACTTCGTTTCCGGTACCAGGGAACCCAGCATCCCTTTGTGGTGCAGGCGCTTTACTACTGGGCCATATGGCAAAGCTGTTTGTGTTTTCTATTTATTTTTGCCAGAATTTAGAGTGATAATATTCTAACTCCCTCCTAGCTTTCTTCCCCAGCGATAGTCATGTTTTTACGTCAATACATACTTACTCATATTTTTTAAATTGTGTGAAAGCACTTATTTGAACACTAAATATTCACAAATTTATTTCATAAACCCAGTGAAAACAAATATTTTCTCTGCCATCAGTAATATTTGCCAGAATACTGCTCTAAGCTTCACAAGCCCCGTCACACCCAGCATATTTTCTCATCTCTTCTGCACCAAGCTGCTAAGGCAATACTGGATGCTCCTACAGCTCTGGTTATTTCACAGGAGAGAAAAGAAGGCTGTGCATTTGTCACTGCTACGGGTGAGAAGCTCTCTCGCCCTCTTGGGTCTATTTTCAGTCTTGTTCTTTAATTATATAACGTGACTGGTTCAATATAGTCTCCATCCTTTAATATAATCTACATGGCCCTGACTATTCTTTCTAGACATGGTAATCCTTTAGGCTGACATGGATCTCTAGTTGCATTCTATCTGCATCTCATAGATAATCTCAAATACAACATGTCTAAACTGACTTTCACAATTCCACTACACAATCATGCCCACATGTTTCATGACATTCTAGCTAAACTGATTTTCTAAAATGTGTGTATGTATCAGTGTGTCTACATGTTTCTTGTGTGTGTTTCTGTGTGTGTGTGTATCAGTATGTCTATGTGTTTCTGTGTGTGTGTGTGTCAGTGTGTCTATGTGTTTCTGTGT
>NW_026585698.1:3504338-3585844 GCF_907164565.1 Psammomys obesus | reverse complement strand
TGTGTGTGTGTGTGTCAGTGTGTCTATGTGTTTCTGTGTGTGTGTGTCAGTGTGTCTATGTGTCTGTGTCTGGACACAGGGTGCTGTGCATATGCCATAGCACATATGTAAAGGTCAGGGCCCGACTTTCTAGTCAGTTCTTTCCTTCCACCATGAGGGTGCCAGGGACTGAACTCGGGTCATCAAGCATGGAGGCAAGCACCTTTACCAGCTCAGCCATCTTGCTAGCCCCAAACCAACTGTCGTTACAGTAATTAGGACATTGAGGTTGTGAGTTCTGCAGCAAACACTGATATATGTTTCCTTGGGTACCTGAAACAATTAGACTATGTCCTGCATCAGCTTTGCAAGATGTCCCCAACTTGCTCTCCAAAGGACCAGCGTCAATTTATATTCTATACAGTGTGGAGTAGGTTTCCATTTCTGTACTACCTAGCTGCATAGTGTTTTTTATTAATTATATTTTATTCACATTGTATCCCAGCTGTAGCCCCCTCCTTATTCCCTCCCAATCTTATCCTCCCTCCCTCATCTCCTCCCATGCTCCTCCCCAAGTCCACTGATAGGGGAGATCCTCCTCCCATTTCATCAGGTCTCATCAGGACTGGCCCATTGTCTTCTTATGTAGACTGTTAAGGTACTCCCCTTCCCCCAACAAAGGGAGGTGAACAAAGAGCCAGCCACTGAGTCCATGTCAGAGACAGCCCCTGTTCCCATTACTATGTAACCCACTTGGACACTGAGCTGCCAGAGGCAACATCTGTGCAGGGCTTCTAGGTTATCTCCATGAATGGTCCTTGGTTGGAGTATCAGTCTCAGAAAGACTTCTGTGCCCAGATATTTTGATTCTGTTGCTCTCCTTATGGAGCTCCTGTCCCCTCCTGGTCTTTCTATCTTCCCCTTCCTTCATAAGATTCCCTGCACTCTGCCCACAGTTTGCTTATGAGTCTCAGCATCTGCTTCAATACCCTGCTGGGTAGAATCTTTCAGAGGCCCTCTGTGGTAGGGTCCTATAGTTTTGTCATATTTTATTGTTAATATTTCATGGCTATGAGATACAATATTATTGCTGATTTAATTTTGATTTCTTTAATTATTGGTCAAGCTAAGTATCTTTTAAATTAAAGTAATTCTAACTGAAACACCAAACCATAAAAATATTTTCTTTTGATATAAATTGCTTGTTTTTAATTGTTGCCTGCTTTATAGTATTTATTTGAGGTGTTTTTTTCCTCTCTGAAGCTGCTTCCTTCTCTTCTTCCTCCTCCTCCTCTTCCTGTTTTCTTTGTTTTTATAGATTCCCAAATAGCTTAACAGTGTTTGAATTAAAAACTGGCACCCTCAGTTCTATGCAAAACAAATATCTTTGTTCTTGCTTTTAGATTTATTTAATGGCAAGTTTTTATGTAACAGTTAAAAATCTCTTAAATTTATTAGTCTTGTCATTTAACACTTAATGTGTTGTACAAGAAGGAGTTGAGAGAGAGAGAGAAAGAGAGAGAAAGGAAGGAGGGAGGGAAGGGCAGAGGAGGGAGAGAGGTAAAGGGGGAGAGGGAGAGAGGGAACTGGAGAGGTAGAGAGAGAGAGAGTATGCATAAGCACCAGGCCAAAGATGAGATCTAAAAGTAGCCTCATTTTTCAGGTTGACATTTGATACTGGCTGTCAGGTGGCAACCCAGCTGGGATTACCAACCAGAAGCATTCAATTTCTCCTCTGTCAGTCTTTCTGTGGAGATCTGGTCTTTGCAAAGCAAAGAATCCAAGAAAATGTTTGAGAAGAAATGCTCCAAGAGCAGAGGCAGAGGCAGAAGATCTCTTAAGGCACTAGCCCCAAAAGTCACTCAGAGTTGTTTTGATTTGCATTTTCCTGATGACTAAGGATACTGAGCATTTCTTTAAGTGTTTCTCCACCATTCAATATTCCTCTGTTGAGAATTCTCTGCCTAGCTCTGCATCCCATTTTTTTAAGTGGGTTATTTGGTTTGTTGGTGTCTAATCTCTTGAGTTCTTTATATATTCTGGATATTTTCCCTCTGTCAGATGTAGGGTTGGTGACGAGCCTTTCCCAATCTGTAGGCTGTCGTTTTGTTCTATCGACAGTATCTTTTGCTTTACAGAAGCTTTTCAGTTTCTTGAGGTCCCATTTATTGATTGTTGATCTTAGAGCCTGTGCTATTGGTGTTCTGTTCAGGAAGTTGTCTCCTGTGCCAATCAGTTCAAGGCACTTTCTCACTTTTTCTTCGTACAGATTTAGTGTGTCCGGTTTTATGTTGAGGTCTTTGATCCACTTAGCCTTAGTTTTGTGCATGGTGTGAAAAACAAATCAAAACAACTCTGAAATTCTATCTTACACCGATCAGAATGGCTAAGATCAAATATCAAGTGACAACACATGCTGGAGAGGTTGTGGAGAAAGGGGAACCCTCCGCCATTGCTGGTGGGAGTGCAAACTTGTACAACCACTTTGGAAATCAATTTGGAGCTTTCTCAGAAAATTAGGAACAGCACTCCCTCAAGATCCAGCTGTACCACTCCTGGGCATATACCCAAAAGACAATCCACCATTCAACAAGGACATTTGCTCAACTATGCTCATAGCAGCTTTATTTGTAATAGGTAGAATCTGAAAACAGCTTAGCTGTCCCTCAGCAGAGGAATGGATACAGAAATTTTGGTACATTTACACAATGAATTATTATTATTATTATTAATTACAATTTATTCAGTTTCTGTCCCAGCTGTAGCCACCTCCTTCATCTCTTCCCAGCTGCACTTGTCCTCCCTCCTTCTTTCCCTCCTGTGCCCCTCCCCTAGTCCACCAATAGGGAAGGGTCCTCCTCCCCTACTATCTGGCCCTAGCCTATCAGGTCTCATCAGGACTCTCTGGATTCTCTTTCTGTGGCCTAGTAAGACCAATCAAAAAGTAGGCAATGGAGTTCATACCAGAGACTGCCCCTGCTCCCCTTACTAGGGTACCCCCTGGGAGACTTAGCTACACATGGGCTACATCTGAGCATGGGTCCTCTCCATGCATGGTCCTTATATACAATTGTATCCTTTAAACTTATAAGTTATTTTTATAGTACCCTACTGCCACTATACTTTATTAAGAAAGCTGTAAATGAATTCAATATGCTTTTCTTTGCCCACTAAATAGCACTTTTTTTCTGTCTGAATACTTCTAAGGTCTAGACTTTGTTTTATTTTCTTCTTTATTTCCTAAAAGGACTTTAATGCAGATGTTAGTCATGGATTTCTGTTGATTTAAATAGCTTCAAAGAAACTGATATGAGTATAACTTCAGTGACCTATCTACTTAGACATTATAGTACAAATACGGATGTTATCAAACATTTTCCTATAAGTTTAAATGACCCTGGATTAAAGAATTCACCTACCCAGTAGCTATGTCACAAAAGTAAAAGACAAACCTGCTACTTATGACACTCATCTCAAAGATAATTAAATAGTACATCATGTATCAATCACTGATGCACTTATCCCAGTTAATTACAACCTACGTATATTTTCTGCTTCTTTTTTAAAAAACTGAAAGACATTTTTTTTCTAAGACAAACTTAAAATACTTACTTAAAATAGCATTTGAAATTATTACTCTAAAATAGTATTGTTAGATACAGTAATTCTGAACAATTCCATTTGTACAAACACCTGTAAATATAGCAGCAACCCACATGCTGATTCTGGTTCTTTTTTCTTTTTTGCATTAGTATCTTGTTACGTTAAATAAAGGCATTAATTGCAAAAGACAATAAAGAATAAGCCAGGTACACAGCTGCCTGGTAGCAGAGAATGTAGTTACCTAACTGTAATATAATACCGACAGAGAAATATATGATTCCCTAAACTTAGATGCTGTGACAAGAATAAGAACAGAGAAAATCTGCACATCAAAGAGCTTATTCCTCCTCTCGCTTAAAGCAAACGCTTGACAGAGCAGTACTTTGTCATTGTTTCCTTCCTCCTCAGTCTAATGTGTCCTGGCATGGTCAAGTCAGTCTAACCATCTACAGACCTCACTCTTGTGAACATGAAATGCAATCTAATAGAAGGCATACATTACTATCCAACAGACTATGCGTACTTCCTTGCTTCTGACATGTGGCTAACCTTTATTAAACGACTGTGGCTAGATTTAAGTCCAGTACCCTAACTATACCCTGACCCATTCAGCAACTAATAAAACAAAACTTCTAAATCTTACCTAGAATATTTCATGACAAAATCTTATCTATTCACAAGCTGTGATAAACACTGAAATCCTTCCATTTAAATAAATGCATCTCTTAGTATTTATTTATATGTGGTTCAATGCTCTTCCTATGCATGGTTTTCTTTAAGTTCAGGGTGTTCTTTCCTATTTATCAAGCAACAATCTCCCAATTCTTTACTGCACTCTTTCCTAAGCTGTTTCACCATCTAAAACACATCATTAAATAATCTTATATCTCATTATGTGAGAACAGTCTACACGAGAATTAGCCATGTAGAATGGGAAGTTCCCCCAAAGTGTGCTATTCTCTTCCTTCTGGTTCAACCATTTATTCAACCATCCACACCAGAGACCTGCATCAATCCATTGCATTCCATCCCCACACTCATAATTGCTCATTAGGACCTATTGATTCTTCCCCCTGAAGACACTGAAAATCTATCTGTTCCCTTTCAAGTTAACTACCACTGCTTCATCATTCATCACTGGGATTATTGTACTGATTTCTAATTAGACTCTGTGCTTCCTACCCTTGGTTCTGTACTTTCGGTTCTCCAGACTACTCCCATCCCAATTCATTCTTGTGTAACAGTTGTAATTATGTTTCCAAAATGAAATGGATGATGCTCTTCCCCTTTATAAATCTCCCACAACTGACAATAATAAAAGAGTATAAACCAAGTTCCTTGTGTGGTGATGTCAGCATGGCCTGTACTTAGTTCACCCATGTTTCACCCATTTCTCACATAATCTCATACTGCAGTTATCTTAATATAGCCAAAAAGTCTTTTCTTATTCTATGTTCAATAACTACTTGTTATGTTAATACTAGTTGCAAGAAAAATTTCATATAGAAGACAGAGCAGTATATGTAAAAGCATTCATAGGCATACTGAGTATAAATTTATAAAATGTAGATATAAAAACATAATAGAAATTTTAAGGTCTGAATGTGTCTTCTAAAATCAAAAATTTTAAATGAGACATGTATACTCTTTCCAAGATACATAACTAAAATATAATTATACCAGAAAATTAAAAATTAAAGGATGAAACAGGTACTGAACAAGAGAAAGCAAGTCAGAATAACAAAGCTAGTTCATTGGAATAATGAAATTATTTTTATAGAACAGCATAGAAATGATGAAATGATTCGGTTGGGGGCTAGACAGATGGCTTAGCAGATAAGGGTATGTACTTCTCTTCCAGAAGACTAGGGTTTGGTTTTCAGCACCCAAATAAGGTTCCCTACCACCTATGACTCCTGCTTTAGAAGATCCAATGGCCTTCTCAAGACTTCTGAGGCACTGAATGCACGTGACACACACACACATACAGAGGAGGGGGTGGGAAGAGAGAAATAAGATTTTCAAACGTCTAATCACCCAATCTAAAATAATGCAAACCTAAATGGCGAAAAGTAGATAAAACTATTTAAAAATCAATAGTGACAACAGTGTGCTTGCTTTATAACTAACAGGTCAGGCACTGGAAGTAGTTGCTACATTTTAGATTTAAACAACCAAAGTAAAAAAAAAAAAAAGTGTGCCCAATGGACAGAAGGACAGACATACAGCTCTGAAGCCAACAGTTACAAAACAAACATTCTACTTCAGCGCACAATGAATTCTAAAGCTGAACACACTTTCCACAAAGTCTCGACCAAATGGAAAGCTCGGTGTCACTCAGGAATTTTTTTGTGGAAGTCGGATGCTTACAGTTTTCCCTGGGGCTTCCTGGAGGCTCGGCTCCGTAGATATCACCAAAATCTCTAGTTTGTCCCGCCTCTTAAGTAAAATCATCTGCTCTTTTCAATCCCCCATTTACTTTGGAAGAACTCTAGTTACTTATAGCATGGAATACATTATAAGTAGCATTACACCACGTCAGTTAGGGAATAAGAAAAAAAAGTCTGCATATGTTCATCACACATGCAATATTTTCTAAATATTTTTAATTAATTTATTTTTATATTAATTATAGTTTATTCACTTTGCATCCCAGCTGTAGCCCCCTCCTTGTCCCCTCCCAATCCCACCATTCCCACAGAGGAGATGAGTACTTTTCAGATTATTGGCTTGGTAAATTCAAACGTGGACCCAAATTTAATAAAATCAAAGCATCATATAAACTTACTTTTAAAATCTAGAATTTGAGTATTAATGATTTTTCTGCCATTCTTTTAACCTACTGGTTTCAGGACGGTCTACATAAATGATACTTCACTCCATCCAAATTTAAAATATCAAAAACACAAGTATTATTTTATACCTTCAAGTTTCCCAGTTAATGACCCATGGTGAATGTATTACAATGACAGTTGACTGATGAAGTTAACGACATTCTGAACGCACACTGCCATCTGGCAGTTTCCTGGCTGGCACTCCCAAAAGAAACGCAAGGGGACTTGATATCAAACAGGGATACCTGGATAAACGATCATACAACAAGTAAGTGAATATCAACACTTTGCTGTCTGGAACAGATAAAGATATGAGTAGGCATGGACCTCCTTCATCTGGATTCAGTCTTTCCCCTTCGCCTGGATAGGCTCTCACACAGCAACCCTTTCATATCAAAAAAGAAATCCTATTAAGTGCCAACCTATCAGTGGTATTTCTGGGGACATAAACACTTGATCTGGGTTAGTTTGGGATAAAATAGGCCTTAACTTCGGGAGTAGAAATGAATTGTGCATATTTCATTGTCTTCTAACAAAAGATATTGGCAATTTTCCTCTATCTTATCATTTTAACTTGGTGGCATTCTGCATCACGGACAAGATCACTGGACCAGAATTTTTGCTCACATTTCTATATTAATACCAGTTTTATTCTCCTAAAATCTTGTTCTAACACCTGAGATCTATTCAGAAGTGATAATTAAAAGGCAGTGAGAGCACCATTGTTTGTCTTTAGATCATCGACTAGACTTTACCAGTCACTGCTCTGTCAGCTTTTATACAAAGCACACATTTATCTTATTAACAGTTCAATTTGAGGGATGGTTCTTTTCCACAATTAAAGTTACTGAGGCTCTACAATACATAGAAATGATGATGACATGATTCTTTCACATTTCTAACAATTCTTGAAGACTCTGTTACATAATAGAGATAGCTACAGCTGGTTTTCTGAAAACTGCTTTCAGACTGATAAGATCTTAGGAGAAGCATTTACAAGAATCTTAGATCATTAATTGCTACAGAGGAGGAAAAAAAGGAGTATTTTCAACAGAACAAAAACAAAACAACAAAAAATCTTAAGTAAATTGATCGGAACCGTTGTAGGATGGAGTTCACCTTGCATTAACTGACTGAATAGACAGGACAGTTAATGAGGAGAGTTGATGGAAAATGGAGTCAGCCAGGTTAACTGCAGCCAAATGAAGCTGAGCTGTGCATTCAGATGCTGTTGACCAGCACATAGTGAGTTCTATAGGATAAATGACCTACTTACACAGAATCTCCCTCCTAGTCGAGATTAGGACCAGCTCAGTAGTTACAGAATTACAAAGCCCGGTTAGATAGGGAAGTTAAACATCAGTTCCTCTAGCCCTCCTTTCTATTAAGACAGAGTGAAGTCACATAATTCATCAAAATAGGAATCATATCTGCTACCCCAAGTTATGGGGCTCTTTCCATTGAATTAGTCTGAATGGGATGTGTGGATTCAATAGAAGCAATCTTGCTGTAAAGTCAACTAGCATGAGAACCACTCTTCCCTCGCCCCATCTGACAATTATAATAAAATTCAAAGAGGAACATATTACGAGGAGCAGAGAAGACTGCCAGCACAATTCTGATAAAGCTAAGGCAGTCTGAGGATTTAATTTTGGTATGTCTAGCCAAAGCCAATTACTCACACACAGCAGGCTGGGGAGCAAGGAAGGGCTGACTTAGCAGATTCCAAACTCCTCCCCTGAATTAAAAAATTAAATTACATTAGAAATAGGAAGAGAAGGAAGGAAAGTCCAAACAAAGGATATAAACTAATCAATGACTTGATAATGAAATTGTGATATTTGGTCTGAGTTCACTTCAAGAATGCTAAGTACTCATGGAAATTTTTCTGAAAATAAAGGAGGGTGAAGCACATCTCAGGATGGATAGGGGTATGCGGTTGAGGAAAGGAGACTAGGGACCAGAGACATGTGAGCTCTCTAGAGGAATCCAGACTTTCCACTGCTTAAAATGGAATCTCTTCAAATAATAAATAGATAAACAAACAGAAAACAACACAAGAAGGCACCCTGGAATACGCATTGATCATCTAGCTTTACAAACAATTAAATTTTGGTATTTAACATTCAAAACCAGTCGTATATTAGGAAATTACCGGATTTCCTAATAGCAGACCCCTATAGTCGATCCTGGTTGTATAACTTGATTTACAAAACTAATTTATATACACTATTAGAGAAATCAATAACAACAACACAAAAGGTACACATATGTTATTTTAAGCCCATGAAAATCAAAGTTGTGTTTTCCCTTGCAGTTTCCTTTCCTTTGTACAGCCTTGCCATTCCCATGGTGGGTCTAGGGAACTAATCATTTGCTCTAAGTGTTTCTCTGTGTGGCTTGTTTGGGTGATTTTTATGTGCTGTGGATTAAGTCCTGGCCTGGCACGTATTAGTCAAGCACTTCAAGCTCTGCATTTTTCTTTCCATGGAGATTCTTTACCATGTCTAGAAAATGGAAATCAAGGTAGCGAAATGGATGCTCGTCTCAGAGTCTGAAGAAGACCTGTGTTCTGAGGTCACTGCCTCAGACTGACCATATTTCAGCATCAACAGCTCTCAGGAACTCAAGTTTCCTTATCATAGAAAGAAAAAGGTTGGATTACACATCTCTAGACACTCTGACTGCTTTAAGTGCAGCCATCTTTAATATGTCTGTTTTTTATTTTCCTTACATTGTCTATAAGGAGTGACTGGAGACTTTTGCAAAATAGTAATTCTTATCCATAATAATATCTCTCCTCTTTCCTCTCCCCTTCCCCCTCCTCCCTTTATCCCACCCTCATCCTAGTAAACAAGTGACTTCAAACAAGCACTATCTGAGCCACACAGGTCATCTAAGGCTACTGTTTATATCCTGCATTGATAGATACCTTTTTGTAACAGTGAGAGATGTTTTCAAAGCTCAGCTGAAATAATTTGATGATAGGAAAAGGAAAGCTTTTTACAGTTGGATCTAAATTTTATGCCAGAGATAAGAGCTACTTCCATTTGCAAAGTATCTACAGCTAAAGAACGGAAAATAGGAGAGAGAAAAAAAAGACTCCTCTAACATGACACGCTCACATTATGCCTTTGACAAAATGGGCAAAGGTAAATTATTTCAGAGCTGTGTTTAATGGCTTTAATGGTCAAATTAGGAGTAGGCCATTTATTTCAGGATACCTACTTCCTTTTACAACTTGATTGCAAAAGCCAGGCTAACATGGTCATTTTTCAAGTTATTTTTTTTTTAAATCCCAGAGTCACTGGACATATTTTATCTATTCTAGGCAAAATAACATACTGAGTTTCCATGTAACATGAGTTTGCTTACAGATATCTTCAAAGAAGTAAAGGCAATTAGAAAAATAAACCAAATAAGTGTTTGAGATGTGCAAGCATGGGGCCTTGAGTTCAGATGTCAGTGCACATGTGAAATGTCAGACATGGATGCTCAATGCTCTGTAACTCTAGTGTGGTGGCAGGGGCAGACGCAGGAGGTTTGTTGGGGTTTGTGGCCACCAGTCCAGCTACAGGTTCAGTGAGAGACTCTGCCTCGAGGGAAGAAGATGGAGAGGGATGCAGCTGGCATCCTGTTCTTCCCATCAGGCATGTGCTCAGACCTGCTTGCCTGTGTACACGGTGTGCACAAACCACCCACAAGAGAAAGAGAGAGAGGGCACCGGGAAAAGATTAGGACCATGTCGTTATCCTGTAAGCATAGCCAAGCTTACTTAATTGAATATGCTTTTCCTAAGACTTGTGGCGGCTGAGTGCAAGAGTTCTCATGGTAATTATGATACGGCCTCTGATGCCAGGGTTCTGTCAAAGGCCACTAAGGCATGCAGTCTTCCAGCTGCAACACTTGAGCCTAATTACAATGCCACTCTCAATTCAGATACTCTGCACTTCCTGCCATGATGACTTCATTCCACAGTCAGAGCTTGCATAATCACACTGCCCTGATGACTCGGCCACAATGCCTGCCCCTAGGACTAATCTATGATTAAAATTGGAAAATAGAATTTCTGTCTCTGCTCCCCTGTGTCTTTTCTCTGTGCCTCTCCTGTCTAGGGCATTGTCTCCTTTAACCTAATGTTAAGTAATCTTGGCAAAGGCCTCATGAGCTATAAAGTCCTCAAGCAAGCCTCACACCAGTATTCCCCAAAGCAATGTCCATGTCCACCATCTCATAACATACTTCTCGACATAATCAATGGAGAAAGGTTCTGAGCACCACATTTGGGGAGAATTTTGTATATCTTATTACCAATACTAATGATCCCTCAGATCTATTCATATCTTAAAGATCCTTTATTTAACGCATACAGATCTGAAATTCAGTTAGCTATAAGCCCACACTAACCTTAACAAACCTTACATATTTGTTATCTATTGGCAAATACTAGGCACTTCTTTGCCGTTATGTAGAACTAAAACTCTGAGGTCATATTCCTTTCTAGCAGTTGTTCTCAACTGTCCTAATGCTGTGACCCTTTAAGACAGTTCCTCATGTTGTGGTGACTCCTCAACCACAAAATTATTTTTGTTGCCACTTCATAACTGTAATTCTTCTACTGTTATCAACTGTAATCTAAACATCGGTGTGTTCTGATCGTCTTAGGTGACTTCTGTGAAAGGGTTGTTCAATGCCCCAAAGGGGTCAGGACCCACAGGTTGAGAACCAATGCTTTAAGGAATAGCCAAATTTCTGCAAGGAAGCTGGAGAAATCAATAACAAAAGAGTAGGTAAGTTTTTAACACAGTTGTGAATCATCAATGAGTGGTTGGTTTGAACCTACATTTACAGTATATCATTCTAACTAGTATTTCTGTTTGAGAAACATCAGTTTTTAAGTATTGGGATCAGAATATTCTAAAGCAACAGATACAACTATTGAGCAAAGTTAATATTTCTACATATGGCAAATAAAAGCATTTCTTCTTCCCTGACTGAAGTAACTGAATTCACTTATCTGCTTTTTGATGCAAAAAGAAAAAAGAGAAAGGAAGAAAAACAAAAAAAAAATTGAAAGCTACTTTCTATTTATTTCTATTTTTGAATGACCTGTTTGGCCAACACATAGCTACTTGGGTCACTGAATCAAAAGGAAACCCTGAATTTTGATTTCTATAAAAAGTTCTCAGAACATTTTTTTTATTTTAATTATTATTATTTATTACAATTTATTCACTTTGTATCCAGGCTATAGCCCCCTCCCTCATTTCCTCCCAATCCCACCCTCCCGCCTCTTCTCCCCCTATGCCCCTCCCCTAGTCCACTGATGGGAACTAGAAAAGATCATGTAGGGCGAGGTAACCCAGAAGCAGAGAGACACACATGGTATATAGTTACACATAAGCACTTATTAGCTGTATAATATAAGATAAACATACTGAAATCTGTACTCCTAAAGAAGCTAAACAACAAGAAACACCCTAGGGAAGATGCTCAATCCTTATTCAAAAGGGGGAACTCGACAGACATCAGAAGTATGAGAAGACAGGGAACAGGACAGGAGCCTACCATAGAAGGCCTCTGAAAGACTCCTACTGGTCGGCGTATCGAAACAGAGGCTGGCACTCATAGCCAAACTTTGGGCATAGTGCAGGGAATTTTATGAAAGAAGGGGAAGATTTTTGCTTTTGATATGAACATCTACTAATCCTCGTTGTCTCACCCTTTTATACAGTTCCTTCCTGTGTTTAAACAGGTCGAGGCTCAGGGCAAGACTGTAAATAACCGTTGACATTTATGTGAGTCAGAGAACTATATATTAGTAATGGCGACGAGAAAGGGTAAGGGAGATCAGGTTGTTAGCTGTGCCCAGAACCTTCTCCAGGATACTTCCAGGCCATCCTACTTCCCTGTTACAATGGGGGAACATGCAGCCCCCCCCCACGGTGTCTGACAGTCTCTGTCAGCCTCTCATTCCGTATGCTTCTCCCTTCAGAAATGCTGATGAAAGAATTTTTAAAACAGAAATTATCTGTAGGCTTTTTTTGTTCTTAAGCAGAAACCAGCATTATTGGTGTTGACCCCAATCTATCCCAACAGAGGACTAGAGATCTAACCCCACTATAAATCAAGACAACTGACCATTTGGGAAAGTAGTAGAGATCCTTGGTGTAACGAAAGAATGCTTTCAAAGACTGGACTGCTCACTACAGAATGCCTCCTACACATTCGTATAGTATATTGATTATCCTAAAATATAGGTTGGTTCTGGGCAGCTTTGTAGTTTAAATTTCAGATTCTTTCTGTAAATGACAAACCATGCTTACAAAGCCATCTTTTATCCAAAAAATGAAGAAAGAGTCTTAGCAAAACAAAAATTTAAAATTATGTTCTCAGGCAGCACGGCCCCAAGGAAATAAAGGAAATTAGCAAGTTACTGCTATCCCTTAGCTAAAATCTTTCAGAGAATTTTATAGACCCATTCACAAAAACCAAAAAGAGCATACACACATAGTTTGATGCCTTTCATCTCTTATTCTTCTCTAGAAAAGAGAAATGCTAATTCCTTCTCGAGATAATAAATCATGAAAACAAGTTCTTGATATGTGACTTGTTTATTTTTCATTTGATTTGGAGATACATCCCCAACGGAGATAGTGAAGCTTTTCAACAGAAACTGAGGACACATGATGAGAGCCCTGTATCCTGGTAGTTTTCACGTCTTTTTCAATCTTCTAATTGACTCAGAAGTGGCACAATTCAGTTCAAGAATGAAAGATACTTGACCTACATTTGCCTTGCATTTGAGTTGCTGCTCCCATCTGGATGTTCATCTCAGCACCTAGTTCCTTTCCTTCAGTGTATTTTTCATCTTAAAATGAGCTCTTTCTTTGCCCATTCATTGCATCTTTCTATCCAAAGACCACAGGTGTTATGTGGGAGGAAAACTCTAGAAATCTGGTGGGTACCAAGTGTTACTGCTAAAAGAAGGAATGAATAGAAGAAGACAGGATGAAGGGTGGACATGTGGTGGAGTAGAGAAGACGTCATTGTGTGGTTTCAGACACCAGTGAATCTCTAAATGCAACAGGAAAAAGAAAAGGCAACACTTTATTTTGCTTGTTTCTCCCCATCACTTATTTCCAAGTTATTTAGTATTTCCCCTTGCCCTATGGCTATCCACTACTGGTTGAATCACGTGTTAATGGGTACTTTAAGAAAAACTTTACAGTCACCTTGTAAAATGAGCACCCCTTGAACACAAAGAAATAAAGGCTCGGTGCAATAAAGCCTCAAGGTCACGGAGAAAGTTGAAGGATGGTTTTAGATTTTCAAGCTGTGCTCTGTGCTCAGTGTTACCACGGAGCTGTATTCACTGCTGTGGCTCCTCAAAGGCTGATAGCAATACAGAATCATACATGTGTGAGAGTTGAGTTTTGTGGGCTTTTGTTTGTTTGTTTTGTTTTTGAGACAGGGTCTCTCTGTAGCCTTGGCTGTCTTGGACTTGCTTTGTAGATCAGGCTGGCCTCAAACTCACAGCCTGCCTCTGACTCCTTCAGTGGTGTTTTGTATCTTAATATCTCTCTCTCTCTCTCTCTTTGTATTACTGACTTCGTAATATACTTTCTAAAAGTAAAAAACAAAAATAAATTAATTAATTAATTAAAACTGGACTCTACTTCTTTTAAAAACAAATAGGGTTTTTTTTTTTTTTTGCTTTTTTATTTGCTTATTTGTTTGTTCTTTAAATCTAGGTATACACTTAGATAGTAGCTAGGTATACACTTCTCTATTACAGCCTCTTTACTTCTTCAGGAATACCATCTGTAAACCCACTTGTTTACCAGTTCTTGCTGTAAGTACTTGCATGCTGCTCATTTGGCCTGTCTGGCTCCAAAAACAAACCTACAATCTCCTCAGTGTGGGCTTTCAACAGCCACATGAACCTGAACTTAGATTCAGACTCACCATGTTATTTGTCTAAGGCATTTCCATCCCCACTATTTAGAAGTTGGGATTACAGTGACTAACTCCAGTTTCTTGATTATTTCTTCTCCTTAACTAATCTACTGTTAGCTTCAACATAAACTAAGACATATAACAAGCAAGACTTTCATACTTTATACACTGTAAAACCTACTGGACACTTTAACGAGTTAAATTCGCAATCCAAAATCCTAAAGTTATACCCAGTGGAAGAGAAACCCAGAAAACTTGAATCACAGGCCTGAGGTTGAACTCAAGAGCAGTTGTTCCTTATAAAATATGACAATTTATTCAAATAGTTCCTCTACCATCCCTCATCACTTAAAAATCCATCATTTGTTACAAGTCTGGTAGGAGGATTCTACTCTGTACTGCATTTATAAAAACTAGGATTTGAATTATTTTAATAAATACTCTACTTGAAAGTTTCTAAGTAAGTCAAAGATTTAAAAAAAATCTCAATTTTCTCCAAAGCATACACAATTTGGGATACTTTCATTCAAATATACACAGAAGAATGGGAAGAACAGCCAATGAGGTAAATTGGTACTGAAAAACCACATCATAAAATAATCTCATGCTACCCTGTTACATTAAATATACTTACTATAGTAAACCTAACTGCTTGAAAAAGTTAAAGAAATGAAAATGGAGCTAACACAATTATGAAACTGAGATCAAAGTTTCTCTTTTTAGTTTAGCTTTGTTTCCTTTTGAGGCAAAGTCTATGTCGACCAAGCTGGACTAGAACTCTCAGATTCAAGTGACTCTTCCTACCCAGCCTCACTAGGGCAAGTACGTACCATGGCACATGGATGGGAGAATGTTTAAAACTCCAACGTACTTTCAGTACAGGACGTGTGTATGTAAGTTTCAGAGACGCTGCATGTTACAAAAGCAGAAGGAGGAAGGGAGCAGTGGGTTTCCTTTCTTTCCTCCTACTCATCTGATCTTTTTGGTTATCTCATTGTTTCCGTTGCATGCAACATTTCCCTGTTATTCAACATTCCCTAGGCTCTTGATTTTTTGATCTCTGAACTTGACCTGGCTAAAGATGTATCTGCATACATCCAGCTGGATTCCCTCTACCTTGAATCCTGCGTCTCCCTTCACCTCTTGGGAGACTAGATATAACTGCAGTTTTGTTGCATTTCATTATGAAAGAGCCGGGATGGAGGTCTCAGTGTGGATTTGGCTGATTTTTTTTTTTTTTTTCTTGAAAAGGCAGGGAAACCTTTCCTTGTGTTTCTGTTGGTTTTCTGGGAATTTCTCCTCACCTGTATTACCCTGGCAGGCCTCTGCAGTTATCAGGCAGCTCTGGCTATGACAGGCAGGTTAGTTTAAGGGGCCTCGCTGCAGGGGCAGGAAGCACATTCTTGCTTATTGCCTCTTAGCTCACACATGTTTCCAAGTGGTGTATTCGGAAGAGAAACTGAGATAGTAAAGCATTAAAATGATAGAAACTGAAAGAAAAGAACAAGAAGGGATAAATATAGATGTTGATATCATGCCTAAATTAAAAGTAGACGAAATCGGATCCCTAAAAATCAAAGCTGACACTAGTTTTAAGGACATTGTATAACACGGCAGGCTTAATAAGCTGTGATGATAACAAATCAATGTCATGTCAACTCACACGTGTTGGGGGAGTGACATTAATCATCACAAAGGTTCATTAAACATCCCAGTCCTTCTAGGATGGTGTCTACACTTTCTGGGGACCAAAAAAAAAAGGGGGGGGGAGAGGATAATCCAAAGCTGTATACCCATCTAAGGATTCTAAAGAGAAGGTGCAGGCAGGTGTGGTGGCTCATCCCTATACCCCTGCACTTGTGAGGCAGGAGGAAAAATAGTTTGAAGCTGGCCTGCACTCTATGAGAAGACAGAAGTTGGGCAAGAAAGGAAGGGGAGAGGAGAGGAGGAAGCAGGAGGAGAGGAGAAGAAACGGATGGGGCGGGGTGGGGTTGGATGAGGCAGTGACTAACACAGTGCAGAAGTACTCTGCAAGGTTTTATGATTCCTGGCTGTGGCTACTTGTTTTGCCTTCTTTAATTTCCCTTTAATGTGGGTTTATTCTAGTTCGAGTGGATTGGTAGCTTAAGAACACGCATTTGGATTTGTATGTAAATAAAGGTTGGGTGGATAGAAAACTGTGGCCTATACTTTGCTGTCCTCTGAAGTTTTAGAACCATTCTGCCCCTCCATGCGAGGTGGTCCTCATGCTAGGATATATACATTGATTTATCAACATCATTAAACTTTACCAGCCTTATTATGATACAGTGTCCTTAAAACCCAAGTTTATTTCAGAAATTTGTTTCTCTTCTACTTTTTCCTTTTTTTTAATTGAAAATACATTCTTCTCTCATACAATAAATTAAATTGAACACAATTTAATTCACACATACAATGATAGGCTGTTTTGCGTTCTCTTCCCTTCCTTCCATTTGTATCATAATTCACCTCATATGACTATTTTTTAATATTTTCATGCCTATGTGCATGTTTGTGTTCATATGAATGAGTGTGTGAGTGTGCATGCTTGTGAATGTGGAAGCCAGAAATTGACGTGTATAATTTTCTTCTATCATTTTCCTACCTTGTTTATTGAGGCAGGGTCACTCAGTCAAACTCAGGGTCTACCAGTATGGCTAGTCTCCTAGCCAGTTTGCTCTGGAAATTTCCTTTGTCTTCCTTTCTAGGCTAGAATTACAAGTGAATTTATGTAGCCACCCACAGTATTTATATAGTCCAAATTGTTTAACTGAGTCCTCTCCCCAGACCATAGTCACATATTTAAACTAAATTTTGTAGGTGTCCTTCAATCCTTCCTATAAATTCCTAACTTCAGCTCTAGTCACATTTATTCCATTTTTTGTTATTGCCTATAATATCTCTTATAAATTAAAATCATTTAGGTTCCATTTTTCTTCATATCCACCACTTCATTTATCTGATTTTTATTGTCTACTTTGTTCCCATAGATTTTTTAATTAATTCATTAACTTGATTTTGCTTTTTATATATTGCCCCTATCATACGTACTAGAATTTCTTTGAGGTACCTGGTAATTTTATCCTAATCTTTTTGTTTCTCTTGTGTTTTCTAATACAATACTTCATTAAGTATTTGAGAAGTGCATACAAGTATACAATGCATTTTGATCATATTAATCACCACTTTCCCCCCTAACTTATCCCAGATCCACAGCCTTCCTTCACCCTCATCCCCATGTCCTCGCAACTTCATGCCTTTTTTTTATAATCCGCTGAGTCTAATTTGTGCAGCCTGTATACAGGTGGCTGTGGAGCCATCCACTAAAACATGGATGACTAACCAGACAACACCTTTAAAGCAAACTGTCTCTGCCTCTCCCAGCAAATATATTGGTTAGTATCTTCTCAACAAATGGTGAGGACTCTGAGTCAGCCCTCTTCTTCCCATGCTGAAATATTGCCTGGCTTGATCTTGTGTGGGTCTTACGCAGGTAGTCATGAACTGCTGTGAGCTCACAACTACAGTGGTCCTGGCACATCTAGAACACACTGTTTCACTCTGGTTCTCCACAGCTTCTGTATCTTATAATCTTTCCACCCCATCTTCCGTGCTATTTCCTGTGAAACAGAGTGACAGAGATGTTTTCTGTACAGATGAGCACTCCGGAGACATGTGCTCTCTTCACATTAATGCTTACTCAGCATTAACAGCTGTCCACTGTAAAAAGCCCGGTAGCAGGTATGGGATACTTCTTGAGTTCTTGTCCAAACAACTTGGTTGTCCACTAGAGCTTGAGAGTAAGACCTTATTGATAAAGACACCACACATTTTTGGTTACAGACCATGGAACAATCAAATTGGTACTAACCAGGAATCTTCTTCCTTGTTGGCTAGCTTTCATAATGTATAAAGTTGCTGTATAGGTTGCTGGGAAAGAAATGTCATTAATAGTCTCACCCGGCTGTGAACTCTGTGAACTACACTAACAACTGGTCTTGCAAGACTTACTCATAGGCACAACAATGCCAAGACTATTATGGAGGTAACCAACCACTTTCTGATTGGATTTAAGGCTCCACAGAAGGAAACACATGACTAGTGCAAAAATTGGCCAAGAACCCATGGCTTCAGAACTCAATGGCTTCAGGGGTGAAACTACTATTATTATTTTGCATAATGGTCATAATATTAAACTAACATGTAAACTCATATCTGTATATCCATAAATGCAGCTTTCAGACATCAACAGAATAAGTTTCTTATGATTCTTTTTTTGTTTGTTTGTTTTTTTGGTTTTTTTTTCTTATGATTCTTTTGTGATTCTTGATTATGTGATCACTTAAGTTTCCTATATAATCATTATTTGTAGCTAATAGTATCAATTTGGAAAAACAGTTCAGTCTCATGGTAAACCATTTACTTCATTCTCCTCTCACCAAATCTCTTATTTCCTTTTGGTTGACATACTTTTCCATATTCAGGACCTAAGTTATGGTTTGAACTTTCCTATTCTTTCTCATCCATGCCTCTTCATCTCTCGTATTTCCTGGTTCTGAAGTTTGGATAACAACAAGAACATTGGCATTCCAACACAACTTCTCCAGCTACCTTACCTAGGTGCTGCAAAAGTCATTTTTTTTCTTTCTTTTTTCTTTTTATTTTATTTTATTAATTACACTTTATTCACTTTGTATTCCCCCATAAGCCCCACCCTCTCCCAGTCCCACTCTCCCTCCCCATTCTTCACACATGCCCCTCCCCAAGTCCACTGATAGGGAGGTCCCCCTCTCCTTCCTTCTGATCTTAGTCTATCAGATCACATCAGAAGTGGCTGCATTGTCATCTTCTGTGGCCTGGTAAGGCTGCTCTCCCCTCAGGGGGAGGTGATCAAAGAGAAGGCCAATCAGATTATGTCAGCAAAACTCATTTTCAACCCCACAGTCCTCTATTAGCATACATTCTTTTCTTCGCAGTACGGATCTTTGACCTCTTGAGATTGTGATCCTTGCTTTGGGTCTGCTGTTTACTAGATGCTAATAAGTGCTGTGGTGTTACAAATAAACAGGTACACACACCAAGGAGGGTAGAAGGTAGCAAATACCTATTTTTAAAAGATTTTTAAATCTGTTATTAAACTTGTAATAACTATAATGTTTCATAATTGCAGGCAATTATATTAGCCATAATATTTTGAGACAGTAACAGAAGACCCAACAATGTTCTAAAAAATAGTATTACTGAAACCTAACATTAGACCGCCAATTTCTATATTCCTGAGGTAGCTACTACCTAGTAGGGATCAAGATTTGTGTTTGATGCAAGAAGATGCGGGGGATTTCCAATCATAATTTCTTTCTCTCAACAGGAAAACAAGTACTGTTCATGCCACCCATTGCCACCCCAAAACCTGGAGAAATTTTCTGCTGTATTGTAAGCGTACAATAGAGAAGAGAGTTGAAAGGGGCTTTTGTTATGCCACACAACACTGACTGCCATACCCCAAAGGCTGAGAATACCATAGAAAGGATTAGAGCTCATCCATCTTTGTATGCCCAGAATTTAGCAGGCTTTTGCATATTTGTAGACATTAGATGCATATTTACTGTGTTCTTTGTGACTAACACTATCTATTGCTTCTGAATCTGTTATTGAACAAAACATTTAACGTATGACAGCATACTTCTGTAATCCCAGCAGTTGCAAGGCAGAGGTAGAAAGAGTTTAAACTTAGACTAAAAATCAAAATCATGAGTATGGATCAAAAGAGTTTATTGTATAAATCTGTAAAATAGATTAAATAAATTTAAATTCCTGTTATATGTTATTCAAGCACTGCATATGAACAAATATATATTTTAAACATAAACTCACTTAAGTTTTGAGTGACAAAGAAGATATAAATTTAGGGTTACATTTTTCTGCTTTCTTTCCTGTATGGTCTTTCTTCCCTCACATTGAAAAGCTAGATTATTCTACATGTTAATGGTGAAATAGTCAGGAGTTTACAAATGAAGGATACAATATCACTAATAAAATAGTAGGAATTAAGCTATAAGGTATTCTGAGAATATCTAATAGTATTTTATAATGCTGCTTTTTAATCAATACCTGCAGAAACTTTGCATTCTGTTCTATAAAGTATTATTAAGTGCTATTACAGTGTATGTTATGGTGTAACTCTATGTTATGGCGTATGTAGATGAACCAGTACTTGTTCTTAAATACATCAGTAATAATGAAACTAAAGGATGATATACCAAACACATCCGGAACTTTGTAGGTGATTAAGAAAAGGATGCTAAGGATAAACGCATAGAGGGCATACATTTTCCAAGTGATTTCACTTTTGGTTTTCTTTCTTTTTTGTTTTATACCTTGAACAAACTACATAGCTGAGAATGAACTTGAACTCCTGACCTTCCTCCCTCTATATCCACAGTGTTAGGATTACAGGCATGAGCCAGGTTATTTCTAAGGATAATATCTGGACCCATCTAATCCTCACTGCATCCCTAGTAGGTAGGTATTATCATCACCTGACATGTAATTGACTTGGTACAGGCAGACAGCAAGAAAGGGCTGGAAATCAGGCTGAGATAATCTGACTCAGGAGCCTGGAGTCTTTATCACTCTTCCCTGAAACCCACCAGGAGTACTAATACCTTGCTTTTACTTCTTCCATCATGTCAGTACTTCTAATGTGTGCACAATTATTTTCTGAATTTGAAACATGAGAAAACAGAAAGAAGCCTAATCATAAATATCAATCAAATGCAACTTCATCCTACTCTGAAATCTGCATTACTTCTTAAACTTATTTTGACTGATATATAGTAACTGTATATTTATATACACCTACATATAATGTTATTATAATACTACCAGGGTAAACACTCCAAACATTAATCCTTTCTTTTGTTTTGGGACCATTCAAATTCTCTCTTACTTTATTTTAGAATATGCAAATAAATGTTGTCAACTCCAGCCAAATTACCATATAACAGGACCTTAGGTATTATCCTTTTGTTTAAGTAGAGTATCTTAAGCCCTGTGCTCAGCAACTATCCAGTCTCCATCCCTCCCTCTTCCACATTCTTCTCACCCTTTTTAACTTCTAGGTATATGAGATTGACCTTTGTTGATTTCTACATATAAGGGTCCACATGCAGGATTAGCCTTTCTGTGCCTAGCTTCTTACATTCAACACAGTTTTCTTCAGGTTCCTCCATGCTGCCACAAATGATAGAACTTCATTCTCTTCCTAACTGAAGGGATCTCACTGAAAATATATGCTGTTTTCTTATCTGTCTTTCCATTCATCAGTGAGCACCTGAGTTAGTTGCATATTTTGGTGACTGGGATCAGTAGTGCAATCAAGAGTGAAATATAGAAATTTCTTCAGCATACTAATAGCTATTCCTTGGATATAGCTTTAGGAATGCAATTTCTGGTGTCTAGCGAAGTAAGATGACTATCATCAATACTAACAGATTAGCTACAAGCTATGGTTTAAATACGCTCAGTATAAATACATGTTAAGTGTCTGAGGTGATAAATGTGCTAATTTTCATCATTTTGCTATTATATGCTGTGCATGTCAACATATAGCACATGATACCCAGAAATTATAATACACAATTATTTTGTTGGTTTTAAAACTGATAAATGCCAAAAAAAAAAAACCCACCAACAAAGAAGGTAGGTGAAATCTACATTTTATACACAATCCAGTGAAGTGCATTGATTGAGAAGAACAGTTCCCAGTGAGTAGGTCCCTTCCCATGTCACGGGATATGAAGCACCATGGAATTTCAGAGCTGAGGAGGACTGTCCAACTCCAGCTACATATTCACAAGGTGGAGAAATGAACACCAAAGAAATCAGAAACACCACTCTTTCCTGTATCCAGTCTTCTAGTAAAAGTCCTTCCCCCTTTTTTCTTCATGTTGACTTCTCATTTAAAACTTCTTTGGCATGGTATGAACTGTTACAGGTGACAGTTGGGAGAGAACTTAGAAAATGTCCACTTTTGTAATTTTAAAGCAATGAAAACCTTCGGTAATCCATAGCTTTTATTTTCCCCAAAGCTTTATTTCAAAAGCATTACCTCTGAAATACAGACTCTACTTGCTAGAAGGGCTTACAGTGTAACATGCATTGTGCTTCTCTCCAGAACACTAGGAGGACAGAAATCTCACCAGTTTCCCCGCAGCATGCCCAAGAACGCTAGCCATTGTGTGTCTCTTTTTCTTGATTGTCTTCATCTTTGAACAAATGTAATCACTTAGGATTTTAAGCTGTTTCCACTCTCACATTAGTTTTCTACAGGTATGTCAATGAAATCATCAGACTCTGGGTTGTCTGAGAGCTACCAAGTATTTGTTAAACTTAATTCAGAAGTATCTTTTGGAAAAAAAATACAGCTAAAGCCTATGAAAACGTATTCTCCATGTTGGAAAAAATAAGCATCATAGCACCCCATGCAGAGAAAATAAATGTCAATTGGCAGTCATTCTTGGCATCTCCCTGTCAAAATGAAAATGACACCTTCATACTTTTATTTTCCAGGTCAAGGTTCTTCTGCATCACAATGCCCACTGGGAATATTCTTTGACACTGTCACTGTATATTATTTCACATCAGTCCTCAACAAAATAGGAATCATGTTATCCAACACTTTCTAGACAAGGGAAGTAAAGTTCAGAAAGGTTCTTTGAAAAGACCAAAGTCATAACAATAGATTACAGAATTCAAGCTCAAACCTACTATCCACCACTAGTATTTTTGGCCACCTTTGGTAGCCTTCTTTGGTTCCAGAGAAATGTATATTTCTCTGCCCAAAATGTGTGTCTGCAGCATCAGTTTTGTTTCAATAAGTAGTTTCTTCATTAGTTTTTTTTTTTAAATAGATTTGTTCCTTTGATTAGATCTTGTTAATGCTCAATTCTTTTACAAAGATTTAAGCAATCACCATCATTGCCAATAAGCAAAAAGCCACATCCTCAGACATCTGGTGCCACTACACAAGTCATATCAAACTACACTACAACATGCGTTTGTTTTTTTCTCTTTCTGTTTTGTATTTGTTTGTTGAGCTAGGGTATTATACTATAGTCTGGATTGTCCTGAAACTAATTAAGTAACCCAAGTTGGCCTCAAATTCATGATAATTCTCCTGCCTTGCCTCCACAGCTGCTAGGGTTATAGGCATGAGCTACCATGCTCAGCTGTACACATATTCTCACAGGAAATCACCCTGGTTCACGGCTATGAGTGAAATATATTTACTTGTATTTTTCACTACAAAAGAGTTGAAAGCATTAAAATCACATGTTAACTTTTTGAGAAGTAGGTTCACTTGTGAGATAGCAGCATGGTCGTGGGTGAATAACAGGGCTCGGTGTTATAGCTGTTGATACAACACAGAAACTAAGTTTTCCAGGGCACGGAAATGACTCTAGTGTGACATCCTGAATGCACTAGTCTGTACGGCTTCAAGAGTCGTCCTCTGCAAATGCACACAGGGTACGAGCTCAGGCTTAAAATGGTAAGGAGGAATAGCTTTCCCTTCCAGCATGCACTTTGCATTGGAAGGAAAGCTGGGGGTGGGGCAAAAGGAACTACTGCATTGGTTTTTCTTAAGGGAGTTGCTTTGTTGCAACTCGGCAGCTTGGACTCTAAAACCAAGTATTTAAGGATGAATGGAAAGTGGGGGCATGAAAGTTCTCCTTTTCCATTTAATGTAGAGAATTTAGACAGTCACCGTACATCTAAGTTCAGTAGAAGTCAATCCCGCTGTGCACCACTGACTAGCCTAGAGGAAGGGTCTGTTTTCCTTTCACTTGGCATCAGACAAGCGTCTGTCTTCACACATGCATCAGTAACTGTCTTACATCGAGGACCCACGAGGTTCGTGCCTTAGAAACGTGATGGAGGAGAGGGAACAGGTTTCCAAGGGAATTGTAATTTATGTCATGCTGCTTTCTTGAAGGGAAACCTAACTTCTATTTCCAGCTTTAATAAGCAACCTCACACATCTTAATTCTACGACCTGTGGAGCTATGGGAATTTAAATTTAAAATACCCTTATTTGGTAACCCCAGATGTTATTTGCTTATAATATAATCTTTTTAAAAGTTCTCTTCTAAAGAAATTTAATTTTTAGATTAAAATTATTAAGAATATTTTACTTATCTCTGCTTTTATTTTTGATCTCAGTTTCAAGTCATACTGTAATGAACAATAAGATGTTTCTGAAGTGAAGATGGTAAAAATGCTGTAATTTGGGAAACTAACGACTAATGGTTATGGAGATGCTATATACTTTTTATCAGAGAACTATGAAATTCAGGCAGAAATTTTTGCACAGTTTTAGATAACCCAAGCTTCACTTAGCAGAGGCACTAGCATGATATCCTGAATAGTACTTTCTACACAGGCACTGCTAGTCCACACGGCTTCTACAGGGGCACAGACTCAGGCCTGAAATGACAGCTCCTCAGATTCAACACATGGTTTTAATACGTCCTGCTCTGTTGTAGTGTATCTCATAAGCCCTCCGCCTTCTTAGATAAAAACGTCTTAACTTACCTGATATCGCCGCCTGTTCCCAATCAATGTCATTAATGTGTGCATTGGAACAGTCTATAATTCCAATCTAGTCTGTGACTATATACCCACAGTTTTTTTTATCTATAATTGAATATATTTAGTATTCACAAACTACCTAATTACAAGTTTTCCAGTCTTAAGCTACCAATATTGACTCCGTATGTATGTATTTGCTTGTGTGCATGTGTGTGATTGTGTTGGAAGCGTGTGTACCTGTGTGGACATATATGTGTATGCGTGTGTAGACTGTGTTTACGTACACATGTGCAGGTGTGTATCTGCATGTATTCATGTCTGTTTGTGTCTATGTGTCCATGTCTGTGTTTGTGTGTAGATCTCTGGGTTTGCACACCATTTATATCTTTGTTTTTAATGTCTCTCGGTTGATATTATCTTCAAGATAAAATAAAGCTTAAGTTTAATGTTTTCTCATTGAGAATTATGTACAAATTGCTCCTCTGGCTTCTGACATTGTAAAGAGAGTGAAAATGGAAGGCAGCCTTTACTTTCTCCTAAAATGTAGCTAGTTTTTCCCTTAAATGGTCACATGACTGACTCATGAAGAAGTCATGAAATGAAGTATCTCCTTGTGCTCACAGTTTTATAAAATTTTCCCTGGAATGTAATGTAACCTTCAATTTAAAAATTCAATTTAAAGTTTCCTTTATTAGTATTTTATTGATTGTTTTTTTTTTCAGTTCTCCTTCCTCAAAAACACTAATTATGGACATGTCACCTCGCTTCTCACTGCCTTCCATAATACACCATTATAGAAATATATTGTTCATGTTCATTTCACTTGTCTGTTTTTACTCAAACTAAGCATCTAGACTTCTGATGATTTGGGGCCAAGCTCAGATTATCCGTATGACTTCCAGTATGTATTTCATTGTTTACATTACCTTTATTTCTAGTTTCATTTCTCCTCTGGACACTGCCTATTTTATTTTTCTTCTGCTTTTATAGTAATTGTCTTCTCTGAACCCTGCCTCTCCTCTAAAGCCTTTTCGTATGGCTGGCACTTCTTATGAGATGCTTTCTGTTGCTTCCCCGTTTACCTTTCCAAATGAGTCTATGTGTAGATTCGTCCACTAGGCCCCTTTAAATCACTACGTATATTTTTTCTGTATCTGTATCGTGCGGGGCAGGGGTGGGGTGCTCACCTGTGCATATGCCGGAACACCAGCGGTCGAATGCAGCTATTTTCCTCTATTGCTCTCCTTTCTTTTTCAGGTAAGGTCTCTCCCTGAGGTTGGACCTCACTCTTATTTGCATAGGCTATCAGGCCTGTGGCCTTCCTGCCTGTTCCCCTCTCCCACCTCCCCACACCCAGGGCTGTGGTTATAGGTACACACCACGTACCCAGTCAGTTTAAGGCATCCAAACTCAGGCCATCACACCTGCTCAGCATGCGTTCACCTCCTGAGTCATTTCCCCAGAACCTCCCTCATCTTTTTGGGAGGTACCAACAGACCAAGGAACAAAACACAGAAAAGGAAAAGGCAATGTCTGGGAGTGTTCTGGGAAGCCTGGGGGCCTCTATTTCAGCGTGCTAACTGAAACATTCTCTTCCCAGAGCTTCTCTTTCCTTATTCTCAACCTGTGGGTCATGACCCCAACAGGAGTCACGTATCAGATACCCTGCATATCAGATATTTACATTATATTTCATAACAGCCGCACAATCACAGTTACGGAGAAGTAACAAAAACAAATTTATAGTTGGGGGTCACCACAGCACGAGGAACCATATGAAGAGGCTGCAGCGTTAGGAAGCTTGAGAGCCACCGCTTAACGTAAAAATCACCTGCCCAGGGTGCTTTAAGGAGGCTGAGAGATTCCAGCCATCCCTCCTATGGTGGTGTGGCACCAACGCCATCCATACACCTTTTCCTCTGACAGGCTATCTGGGCATAAGAGACCAGACGGAGGAGAATGGAAAGACACAGATGACAGAGTATGTCTCCGAGGCTTCCCTTCAATAACATTCTGTAGTGTGGGTTGGGCTGTCTACAGTGATAATCTCTGTTTTTCTTATGCTCCTCCAGAAGCCAAGCTCTACTAAGAGCCTCAGACATATTTAATTGCGCACACTGCTGACTCAGGTCCGAGGCCCTGTGTGCCATTTCCCATGACCTGGCTCATCTAAGAAGCGAATTTAACGCTGACTCTATGAACCTGGTCATTTGTATCAGCCAAGTAAGCTGGCTTACTTCCTTAGAGACAGCATCTCTCCCCTGTTCTTCACCTATCTGACGTTTGCAGTGGAGTCTGAGAGACTGTGGGAAGTAAAAACTCCACTTCAACAAGCTCTGTGGAAATTTTTATATTTAATATAGTTCGTCATCAAAATATGTGGTTAAAAACAGGGTGTTTCTAGTTGCATTGTACAGCATGTCTACTGGGAGCTTCATGTACGTATGAAGAATCTGGACATTTGGCAATGTGCAGGTGTCAGTATGAAGATTAATGAGCCAAATCTGGAATTCACAAAAGCACAGATTTATAGCAAGCACTGCACAATGCAACCAGCATTGCATTACTAAAGAATAATGTAAAAATAAATATGCAGCTTAGTACTGTTACATCTGGCGGCTGTAACTACATGGTGAACTTCAAATAGCATAGGCTAGAACATAACCATAACTATTTAGTGGCCAAAGGATATATAAATTCATAGAGATGACAAAACTTGGCTAGAACCCAGAATTCCTTCCCACCATGCAATGGTGCTCTGGAAGCAAGAACCAAGTTGATCACACTGAAAAATAAATAAATACATCTATTCTGTGAGCTCTTGATCCTCCACCATACACCACCCTGGGATCTTGGTTTATGTTCTGTGTTTCACTCTGGGATCCATGATCCATCTCAGAGACCTCACTGTGGTTCACTGCTTTTCCTCCATGTGTTACACTATTGTCCACAGAAAGCACTCTGATTTACTACCCGTGGCTCTACGACTTTGCCATAGTTTGAATGCTTGAAAATGGGAGCAATTCCAAGGATTTCTTTCCTCCAACCTAATTAGAATATCAGTCAAAACGGGGGTTCAGATCTGATACCACCAAAATTATTAACCTACGTATTTAAATGTAAAATAGGTGAATATTTTCCAAATTCGTTATGTATGGCCAAGGCCTTTAATGGTTTACTTACAGGGAAGAGGTGTCTTTTGTACAGTGAGGGTCTAACATGCATAGCACTCTCATTTTGCTTATGGAGAATGCACCTTCACTTAAATATAATGAACTCCTACAGGCATGTGAAGAAGCCACCTGCACACCTCTACTCTCTGTTTCATATTCTTGATTTTATTCTTGATTTTTATTTTTTAATCCAGATCCTTTTTTATTTTTATTTTATTTTTAATTACACTTTATTTACTTTGTAACCCCCTCTAGTTCCCTCCCTCTCCCCTTCCTTCCTCCCCCTTCTCCACACATGCCCCTACCCAAGTCCACTGGTAGGGGAGGGTTTCTTTTTCTTCCTTCTGACCCTAGTCTGTTAGGTCTCATCAGGGGTGGCTGCATTGTCTTCCTTTGTGGCCTGGTAAGGCTGCTCCCCCATGAGGAGGAGGTGATCAAAGAGCAGACCAATCAGTTCATGTCACAATTTTATTTTTTTAATTATTTTTTGAGAATTTCACACATTCATGCTATATTTATATCATTTCCACTTGTTCCTTTTCTCCACTGCATCTCCTCCTGTCTCCTTTAACTAACTCTCAAAATTATGACCCTTTTTCTCTAATTATTGCTTTATACACACACACATAAACATATTTAGCCCATTTAGTATTGCTCATACATAAGCAGGCTCAGGACTACTGGGGACTGGATACCCAGATTCAGCTCATCCCTCATGAAAATGGATTCTTCCTCCCACAACAACCATTAATTGCCCACAGATCTTTATCTAGTAGTGAGGTCATGCCAAATTTCACCATACATGTTGACCTATCAGCTGGGCTTGTCTTTAAGCTGGTATTGTTTAGGTGACCATATTGCTGAGACTTCATGATTTACCCACATTCTGTAGGCAGAACCCTAATCTTAGCAGCATGTTCGTTCAACTTCCTATACATCCTCATTTCATAATATGACACCTAGTGAATATAGATAACTAATTCTAATTCAATTGTGATAAATACGTCTGAGTAAAACTAAAGTTAGGATACATATTCAAGTCGACTTTGAGAGAAGAGATGGATAGGCCGTGTTGCATAGACTGTGCAGCCCAACTGCCCAGCAGAAGCCCCGAGCCTGGCACCTGTTAGTTCTTCTAACTCTACACAGTTCCCTTCTTAACTTCTCTGCATCTCTTTTACCCCATATGCAAAATGAGAACGGTGTACATGCTAGGGTCTCTCTGCACAAAGGAAGGACCACATTTATGCAAAGTACTTGGAAAAGAGCACAGACTGTGTCCAATAAAACATGCAGTATATATTCCTACAAGCAAGACAAATTCAATATGTCCATCAGTATGTTTTGCAAATAGAATATAAGACGTTAACTCATCTGGCAAGTGAGATAAATTCAGACTGTCTAGAAAGAGCTGTTACTTCAGTATTTGCTTATCCATTAGTGGCCTGTATTAGATCACAAGTATCCTCAAAAGAGGACTGTTTCTTTCTCTGCACATACATAATACATACTGCCTGCAGTCACTAAATATTTTCTGAGTAAATGAATAAAGCATGTTCAAATATAGTAAAATGGTAAAGTTTCTACCCCAAGCCTTCAGCACTAATCTATAAATACGGATTGCTTCGCATTTAAAAAATATTCTAGCTCTTCTCCAAGTTGATCTTCACTGTAATTTTATAGGATATTTAATTATCTCTAGCTTATAAGCAGGAGTACAAAGTAGTTAAGTAATTTGTCCCAGGTCACACAGTTGAGTCATCACTTATTGGGACTGTGGCCTCACCCTCACAGTGGCACTATCTACTTTTATAGTCCTAAAATAATCTCAGCTAGTCCTTTGTCTTCATCAGAGCCATCTCCGCCAGTTTGTCCCTTTTGACTTTGGATGTCCCTAACTCTAAGTCTAATCTCTAAGCATCTGCATAAGGAAGATACTTCTGCTTTTCCTCTCGTGCCTCTATCACGATAGCTCAATCATAAAAACAACCAAGCATGAGATTAAATGCAGTTTATGAAATACGAACATGACTTGTTTAATTTGCCTTAAATACTTTACCTTTGATGCATTTAATAACATAATTATGTAATGCCAATAGTACAGTTTTACATCAACTAGCATAGTTCCTTAGATTCTGTCAAGGTCACTGCTCCTGCCAGCCAGTCCCAAATCACCGACACACGCTGCCAAAAACTGTGAATAGACAGACCTTCGGGACTTCACATACAGGTAGTTTAATGAGATTAAATGGCTGTGACACCACAGTGTAAGTCAATCCATAAGACACTCCAGAAAACTGTAGAAAAAGAACCGTGGGCTAGGTGGTTGGCAAAATCTCGAGTGTTTAAATGTATTTAGAGAACCAGGATTTTCTTTAAATAACCATTCCTAACAATAAGTCTCTTCTATGTTTTTATAGCTCCCTTATGAATGACTGATGCAGAGGATATTGCCACATCCCAACTACTGGGATATAGGGGTAATGTCTTTGTTTTCATGGGGTCTAGTAACCTTTCCCTCTAAATTAAAAACCACCCTAAGCTAACTGTGCTCAGTCAATTCAACAAATATTCAGTCAATGTTATAATGTTTCAAGTTTATTGGAAGAGGGTTTCTCTGTGTAGCCCTGGCTGTCTGGAGTTTGTTCTGTAGACCAGGCTGGAAAAATACTTTTTAAAAAATGTATCATCTCTGTGTGTCCATGTGAATGCACACAAAGGTTGGAGAAAAAGTCACAATAGTCAGTTCTCACCTTCCACTGGGTTCAGTCCTGGGGATTGAACTCAGATCCTACGGCTTGGCAGTAGGTTCCTTTAGCTGCCAAGCTATCTCTCTGGTCCCATTTTTTTTTTTAATGTTTTATCCATTATACTGGATGCTTTGTGAACCAGCAATTGCTTCCGCCATTTCCATGAGCTTAAGATGAAATGGAAAGCTCAGAATTTATTTTGATGTGAGAATAAGATAATCACTAAACTGCGGCTTAAGTAAAGTATTTTGGAAACACCATACTGAACAGATTGGTTTTGATGATCATGTAACTGTCAGGGAGGAAGTATTTGATGGTTTCCTTACTACTCAAATTAGAAGAAAAAAAAATGGGAAGGGCTTCAGCAAAAGAAATGAGAGTGATTCATGACATGAGGTAGAAACAAAGGGCCTACTGAGTAAGCATGGGCCAATGTGGCTGGTACAGAATTCTTAGGAGAAGAGTCAAACAGCTAAAAGTCTAGATAACATCTTGGCTATTAAAATGTGGGATGTGGATGCTGGAAAAATGACTCAGCAGATAGAGAACTTGCTACACAAACATGAAGACATTTGTAGAGAACCTTAACATCCATGCAAAAATCTAGCACATGAGTGTGTGTCTACAGCCCCAGCATTGGGGGCAGGACAGAGACTGGAGAAATCTGGGAACTTGCTAGTCACCTGATCTAGCTTCAAGTCCAGGAGAGACTCTATCTCAGAAAATAAGTCAGAGAAACAAAATATGGAAAAATACCCAATGTCAACTTCTGGCACACACACACAGACCCACACACACAATATAATCTGGCTACCTCGGGATCCTTATGATGATGTAAAGTCTCTGGTCCCATGCATAGTATCACAGTTACAAATTCTAAGGATTAGGGTTAAAGCAACGCTTCAGTTCTTTTGCTGTGATAAAATACTCTGACAAAAAGCAGTTTAGGATAGAGGGAGTTTAATTCATCTTCTAATTGCAGGTTATAGTTTATCACTGTGGAGAGGAGAAGACAGGAAACTTCCAAGACCTAGTCACATCACATCCACGATCAAGAGCAGAGAGAAGAGAATGCATGCATGCTTGCTTGCTTGCACTCTGTTCCATTTTTTCACTCAAACAATTCAGGACTCCCTGCATAGGGAGTGGCATCACCTACCTTGGCCTTGCTCTCTCTAAATCAGTTAGCTTAATTCAGACAACCCACCATAGTCATGCCCACAGCCCGACCCAATGCAGACAATCCCTGAGACGCTTCCCAGGTGATTTAGGTTGTGTCATGTTAGCAAAGTTAACAACCTCTTTGGGAGCCACTGTTCATCCTATCCCAAGATTACATCAATATATTCTTCAAAGTCATGAGGTAATGAGTTATTGCTGTAAAATGGTCTTCCTAATTAAAAAATATAACAAAATAAGCCATATATTCAAATAGATAAAACTAGCAAAGAAATTACCTTCCAAAAGATTGTTTCTTTGATCTTTTTTGTTGCTGAGGGACAAATTATTTATGTAGAAGGATCTTAGGAGCCTACTCTTACATCCTTTTGAATGCTATCAATATTGCTTTAAGTATTTTTACCTAAAAGTTATTCATAGCCAATACTAAAGAAGAGTTTCATAGTTTTGTAACACAAAGTAGCAATATACATAATATGAACAAAATCAACGAATTTCATTTACAAAAGTTTAAAGCAAAACATTAATATTGAAAGAACACCACCACTCAGGACAGCAACTTCAGTGGAAGACAAGGTCATTCCCTAATATGAAAAGAGAAGGTGCCTTTCCATACCTCCTTAAATGTCAGTCAAGATCACCTCTAGAGAAAGAGCAGCCTTCTGAATACTCATTTTCAAGGAAACAAACTTCCTACTTGAAAGGAAACCAATACCCAACCAAAACCATTGAGCAAATCAATATTTTAATGAAGAGTCTAATGATATAAAATCTATAAAGCTTGTTTTCTTCATTTATCTTCTTTACTCAGAGAGGAGGTAAATTTAAGAACCCTTTAAAATAGAAACTCTTGGGAACACGCTTTTGGCTGTTGCTCAGCACAGGATAGAGTTAATCTTGGGTTGTAAAGAAATAAATGATGATCAAACGTCATCTCTTATCTAAATTCCACACAATTTCAAAGCAGAATAGAAAACTCACTAAAAGCACAGATACTGTCTCCCTCTTCTTTTATAAACCTTAGGTCACTTCTAAAAAATGTGCTGACGAAAGTGTCACTTAAACAAGGTGAGAAGAAACAGGGCATGAAGGGCAGGTGGTAAGAAAACAAAGAAAGGGAGACAAAATAAAAGACATAGGAATGAAAAAGAGAGGAGTCTCAAAAGGAGGAGGGGGCGGGGAAGGGGCTAGCAAAGAGAAAGCTGGATGAGTAAATTATCTACATTTTCTGATTTCTCCCATGGAAGTTACTGAAAGTTCCCATCTGACATTCAACTGACATTACTGTGAAATCGGCTCCTGGATTATTTTAATGACTCACTTAGAAAATACCAAAGAGAGACATTTCTGTCAATAAGAGTGACTTTGCTCTGTTTGGGAGTGTTTTCATATAACTTATTGATAGGTCCTTCTGTTTGCACAGGAAATAGAACGCATCCATTGGAGTCATGTAGAAAGGGTACATGGTTTTCTTTCAAACTTTAAAATTCACACTAGTCATTTGCCTTTTGCTTCTGAAGAAGGGCTGGAACAAATGTCATGATGCCGCCTCATGTTTGTTCAGCTCAGCGAAGTTGGATCCCCGTGAGCTGTAGTTTCAGAGTGAGCTGTAGCTTTCCACAGTCCAACCTTTTAGCTCTCCCTCAGGTAGCACCAAAGCTCCCCATCTTCATTATGTCAGGGGACTCCACGTGGAAACAGTCTTCTCACGCAAGTTTCTTATACAGTGTTCTAAGTTTTTTGAACAAGGCTCTCATATGGCTCATGTAGGCCTCAACCTCACTAAGTAATGGAAGATGGGCTCGACTTCCTGGTTCTGCTGTCTCCACCTCCATAGCGCTGGGATCATAGGAGCATGGCACCAGGCCTGATTTTGCCCAATGCTGGGATCCACCGTCAGCCTCATGCAAGCTGGTCAAGCACTCCACCAACAAAGACGACCTATTGACCTATTTAATCTCGGTGCTTCCACTGTGTTTGTTCTTAGTGTGCTCTGTTTCATTAGTGCATTGTTACAGGCAGAGGATTTAACTTGGTTTTCACGGCAGCGATGCCAATTGACATGGAAGCTTGCTTGAAAATATATATATGAAAATAAGTGTTCCTCACAGCTCATATGACATTTTTTTTTCAAAAATATTTCTCATCAACTTGGCTACCAGTCGAGATCTACCGGTCAATCTTTACTTTAAAAGAAATTCTGGGAAGTAGCATTTGTGAGAAAATGGCATTTGGGGAACCAAAAGAAAAGATTATGGGCAAGAAGCCTGTGAAATTATGCAGACGCTCCCAAGATGAGACGAGGTTGTTTAAAGCAGCGTACACAATGAGACAGGACTTTCCAGCACAAGAAACGAGTCAGAGATAATAGAACAAGCTGCTTGTACTTGTGAAAGTACCTCTTCCCTGAATACTTAGAAAGCTATTTAGAAAACAATTTAGGCCTTCAAGGAAAATAGAAGCCAGCTAAGGAAATAAGTTTAATGTTTTGGGGTCCTGCTGAATTATCTGTCACAAGTAATTACATTAAAAGAAGGGAAGTCCCTAGACAGACTGCAATTGAGTTTAAAAAGTAAAAATTCATGAGATAATATAACATTTTGGAAGGGAAGAAAAGGAGGAGGGAGTGAGCAATAAGTATAGGGGGAGGAGTCAGGAAAGAAAGGAGGGGGAGAGGGGAAGGAGGGCAGGGAGGGAGGGAGAAGGCAAGAGGGAAGTAGGCAGGAGGAGGGAGAGTGGTAGAGAGGGAGGAAGGGAGGAAGAAATGGGGGCAGGAGGGAGAGGGGGAGAAACGGAGAAATAAAGCTAAGGCAGGCCAGTATATGAGTTACTTTTCTCACAATTTTCCTACAATGCCACAAGATCACAATATCACGGACTGGTGGATCAAAGGTCTTTACTATGCTTGTTTAAATTGTTTATTTCAATGCCACTGTTTACTGGTGAATGGTTGTAATGAAACCTGTATTCCTGAGAGGAATATTCCTAAATTCTCCACAAAAATTGGACAAGTTGTGTATCTCTCACGCAGTTTAGCATTTTCCTCTAGAAGTTTGTCTCTATTTTATACAAAAGGAAACTGGGGCCTGCAAAGAATGCCCTGGTGACCACACCCACACAGGCAGGAAGTGGTCACCCGCTAATATTTAAACCCGTTACTCTAACCCTGGGGCTGCTGGAGTAATCCTATGCTCCATGGCTTTGTTGCTGTTAGTTATTATTTTGTGAATGACAGTATGATGGTATATCAAGGCATTTGTTCCTAGAAACTTCTTAAATACCAAAGGAAATTTTCCTGCTTTCTTCAAAGCATTTAATAAAGTCATATGTGATATGGCTTTATACAATTTCAAAGAAGGGGGAAAGGATATATCTAATTTGTGGATCCTTTGATATAGTTAATGATATCATATTATGAAATATGTAGAGGTTTCCCTTTACTTAGGGCTTCCAGGCTACAAGGTGTTGAGCACCAAACAACTGCTATTGATATTTTATCAATACTCACAATTTTACATATTAATATTAAAAGGCAGTAAATAGAATATTAATCAAATTGTATATTATTATGCTTAAGACTTCTAAGTTCATTATATCATATGCTACATAATGGAAGCCGTTATTAAAGTGACCTGGTTCACTTTTTTTTTTTTTTCTTTTTTCAAATTCTCAGTTCAGTTAGCTCACCCTCTAGAGCACACAGGACGCTGAGCACACACTAGCGTGTAAGCTTTCCAGCTGTTTATTACAACAGACTTTGGCATTAAAGAATGACATTTTCAATTTAATTTTTAGCCCGTGGCAGAATTCTAAATGATTCAGAGTGTGTGGCTTTGAAATCCCTTGGAACAGAAGCACCTTCACTTTTCAACCTGGCCTATTCTGCAGTATTTCCATCTGTAAACAAAGTAACAAAAGCTAAAGTTGTTTTCCCCAGACCTCCATAATCTCACAGTGTTTAAGACTGTTTTAATAAAAAAGAAAAAGACAGCCTGATCTGAATTTTAGAGATCATTTCTTTCACAGATATATGCCCAGAGTCCTCCTGACATTTTAGCTACTTTTAAAACTGAGCCCTATTTGCATTGGGCTTTTTCTCTGAGGAATTCAAAGTATTTTATTTGAAGGTATGTCCCAGGGTTCAAAAGCATAAAACTTTAGGACTTAGCTGCGTTTACAGTCAATTTTTCACCATTGTGGCTTTTCTCACCTTTATGTAGCACAAACCTTTTAAACCTATTCCAATTAGCAAATAATTACTAATTCAAGCAAAACTTGCTTTTGTTTGTTCCTTTTCTTCCTCCATTTTCCATCTCCTGCCCCTTCCCTTAATCCTCCACCACACCCCAGGAGCCCCCTTTCTGTTTTCCTGCAGCATTTGTCCTTTTGCCCTACCCACCCCTTGCTTCCTCAGCACCTGTCCTTCCCCTTACTGGTCTCCTACACAGTTCCATGCCCTCTCCAACCTCCTACTTACATCTCCTAACATTAAAACTTTGGTAAAGTAACAAAATGCCTGACCGTCCATCACACCCATGAAATCATGGTAGCAGGAGTTTGAGTTAGCTGTACACACTGCATCCCCAGGAAGAAGGCAGAGGGAGGTGAATGCTGGTGCTCAGCTCCCTTTCTCTATTTCGATTACGCCAGCCCATGGAATGGTGCCGCTCACAAGATGGGCCCACCTGAATTAACCTAATCTAAATGAGCCTTCACAGGCCTGGTGCCAGGCTTGTCTCCCACCTAATTCTAGATCCTGTCAAGGTGATAATATTAGCATCACACCTTACTCAACGCTTTCCAGATCCACCCATGTTTCTGCCAATAATTCATTTGTATTATTTTTACGGCTGAGTAAAATCCCACTGTGTTTATAAGCTACATTTTCGTTATCCATTCGTTATCCATTGAGAGACATCGAGGATATTGACAGACATCCAAATGCCTGCTACAGAGAATGACGAGGCAGTAAAAATAGGTGGCCAAGTGTCCAGATCCCCATACAGAGTCCTTGGGGTAAGTACCCAGCGTGGGGATAGCTAGGTCATATGGTCATATTTAATCTTTTCAGAAATCTCCATGATGCTCTCCATATGGTTCACACTCCAGCTACCGTCAAATAAGGATTCCTCTGTGTCCACTCCCTTGCTAGTATTTGTTGTCATTCCTTTTCTTTATTTTTGCTCTTCTGACTAGGATGAGATCTGACCCTCAAAATGCTTTTACTTCACAGTTTCCCAGTGACTAAAGCTGCTGACCACTTTTAAAACTACTTCTTTTTTTTTTTTTTTTTTTTTTTTTTTTCAATTTCAGTTTCTTCTATTTGAGAACTGTTCACTTCATTAGTCTATCTTGATTGGTAGTTTTTTTAATTTAACAGTTTTTATATAGTCTAAATACCAACTCCCTGCCTGAAGTAGAGCTGCCTCTGTATGTGGATGTTCATGTAATCATGCCAGTTCCTGGGGCTAACCTCAGTTCATCAAGAGTGTGTAGTAAGAGCTTTACCCACTGAGCCATCTTGCCAGATCCTGTGAACTGCTTCCAGTATCACTGGATCCTGTTCAGAAAGTTCTTTTCCATGCCTATAACTTGAAGTGTATTCCTAAGTTTTCTCTAGCATTTTCAGTATTTCATCTTTCAAACTAAGGTGGTTATAATTCTATTTAAATTAAAAATACATTTTTAGAAATGTGAAAAAAAATAAATTAAGCTTGTCATAGCCACTTGAATTTTGATTTTTAGTAACAATAATCTTAATGATATTCTAATACCAGTGTTTGTTTGTTTGTTTGTTTGTTTAGTTTTTTGGTTAGGCCTTGCCATGCAGCTCAGGCTGGCTGAAACTCTATACTCCAGCAGACTGATCTCCAATTCTTGAACTTCCAACATCAGTCTCCTGATGCTGAGACTGTGGCTCATGAGAGGCATTTTTAAGGGTTATCAATATCAATTATCATCTGCTCATCCATTTGTTGTAATAAATGACTCTTAGAAAACCATACCAACACATGACATGTAGCTGACAGAGTCTGCTTTCACTCCTTATAGCATGCATAGTCCCTAATATGCAAGATACACTCTAACAAGGCATAGTCATTTATTTATTCCTAAACAGCCTTCTGGAATAGGCACTATTATTATCCCTATTTTAAAGATAAGAAAGTTGAGGCACAGGCAGGTTAACTGACATGTCCAAGAAGCTAGGTGAGACTGAAACCCAAGTAGCATGTATCTAGAATATGAATAAGGAAATTTTATTCTATACTGCAACAGGGTACCATATCATAAGTAAGCTACCAAATAATTATCTGACCTGCAGCCAGCCAGCGACTTCAATATTTAACAGGTGCCAATGGGTATATTCTTTACTAGTAAAGTTAACTCCAAAGAAAACTAAGATTATTCCCTTTATCTAAGCAGAAACTTACTATGTAGCCCCTTGCCAAGCAACTCAGTCGGTTACTCAGTCATTGAACAGGAGCAAATCGCTTGCCTATTCTGTGCCTCATACTCATAAGGTTCCAACAGCCAAAGGAAGATGGGCCCAAGATATCCTCCAGGAGCTGATAATCAGTTCCTTATCGGTTGACTGGCGACTTGTCTTATCATCGCCTAGTGTCCCATGCCTCTACCCTCCAGTCTCCTAGTCCACCCTTCCTCATCCCTGGATCACCTCAATTGCATACCTTCCCTCAGATGTTAGGATTGTCTTTTCAACTCTTCCAGCACTGCCATCCAAGGTTGGAGTTTTTAATCCCACCCTTAATCCACACCGAGGTCATTGTGTTTCTTTGTTTTTCTTTTGGCCATTTGGTTTAAACTCCACATACCTACTCTTTCTCTGAAGTACCTATGCAACCATTTCACCGTGATCCCTTACTCACACAAAAACCCAAACGACAACAAAACACAGACTCGACAATGACTGTAATATAAGTTTAATTCTCCTTTATCTGATATTAGATACTGATTAAAATCTGACTCTCATGGGCCAGACCAGCCTTGTCTCATTTGTTTCTCATGGAGTCTGGTCTATTCAGAGAGAGTAATTTATTGTTCCCTTCTAACTTCTTAAACAGATTAACATGTCTTTTGATGCCCTTTCCCTTGACATTCTTACAACCTGTGTCTGTGCAAAGAGAATTTGGAAAGCCCAGTTCAGATGTCACTTACTTCCAGAAAGCCTACATTGAACTAATGAGTTGTACTGTGTCTTCTGAACGTGGCTGGTCTCCTGTCCTTCCCTTATGCTATTAAGCGCATTGTGTTTTGCACTGTTACGCCCTCTCCTAGACAGCCATCTTGCTTGTGCGGAGCCCAATTACCTTAACCAAATATTTGCACATGTGCACAAACACGGTGCCCTGAACCTAGAGTGTCTATTAAATAGTGTCTCAATAAGTAAAACTGTGAGAGCAAAAGTGAAGTTGCATTTAGTTTAAAAAACATATGCATGTTACATTATCATATTTGCAATTATAAAAATGTCATGTGGCAAATTGTTTAGGGGCAGAAAAACTCAAGTCAAAGTTATTATATCTATGTTTACATGCATTCATAATGCATGCATACACACACATGCTAAAGTTACTATATGTTTATATATACACATATACACATATATATGTATATATATGCAAACATATACACATATATATGTTTGCATGTATTAATGTACACATATATGTTACTTATTTTATATCTATATAATACATACAGATGTTATCGTTGTCATATGTTTGCATACATACACGCATGTATACACGTGTGTTGAAGTTATTATATATCTGCATATAGTCATCCATGTGGACATATAGGCATATGTACAGATATATAGAGTCACTTGTTTGCGTTAAGGTTGGGTTACTTTTGAGCTTCTTTTGCTACTGCAAATATTGATACGTTTACATGTGTTTCTTTGATCTGGATGCCTGAAGTAGTGTCAGGTCGATATTAAAGAACACAGGAGGAAGGAGTAGCTTTGCTTGAGTTCTGGTGTAAACCAGTAAATTCCAGACAGGAGGACTTCCCGGCATGTAATTACTAAGCTCCTACCAGGGGTGTTGGCAAAAGGAGAGAATCAATAAAGATGAAGAGACAGGCCTGTAGTTCACCTTGTGGTATTCATAATTCCCTCCTCTGAGCAGATCGGCTGCGAGCTGGAGCTGCCTCAGCTGAGTGCATCAGGCCATCACATCCAGCCTTAATGCTATCCCCTAAGCTTTTTTCAGAGTCAGCTTTTAAGAAATCCAGTTGAAGCATGAGCCTGCACAGGGCAAAGAAACTATCCATTTAAATTTCTTGTATTCACCATTTAACTTCTAACATGAGAATTTCATTTAAATTTTTGTTCTCAATTTTCTTCTCTGAAACTTAGAACTAAGTAGTTTCCCTCACTTTTCCTTTCTGATGAAAAGAAAGCAGAAAAAAAAAAAATCCGTGATGCCAAATCAATTTTTCCAACATGGGGATTACACCTGCTTCCTCCTCTTTAGCTAAGATTTTAGCTCCATTTTATTAACCTTAATAGATATTTTCTCCACTATAAATTGCTATGCATAATTTGCAAGTTATGTTCAGAATAGCATGCTATTGAATAATAAATACACAGGGTGCACTCTTCATTTATCCCTTCACTGAACAAGCACTTATTACTTATTTTAGAGTCAAGAGACATAGTTGTGAACACAAAAAGACAAAACTTTCTACTTTCGTAAGCCCAATTTTAGCTGTGGAAAATGAGTGTTAAATGGGGTACAAACAACACATACAAGATGTTCAATAGCAATTTTCATTAGAAAAATTATAATAAAGTAGAAGTGAGGAGGGAGAGGCTTGCAGTGTTCAATAGGACATGGTGCCTGATAAAAGGACAGAAGAAAATGAGGCACACAGCAATCTGGGAGAGGAGACCCAGGGAGTGAGTTAATCAGGTTGTGGAATACAAAAGCCTCTGGAACTTGGATTATCTAGGAGCAGCAGGAGAGCAGACTAGGGAGCAGCTAGGGAGAAGGAGAGCAGGTGAGAGGCACATGGTTGGCTAGACGAAGGACCTCAGAAGCTCTGACAAGGATGAGATTCTGCTTAAATAGCAAAGAAAACCAGTAGCTTTATTTGGGTAAAGTTATATTGCTAGCTAAATCAGCATGTAGGTTGCTTTACCATAGGTCAATGGTAGTGATAGATTTATGCGTAAGGATGTCAGGAAGCAGCTGCTTATTCTTGCTTCGAAAAAGTGTTGATAAACGAGATGACACTTCACAATAGCATGGTTTTATGCTGAGGATGTCATGCTCAATTGTTGCCAATGAAACAAGTGAGATCATGACATCTAGACTACATTTTATGGGCTTGGGGCCCCTTTAAGAGGAGAAAGACACACTAAAGGTCTCTTTACTGTGTGAGGGCTAAATACTAAGGTGGCCACCAGCAACTCAGAAATGAAATGGTTGCTACAGGTCCAGTAAATCTTGCTTTAAAATTAGAATTCTTTCCTCCAAACTTACAGGATATGATTTTAGCATGTTAAACCATCAATCTGCAGAAAACTGATGTGGTAGTCTGGTAATCTGGGTATGACAACTAAATGTCTAAAAGTCCCCTGCAGGGATCTGAGAATTTAGATAAATGTATGTATGTATGTATGTATGTATGTATGTATGTATGTATGTATGTATGTATGTATGTATGTATGGCAGCGTCTTGCTACTGATACTGATGAGAGTGGGGCATGACAACTTAAGCTTGTATTCCCAGCACTAGGAAGCTCAAGGCCAGCCCAGGCTGCATAACAAAACTTGGTCTCAAACAATTAAAAACAGGAAATCGGTGTTTGAGATATGGCTCAGCATTTAAGAGCGTTTGCTAATCTTGCAGAGGACCTAGGTTCAGAAAGCACACATCAGATGCTGTAACTCCTCTTATGTCCTCTGTGGGTGCTCACACTGATTTGCACATAATGACACACACACGCACATAATTAAAAGTAAGAATAAATATTTCTTTAAAAAACACACCAGCTGACAGTAATCAGTTGTTTGTAAGTGACACTCATGCATAAGTGACATATCTGAATTAGCAAAAGGTGTTGCTTCAAAACTATGTGCTGTGCTTGGTCTCCGTCTCTTATGTGTCTTCCAGCTTCCTTCTGTCCCCACATCCTCTTTCTCTGGGTCCCTCTCCGCCTTCTTGGCTCCATTCCCATCTGCCTCTCTCCATGTCCAATCATTGACCTCTCCTCTCCTCCTGGAGGCACTAACTCCTTTCCCCTCTCCATCTCCCAAATAAACTTCCTTAGACCAGAAAGAAAAGCAACCTATGTGCATGCCACATAGTTTTCTCTAGCTCGTCAAAAGTATATTGACACACTGCAAAGTAACAACTATGCAGGGTAAAACAAAATTATTAAACAGAAAAACAAAGCAGAAGACAGCCTGTAGCCTCAAATAAAGGTATTTTAACCAGGGGAGTTAAGTATTTGTTTTGAACAAATCTTTATCTCACTGCATGTGGTAGGTGGGACATGATAATCAGCTCTGCTTCTCTCTCGGAGCCATATGCAGAGAGATTTGAATGAAACATGACTGGATGCAGAAAGATGAACTAGGGAGTGTGAAAAGGATGAGAACCAAGACACTCCCCACAGGGTTGAAAACGAAGTGGAAAGCAAGACTCCGTTTTTAGAGTGGAGTATTGACAGAACTTTTCATGACTAAATAGGTGTGGGTGGCATAAGGGGGAAGGAATCAGAAATAACTCCTAGTTTGCTGACTTGAACAACTACAGGGATGCTGGTTATAGTTAGTGAGTTCAGTTCAGGACAACTCACAGCACGCTGGTAAACCACAGTTAGGCTGCGGTTTCTGCTATAGGGATCCAGGGTGGAGATGTCAGATGGAAAAGATCAAGAGGCAGCGTCCCCATATTCCAACTTTTAAGCAGCAGACAGAGCAACCATCTCTCCTAAAGGGAATTTAAATGAATAAATGGGAGGAAAAAGAAAAAGTTTCATGAAAGCCATACAAGAAGAAAGTGTATGTGCTATGACAGCACGGTAGCGACAGCTGATCGTAGCAAATCCATCATGACTACTTATTTTTAATAACAATATTCATATATCGTATTTCAGAATAACTGTTTAGCTTAGGGTTTCTATTGCTGCGGTGAAATACTGTGACCAAGAACAACCTAAGGAGGAAAGGCTTTATTTGGCTTACACTTCCGTATCACTGTTCATCATCAAAGCAGTGAAAGCGAGAACTCAGGCAGGAGCTGGGGGCAGGAGCTGATACACAGGCATGAGGGCTGCTGCTTATTGGCTTGCTCCACATGGCTTGCTTAGTCTGTTTTCTTGTGGAATCCACAACTATCAGAACAGGAGTGGCCCCATCCACAATGGCATAGGCCCTCCCACATCACTAATTGAGAAAATTCTCAACTATGTTCATAGCAGCATGATTCATGATAGCCACAATCTAAAAACAACCTAAATGTCCCTCAACTGAAGAATGGACACAGAAATTGTGGTCCATTTAAACAATGGAATACTACTCAGCAATTAAAAACAAGGAAATCATAAAATTTGCAGGCAAATGGATGGAACTAGAAGTTTGGCAATGAGTCTCAGCATCTGCTTCGATATCCTGCTAGGTAGTCTTTCAGAGGCCCTCTGTGATGGGCTCCTGTCCTGTTTCCTGTTTTTTCCCCTCTTCTGATGTCCATCCCATTTGGCTTTCTGAGTGAGGATTAATCATCTTACCCACAGTCATCCTTCTTGCTTAGCTTCTTTAGGAGTATAGATTTTAGTATGTTTTTCCTATATTATATGTCTAATATCCACTTGTGAGAATATACCATGTGTGTCTTTCTGCTTCTGGGATACCTTACTCAAGGTGATCTTCTCTAGTTCCCATCATTTGCCTGCAAATTTCATGATTTCCTTGTTTTTAATTGCTGAGTAGTATTCCATTGTACCACACTTTCTGTATCCATTCCTCAGCTGAGGTACATGTGGGTTGTTTCCAGATTCTGGCTATTACGAATAAAGCTGCTACAAACATGGTTGAACAAATGTCCTTGTTGTGTACTTGAGCATATTTTGGATATATGTCTAGGAGTGGTATAGCTGGATCTTAGGGTAGCACTATTCCTAATTTTCTGAGAAAGTGCCAGATTGATTTCAAAAGTGGTTGAAGAAGTTTACATTCCCACCAGCAATGGAAGAGGATTCCCCTTTTCCATATCCTCTCTAGCATGCGTTGTCACTTGAGTTTTGGGTCTTAGCCATTCTAATGGTGTTAAGGTGAAATCTCAGGGAGTGCAAGGAATCTTATGAAAGAAGGTGAAGATAGAAAGACCAGGAGGGGACAGGAGCTCCACAAGGAGAGCAACAGAACCAAACTATCTGGGCACAGAAGTCTTTCTGAGACTGATACTCCAACCAAGGACCATTCATGGAGATAACCTAGAACCCCTGCACAGATGTTGCCCATAGCAGTTCAGTGTCCAAGTGGGTTCCATAGTAGTGGGAACAGAGACTGTCTCTGACATGAACTCAGTGGCTGGCTCTTTGTTCACCTCCCTTTGTTGGGGGAAGGGGAGTGTCTTAACAGGCCACATAAGAAGACAATAGGCCAGTCCTGAGGAGACCTGATGAAATGGGAGAAGAACTTGGGGAGGAGCATGGGACAAGAAGATGGAGGGAAGGCAAGATTGGGAGGGTCCGAGGGAGGGGGCTACAGCTGGGATACAAAGTAAATAAATAAAAAATAAAAAGGGAACATTAGCATTCAAGTACAGATGAATGTCTTAGATTAACAATCCACTAGAAATGGCCCATGTTCTCATATTATATCTAGAAATTGTCATTTCACAGCAACTGAAATGCAAGGATGTTATTTTATCTTTTAAAAGAAAGATAATATGTAACAGAAAGTGATTATTTTTAAATAAATAATTTACATTGCCAAAAAATTTAAAATTTTAAAAAAGAAAAAAGAAGAAGAAAATGTCCTACAGGCTTGCCTACAGTCCGATCTTATGAAGGGATATTCTCAATAGAGGCTCCTTCCTCACAGATGACTCCAGCTTGTGTCGAGTTGACATAAAACTCCCCAGCACAGCTTTCACAGAAAACTATCAAGTTTATAAGCTTATCCAAGATTAGGTTAAACATGCTTACATTTAAAATATATGCATATATTTTGCGGCTGATTGGCAATCTGAAAGAAAAATCCTTCTGAGGTCAAACTAAATTATAAAGTTAATTCCTTCTATGTTTCAAACATAATCACTTCAACATGCTATAATATTTTAGTTTGTAGAAAAAAGTAATGAAATGTCAATATCATTTCCACAAAAAAAAGAAGCCGAAGTGTTAAAGATAAATATGTATAGTCAAAAAAGATGAAAAGATGTGTCCAACAATTGGAAAAAAAAATCCAAGGACAGTGTGTAACCTCTAAAAAGCTCGACTTATTTATAAATATTGGGTTAATATACATACTGATATCATCACTGTTTAAATGGATTGTAAAATTAGTGGAAACGCAATGCTTTGGAAAGCCTATAATTTGTATAAATAATATTTGTTGATATCAGCTCTTTTGTAAAAGCATTGAAACAAAAACAAATACATATTTTTTCTACTGCTTCCTAGGATGTCAAATATTTGCAACAGCGTTTGCTGAAAATCATTAACCAAATAATTGGCAGAACCAAGATTTCAATATGATTTTAGGTGCATTTCTGTACGTAATCGAATATTTAAGGTCTTTAAAGGTAAATGTATAAAATAGCAATGTGTCCATCTTCTGTTCAGTGCTACAATGATAGATATAGATTTAGGAGAGAGGAACAAATTACCTAGGAAAGGCTGATAACTTATAGCGAGTATGAAATGGTATTTCAAGATATAATGGTTTATTGTCCTGTTGCTATGGTAACTACTGTGACAAAATCAACTTAAGAAAGAGTTTATTGGCTCACAATCCCAGTTACAGCCCACCATGTCAGGGAAGTCATAGCAGTGGAAACTAGACTGAACTGGTCAGCCTCATCGCATCCACTGTCAGGAAAGCTAACAAGGAAGTTAATGCATCTGTGCTGTGCTCAGCTTGCCCTCTATTTCATACACTCCAGAATCCACTACCCAGAGAATGCTCCCACCCAAGACGAAGTTGAGGCTTCTACCTCAATTAGTTTAATCAAGACAATGCCTCACAGACATTCTCGGTGGCTAACCTTAACCCAGACAGGCCTTCACAAGCAGTCCGGGGGACTTTGTCCTAGATGTGGAGCTGACGAGTCTAACTACCACGATGTATGGTAGGTTTAATTTTTAGATAGAATGAAGAATTGGAATCCAAAGCATAGAACATTCTTGAAAAATGGCTTTAATAGGATGTTATGTGAGCAGATAAGTGCCCCTTTACTTTTACAAAGTTTCAACCTGTCATGTGTTCTATAACACATGAATAAATGGCTCACTCTGAGATTATCATGGAATCATAAACTGCACTATTAGCACACTTAACATTATAACCAAAATTGCAACTTTGCAAATTGTAAGTAGAGAAAAATTACAGGTTGTATCAAGTACAACAACTGTTAGAAGCCCAGAATACTATACCTTATAACATCATATTTCCAGTTAGCATGACTGCTAAAACAGGTTCAATAATGGTTTTTTAAAAGCAAACATTTCACTATACAAACGATAAAACTTTGCATTAGAAAATTCTTCCCCTATAGGGACAGGAATAGTTCAGAATTTTAATTCAACTATTTGGTATGGATTAATCTAGGTTCATAATATCTAAAATGCATGTGTTTGTTCAAAAAGTTTTGATGCCTTATATTAACAACCAGAAAGCCCTTAACACTTTTTTATGTTTTATTTTTTACAGTTTATTCATTCTATATCATGATTGAATCCCCCTCCCTCAACTCCTCCCAGTCCTACCCTTACTTCCTCTCCTCCCTTCCCCCCTTTCCCTAGTCCACTGAAAGGGGGAGTTCTCCTCTTCTGCCATCTGCCCATAGCTTATCAAGTCTCATCATGACTGCCTGGATCCTCTGATTCCTCTGTGGCCTTGCAGGACCGCATCACCAGGAGCAAGTGATCAAAGAGCAGGCAATCAATTGAGTTCATGACAGAAGCACACCCTCCTCCCCTTACTGGGGAACCCACATGGAGACTGAGCTGCTAATAGGGGTCTAGGTCCTCTCCATGCATAGTCCTTGGTTGGTGCATCAGTCTCTTCAGGAACACCTGGGCTCAGGTTCTTTTATTTTTTTTCTTTTTAGCTTTTTGGTCTCCTTGTGGGGCTCCTGTATCCTCCATGTCCTTCTATCTCCCCCTTTTTCCATAAGACTCCTTGTGCTCTGCCCAAGCAGCTTTATTTGTAATAGCCAGAATCTAGAAACAACCTAGATGTCCCTCAATGAAGGATTAGATACAGAAATTGTGGCACATTTACACAATGAAATAATACTCAGCTATTAAAAACAAGGAAATTATGAAATTTGCAGGCAAATGGCTGGAACTAGAAGAGATCATCCTGAGTGAGGTATCCCAGAACCAGAAAGACACACATGGTATACATTCACTTAGTAGTGAATATTAGTCTTATAATATAGGATAGCCATACTAAAATCTACAGACCTAAAGAAGCTAAACAATAAGGAGGACCCTAGTGAGGATGCTTAAATCTCATTCATAATGGCAAACAGGATAGACACCAGAAGTGGTGGAAGAGAGGAAACAGGATGGGAGCCTACTGTAGAGGGTCCTCTGAAATGCTCCACCCAACTTTGGTTAAGGCTTTCATTTCTTCTCATCTGTACTAGCCCAACCATCTCTAGCTCTTCAGTGAGCATCCAAGGATTCTTGTTTTTGTTTGTTTGTTTGTTAGCCTGTTACTGAGACACATTTTAGAATTTAGTCCTGGATTCTTTTCTTATTTTCATTTAATATTTTGTTCATGTTTGTGTTTAAAAGTCTAAATTTCTCATCACACACTTTCCTAAGCCTCCTTCTCCATCTTTCTCATCTCTGCACTGTCTCTTCTGTCTCTTCATATGGACCTCAGGATCAGCTGCATCCTCATTTGCATATTGAGTTTATCAGAGTGTTCTCTAGTTCACACTTGCAGATGCACAAGCTTTATCTTCTCTGTGACCTTCCTCAGATGCCACTGGGTAGAAATTATTACAGTGCCACCTCCTGTCTTATGATACTCAAGTTACCTTCCTTTCTTTATTAGATTCTACATTTTTGAAGGGCAATCTAGAGTCTATTTTCCCATAGGCATCAAGACCTAGAATGTAACTACTTAGGTTTTTTGTTTGTTTGTTTGTTTTGTTTTGTTTTTTTTTTAAGTGAATGAAAGAATTACTGAGTGAGTGCAAGATTTTAATAGCTGGGACGTCTTAACTAAGCGTGAGTCTGAGGGTGGCGATACAACAGGCATTTAATTTCCATAGCATTTATGAGTCATTAAATCCCTGTCCTTGTTTTCCAAACTGTGTCAGGAAAGTATTTCATGAATAAACAGGGGGTTAGAAAAAGCTTGAAGAATACAAGAACTGTTGCCAACTAATTTTCCAGGATGCTTTCTCACATGTAAAATAAGCATGCAATAAATGCCATTGAGAATTTGGATAGCTTTGGACACATACTAAGTAGTTTGTTCTATTTATAATAACCGCATAGGAAGACACCTTGTGCATTGGGAGTCTTAACTCTCTGTAACCTCATTATGCATTCCCACTTAAGCATTAGCTTAGAGCATCTCAGCACACCTTTTCTAACCAGCGTGATCCTCATTCCTACTGTTTGCTTCGACAGAATATGCTCAGGAAATATATATTTTTTCTAAGTTCCTTAGTTACCACTTATATGGATATAATCATGTACTGTCATCTATTTTTGAACATCCAACTAACACAGTTGAGTCTGTCTATGTCCTAAACAACATTTGTCCTTTTCCTCGGTATGGTCTAATAATTTTTTTCTTTATTAACAAAGACGTTGAAAACAGTGATGTGCTGCTGGAAACTGAACTCAGATTCTCTCAAGGCAGTACACACTCTTAGCTGTTGAGCTATATCTCTAGCTCCATATGCAATATTTCTAAAACTAAACACATGAAATGTTTATGTTAATTTACCTTTAGTAGACACTGTTTAATCTCTTCAAAGGAACCGAGGGTCCCTCGAGGACTCAGTCTAGATTCTCTCATCTCTTTTCTTTGTGTGTGCCACAGTTTTTTAGTAAATACTTGTTGGGCTGGTTGACCTGACATATATCTGTACTGTGATTTTATGTAATGTAGGAGAAAGCAAGAATCCTACTTTTCGTTGCTGTTCCAAGACACATTTTTTCTTACTATCTCAGTTAGCTCTTGTATCACTGCAACTACTAAAAATTCTTCGGGGTCTAAGTTGACATCATTATCAACGCTGTCATGTTCTAATAATGTCACTGTTGTGTATAGTTTAAAATTACAGACACATAACTTCTTTAATCTGCCTGGGAAAGTTATATCTGATATTTTCAGAAGAATCTACAACAACTAAAGGAGAAGGGGGTGAGGGAAAGCAAATGTCACCGAGGGATAGAAGCAGCATAATGGCTCTTCCTTGTCACAGTACTCCCAAGTCAAGTCTGTGGTTGTGAGTGTGGACACCTTGCATCCGGTGTCTGACATTTGTGCATTGGCTTCCATTACCATCTAGGGATCCAGCAAAGCATTTACCCAGCTACTGATGATGGTGTTTTCATTCCATGATGCCTTGCTATTCATCTGGACTTCCACACATTAAAATATCTTAACCAGAATCCTTAGGAACAGATGTAGATCAAGAAAATGTCAAGCTCACAGTGAACATTCATGTCCTCAGAACATTAAAGGGCAACATTAATGCTTGTTTCCCTTCATTTAACTTTCACATTTTTGGCACAGTGTGGGACTTAATAGTGCCATTGTTATAACAAGCACTGTTAGAATGTTTGCTGAACTCATTACACTACTTTAAAAAACTGATGACTAGGCATGGAGTACCACTAGCCCTCCATTTGACCAGCACACAGAAAACAAGGTGACATTCCTGAGGGACTGGCATTGTCTGAGAAGGCAATATAGTTTTTGATAGTTATAGAACAGTTTTCTTTAAGGTTTTAGAAACAGATACACACATTGAGATAGTAGGTATTCAAGTTAATATGAAACAGTTCTAGATAACTGAGTATATGTCCTATCACTCAAGAGTACTATTTCAGGTTGGGCATGGTGGCTTTGCCTTTAATTTCATCACTTAGGAGGCAGAAAGCAAGTAGATTTGTATGAGTTCTAGGCCAGCCTGGTCTACACAGAGAGTTCTAGACTAGCTATGGCTACAAAGTGACAGTCTTAAAAAAATGTGCTGTCTTTAAAAAGTGATTTCTTTTTCTTTTGAAAAAGGTTTGGGGTGTGTGTGTGTGTGTGTGTGTGTGTGTGTGTGTGTGTGTGTAAGAGAGAGAGAGAGAGAGAGAGAGAGAGACAGTACATGTGAGTACAGGTATATGTACTACTATTAGAAGCCAGGAGGCAGGGAAGAAGTCATGGAGAGGAAAGGAAAAAAACTAAATAGGCTCAGGAAAGGTCTGGAAGGCATGGACAGAAGATTTCATTGCTTAAAGAAAGAAGGATGAAGGGGAATATTCCAGAAAGTTGAGACATGATTCATGTTAGGGGATTTTTGGAAAGTATGTAAGTAAATTAAGAATATGTATCTAGGTCTTCTCCCAGAGTGGTCAGCCACTGGCAGAAGAACCCAGCTGCTCAGGTGGCAGAATCACTTTGAGCAGGAGAGAACACAGGACATGTGAGTGACAGCAACAGAGGGGATTCACACTGCAATGCAAACTCACTTTTTTGTTTTTTTGTTTTAACTGAGAAACAAGATTCAGGCCTACTGCAAATTGTTTTTTCCTAATTTCCAGATATTGGAAGTATGCCAACAACCTTATATCTGGCAATAACTCACAGATGGTAGCTGTTAGGAAAAATGATGCAAGGATTCAATATCATCCATATAGGCTCCAAGTACTCATTTACACTCAGCCGCCAGACAAGCAGAGAGCCGCAGTAACAATGCTGGTCTGCTCAAGTATCCAAAGCATGCCCTTAAGACCTTGTAGGCCACCTGCCAAAAAAAGATCTAAGGAAAAATTATCCTGAAGAAGCAGGGTTTCCTTTAAAACTGAAGAACAATTAGCTCATTTACTTCCTTTTCTTATACAGAATATGACTAAGTTTATGAGGATTTCCCTGACTAAGTTGATGCTATGACATACCCCCCTTAATTCATCACAGCCTCCTTGGTTTGGTCTCCAGATCCTTGACAATGGGTTTTAAGAATAGTTAGCAAGTCTTGCAGAGATCTCTACCCTTTGTTTTGTACTTGTCAGAGTCTTCATCCATCTCTCCAAGTCTCTGTATCCATCATTTGTATCCGTGCCCTGTTCCGTCTGTTTCCAGTCAATATGACTGCTGTCTGTGCATGTCAACTCAGCTGTGCAGGCTAGCTCTGATATTGGGGAGACCATTTCTCATCTGACCTCTGAGACCCAACATTCTGGTTTTCAGACAATTTGGAAATTGGGTAAATTTTTGTTTGAAAATTGAGAAATATCTGGTGAATTGTAAACTGCTATTTTTTAACTATAAAATATTTCAACTATGAAGAAGAAAATACGACTTTTCTTAGAGTGGCGAAACTTATGGTCTTTTATAAGGCTGGGGAGGGGACTTCTATGATTATGGACATAAACCTTTGACTCCTGTCTTTCTGGACAAAACTGGCTATAACACACTTTTTGCCAAAGCTCATTCACAAGAAGACTGGAATTCAGTTTATTCCAGTATACTACATACGGTTTTGTTACAATTTAATCAGAGGAAATTATTGAAAAAGCATTTGACTGTTGTTTAGTATAGATACTTAAAATTACCTAGCTTTGGGATATGGGAACTAATGTCAAAATGTAATAAAAACCGGCTTTTAGGACAGCTCACTCAGGATGATCCTTTCCAGGTCCCACCATTTACCTACAAATTTCATGATTTCCTTATTTTTCATTGCTCAGTAATACTCCATTGTGTAGATGTACCACAATTTCTGCATCCATTCTTCAGTTGAGGGGCATCTGGCTATTACAAATAAAGCTGCTACAAACATGGTTGAGAAAATGCCCTTATTGTGTACTTGAGCCTCTTTTGGATATATGCCTAGAAGTTGTATGGCTGGATCTTGAGGAAGCACTATTTCTAGTTGTCTGAGAAAGTGCCAGATTGATTTCCAGAAACTTATGGCCAACAGTTGGGCAGAGTGCATGGAATCTTATGTAAGAAGTGGGAAATAGTAAGGTCTGGAGAGGACAGGAACCCCACAAGGAGAGCAACAGAACCAGAAAATTTGAACACAGGGGTCTTCCCAGAGACTCATACTCCAACCAAGTACCAGGCATGGAAATAACCTAGAACCCCTGCACAGATGTAGCCCATGGCAGTTTAGTGTCCAAGTGGGTTACATAGTAATGGAAAGAGGGACTGCCTCTGACATAATCTGATTGGCCTATTCTTTGATCACCTCCCCCTGAGGGGGGAGCAACCTTACCAGGCCACAGAAGATGACAATGCAGCCACTTTTGATGAGAACTGATAGACTAAGATCAGAAGGAAGCAGAGAAGGACCTCCCTTATCAGTGGACTTGGGGAGGGGCATATGTGAAGAAGGGGGAGGGGAGGGTGGGACCGGAAGGGGAGGAAAGAGGGGCTTATGGGGAGATACAAAGTGAATAAAGTGTAATTAATAAAATAAAATAATATAAAATAAAATAAATGGCTTTTAAGGAAACAATTAGAGTTAATTGTACTTCCTTACCTTACTCCTTTCTTCCTCTCCACCCTTCCATCCCATTTAATCCTCTAAGTTCAATCTCCTCCTGTCTCTCCATAACTAAATATTCTATTCCTCCATGGTTGGCAGATCGTCTCCTACCCCCTAGTCCCTTACTCTATACCTGACCTCTGAGATTATATACATTGTAGCACACCTTTTGAATGCTTAAAAGATGGCACCCAGAAGCAATAGATGGCCAATACAAAACTAACTCAATAGGAGTTTTGGAGACTTTTTTCTTATACTGGTTTGTTTGAGCAATTTTTGTCTTGCTAGCATTTTACTTATGTATTACGGCTAAGTTCACAATTTTGTGTTTTTTATGAATTTGGGGTTGTGTTCGTGTGTGTGTGTGTGTGTGTGTGTGTGTGTGTGTGTGCGCGCGCGCATGTTTTTTGTGGTTTTTCTTTTTTTTATTATTGTTAGGTTTTCTTTCTTTCTTTCTTTGCCTGTCTGTTTCCTAAAGACAGAGAGAGAAAGAGAAAAAGAGAAAGAAAGAAAGAAAGAAAGAAAGAAAGAAAGAAAGAAAGAAAGAAAGAAAGAAAGAAAGAAAGAAAGAAAGGAGTTGGGTAGGGAGAAGGTAGGAAGGATCTGGGAGGAGCCAGGAGAGGGGAAAACATGATCAAAATATATTTTATAAAGAAAGTTAATAAAAAAGCAAATAGATTAAAAATGCACTATGTAAGTATATAATATGCAATGTTTGAAGTGTCAAGCTTGAGACCATCCGGAAAGTCCCAAATTCCCCACTAAATTTATTTCTATGTGCACTCATTATGAGAAATGAGATCTGTCTTCTGCCACAGAGTCAGGCTTTGTCTTCTTCATGGTTGACCCAGCTTTACATAACATTAGTTTTGTGAAATGAATATGTAAGACATGACAAGTTCTGTTTTTAACGGATTGTACTGACTCTTTTAAAGAGCTCATAGGAATTGTGTAAGGATAAAGTAACAAAGATTATGAGGAAACACAGATATTTTACTCAGTAAAAAGCGTGACTCACCTAAGTGCCAAGGGAAGTTCATCGTCTTAAGAACCAAGAAGAGAACTGAATCTAGCCTCGGGAATTCTGCCTCTGTCTAGTTTCACACCCTCAGGAAAGGTTCCTGTGTTTCTCAGAGCCTTTGCTTCTGTATTGTGCAAACAAACATAATTGTACTTAACTAACTAGAAAACTATGAAAATATGAATCAATAAATAAAACATCTAGATGATCAATAAATTTTAAGTCTCACCATCGTCTAAGTAGCATAGCTCTTAAGTTCATAGACTTTAAAAAGTAAAGACCTGATAACTTAGTAAAAAAAAAAAAAAGCCATACATAAGATGGTCAATGATTCTTAATATAGCAAATACTGAAATATGCAAAATGTATTATTGTCCCTTTCTAAAAACGTAGCTGATGTCTCTCTCTCTCTTTTTTTTTTCTTGGCATTGAAGTAGTGGTTTCTTTTTATGATTGTGTCTTACGTATGAACCACTGGTCTTTCTCTCGTTTGTACAGTTGAGATAGAATGAGAACAAAAAGGGAATAGGAGGGGACAGTCTGCAGCTGCCTTTTATAGACATGTGGTACAAAGTAAGCACATCCCCCAGCTCTCCCCATCCCTGTCTCCCTGAGGGCTTGCTGAAATGATCTACTATTCTCATCTACTGGTTTTCTGGTCAGCAAATTGAGAAACCTAGGCCTGGAGGGTCTTCCCTGGCTTCCTCTGGCCACACCCACACTGAATTGAGCCACGAACACTTGGTAAGACATCCACTGCCTGCAGTCCACATATTATTGCCTTTTCCTTCTGTGTTCCTGCTTCTTAGTCTGTTCTTTAAGCACATTTGCAGTGTTTAGCCTTGGGCTGGGCAATTGGGCAATGTTCTTAGTTTTGGAAGCCTTGTAGCAACATGCATTGGACTACCACCTCGTGACAGTAGGGATTAAACATAATTAGGAAACATTCCTTGGTACCATGGGCTTGACCTAGGCCCCTTACACATATGTAGATGATGGGTAGCTTGGCCAACATGTGGGTCCCCTAGAAACGAGAGACATGGACTCCGTTGCCTGCTTTTCAGTCACTTCTCCAGGCCACAGGGAAAGAAGATGCGGTAAGTCCTGATGTGACTTGATGGGCTGGTCTGAGTTGGTATAGCTTCCCTTATCTGGGGGAAGTGGGAGAGAGGATGGGGATGGGAGGAAAGGAGGGCGTGCCTATAATCAGGATGTAAAGTGACTAAATTAATTAATTAGAAAAGAAACCCTCCTTGGTTCCAGGTATTTGTAATCTGCCTTTAAAGAGATGGAGGAGACTAGAATTTTCAGGAACCCTACAGGTTACCAAATACCTTCCTTTCTTTAGAAGAGAAGCCAGACAGTCCCTGTGATGTACACTATAGTTAATGGAAAAAAACCCCAGGGATGCCTTCCTGGCTCCTAAAACCCAACTCTAATCTGTTTGCCTCAAATTTTATGCTATATAAAGATTTACTGGGGGAAAATGCACAGAAATTTCTGAGTAGGCTGGATTTTTTTTCTCCTCTAACAACATGCTGAAATGTTATATTCATTCAATTTCTGTTATGGGAATGTATCATCGCCTAAAATGAAATAGAGAAGAAAAGGCAGAAAATTTAGAAAAAGTTATGCAAGACACTCTCTGTGCTGGCTAGTTTTATGTCAACTTGACACAAGCTAGAGTCCCAGAAGCACAGGGAAGATCTACTGAGGAAATGCTTCAAAAGATCAGGCTATAGGCAAACCAGTAGGGCATTTTCTCAATTAGTGATTGTTGTGAAGGGCCCAGCCCATTGTGGGTGGTGCCATCCTTGAGCCGGTGTTCCTGTGTTCTACAAAAAAGCAGGCTGAGCAATTCATGAAGAGCAAGCCAGTAAGCAGCGCCCCTCCATACCCTCTGCATCGGCTCCTGTCCTGTTTGAGTTCCTGTCCTGACTCTCTTCAAAGGAAGACTACATTGTGGAAGTATAAGCCAAGTAAATCCTTTCCTCCCCAGCTAGCTTTTTTGTCACGGTGTTTCATCACAGTAATTAAGATCCTAACTGTGCTGAAATAGTGGGTGGCTGATCTGGGTCTCTTCACTTTGGCCTCTGCTTTCCACATAATTGTAGATCCCATTCCTATAGGAATAGAGATCTCTAAGGCAGGTTAAAAAGCTTTGGTGCAGAGACTCTCTCACCTTCTCAGCCTGTAGCATTCGAGTCTTCTTCCCTTGGTTTCCCACACACTCTATACAGGCATCACAGAGCACCTCTGTGCCACCACACATCTAATGGCATAAGTATGTAGTTTCAACCCATGAGAGCTCATATGAGAAAAGGGCCAAGAAAATAGCTCTTGATCATTTAGTTACTTCAGTCAGAGTAAGTGAACCTGGGATTCCCCACGCAGAGGATTTCCTTTTTTGTTTGTTTGTTTGTTTGTTTGTTTCTTTTTTCTTTTTAACTTTTTAAAAATTTTTTTATTATTTACACTTTATTCATTTTGTATCCCCCCATAAGCCCCTCCCTCCTCCCCTCCCGATCCCACCTTCCCTCCCCTTTCTGCATGCATGCCACTCCCCAAGTCCACTGATAGGGGAGGTTCTCCTCTTCTTTCTGATCTTAGTCTATCAGTTCTCATCAAAAGTGGCTGCATTGTCCTCTACTGTGGCCTGGTAAGGCTGCTCCCCCCCTCAGGGGGAAGTGATCAAGGAGCAGGCCAATCAGATTATGTCAGAGGCAGTCCCTCTTCCCATTACTATGTAACCCACTTGGACACTGAACTGCCATGGGCTACACCTGTGCAGGGGTTCCAGGTCATCTCCACGAATAATCCTTGGTTGGAGTATGATTTTCTGGGAAGTTCCCTGTGTTCAAATTATCTTGTTCTGTTGCTCTCCTTGTGGAGTTCCCGTCCCCTCCAGCTCTTACTATTTCCCACTTCTTACATAGAATTCCATTCACTCTGCCCATCAGTTGGCCATCAGGCTCAGCATCTGCTTTGACAGTCTATACTACAGAAGCTTTCAGAGGCCCTCTGTGGCAGGTTTCAAGGTTGTTTCCTGTTTTCTTCTGGCTTTCAGAGGCCCTCTGTAGCAGGTTCCGAGGTTGTTTCCTATTTTCTTTTTCTTCTGATGTCCATCCTCTTTGCCTTTCAGGATGGGGATTGAACATTTTAGTTAGGGTCCTCTCTTTTGCTTAGTTTGTTTAGATGTACAGATTTTAGTGGGTTTATTCTATATTGTATGTTTATATGAGTGAGTATATACCATGCGTGTCTTTTTGCTTCTGGGACAACTCACTCAGGATGATCCTTTCCAGGTCCCACCATTTACCTGCAAATTTCATGATTTCCTTAATCTACCCTACTTTCAGGTAACTCGAGCCTGACGGACTATGCCTATTGTTTATTATTATTATTATTTATTATAATTTATTTACTTTGTATACCAGCTGTGGCCCCCTCCCTCATCTCTTCCCAATCCCACTCTCCCTTCCTCTTCTCCTCCCATGCCCCTCCCCTAGTCCACTAATAGGGGAGGTCCTCCTCCCCTTCTATCTGATCCTAGCTTATCAGGTCTCATCAGGACTAACTCTGTGGCCTGGCAAGGGGAGGTGATCAGAGAGCCTGCCACTGAGTTCATGTCAGAGACAGCCCCTATTTCCCTTACTGGGGTACCCACTTGGAGACTGAGAGCTATACCACTCCTAATTATTTATCTGAAATATGCTCAACTATGAAACAAGGACATTTGTTCAACCGTGTTCATAGCAGCTCTATTGATAATAACAAGAATCTAGAAACAACCTAGATGTCCCTCAACTGAGGAATGGATACAGAAATTGTGGTACATTTACACAGTGGAATACTACCCAGCTATTAAAAACAAAGAAATCATGAAATTTGCAGGCAAATGGTGAGAACTAGAAAAGATCATCTTGAGTGAGGTATCCCAGAAGCAGAGAGACACACATGGTGTATACTCACTCATAAGTGGTTATTAGACATATAATATAGAATAAACATACTAAAATCTATACTCCTAAAGAAGCTAAACAATAAAGAAGACTATGCCTATTGTTATAGTCTCTTTCTGGGCACAAGGGGGTTTCTGAACAGCAGAGAACATACCTGTCTTTCAGCCCACTACCCAGTGTCTTTCACTATCGGCATCTATTATTGACAATTACAGTCTATTACTACACCAAGATACTAAGGCTCCAAAAATGCCAATTCAGCAGGGATACTTGGCAGCTTTGCTCTAACATTTAACCTCTGTCATGGAAACGGGAAACAGGCACACTGAAGTTTTGCCTACATCATCCTTAACTCTCAACTCCCAACTCTGAACAGACAGAAGCAGGGACTCGGATCCAACTGGGAGACTGGACCCTCAGTGTGTTCAACACAGAGTAAGGAGATGTTTGCAAAGAGAAAATAAGGAAACTCAAGAGCAAGAATAATGAAAAAAACTAAGACGTATCAAATGAACGGAGCTGGATAGACAGACAAAGCTGAGATCCAGACATGGTACAACGAAGTGGGCCTGCAACTTGGACTTGAACAAGCGAAACCCACCAGGGCTCACACATCAGAACTAGAAGGTAGTGACAAACTCGGAGCCCTAGCATTCAAAACCAGGCTATCCCATCAAGTAGTTTTCAGCTTCCTGAGATATACAATAGGCAAAGTAGTTGTCCCTAACTATGAGGGTCAGTATGAAGAACAAATATATTTAAAATACTCAGCATCACATCGTTCCCTCACCAAGTATGTATTAGGTAGTCATGTGAGAGCTTTCAGATGGCCTACTTGGGTGAGCCAATTTGGGCACCATCTTTCTTATATATTAACAACTGGAGAAGAAGAAGAAAAGGACAGGGTGGGGTATGAAAGAAATTACCACCAGCTAAGACAGGGCTGAAAAGGAACCATTTCATTGGAGCATCATCTCACTGAATGGTAAAGCAGGGGCCAGAAACCACACCTGGAAGTGATTGCTTGCTTCTACTTACACATGTAAAGATAAGTCTAGTCAACGGACACTGGAGGAAAAAGGCTCAGATACTGTATCTATCTCCTTCTGCCCCAGTGTACAGGATCTCCAGTTGCAGGTTTCTATCCACTACTCCTGAAACTGTCTTAAAATGTTTCACAGTTTCGAGAGCGGCATGGGCTCCAGATGGATAAGATGCTAATCCAGAAAGTTCATGCTGAAAGGCGTGGGTCTGTGAAGCAAGAAGATATTTGTTCCTTTCCTTGCAGGGAACTTCTGTATTTCTAGAAGGAAGTGGTGACAGTGTTTATTAGTTTGGGGTTAAGAAGCTAGTTGTAAAGAGAACAAATATGAACAAATGGAAATGAAAGTAAAAAGATATGCATGGTAAGAGAAGCACATGAAGGAAGAAAAGATGTCATTCCTGTGCCTGAGAGAGAACAAAGGTGTAAGTGCGGTACTCTTGAGCCTTCTCTGCTCCAGAAAGACGCAGAAAGATACAATTCTCTTCAGGCCACTTGACTTGCAATATGGTTCTTGTGTCTCTCCCTTTTCCTTTCATCCAAGACAGCAGAGGGAAAAAGCATTCATCAAGTAACCACCAACATCTTGCAAATGTTTGTGGGATAAATGCCCATGAGCTCTCTGACCCTAAGCTCATTAGGCTAAAAGCTATTCTGCTTGATTCATGCTTCATTCCATAGTATTCAAAGGTGACTTTCTCCTCAATTCTTCTTTCCTTTATAATGTATTCTCCTCAAAATAAATGTTTAGAGGGTTAGGACTATGACTCCATAGTAAGCGCCTTGCCAACATTTGTTAATTATAGCCCCAGAACTATGAAAAATAAAAATTAGAGTTTAAGCCAATCTTTTCATATTGATTGCAATGTCATACTTTACAAAAATTCTCCTAACAATCCTAATTATAGAAAGAGAATCTTGGATCATCAGGTGGGCTGTTAGTGATGGGAAAGTGATGCTGACAGTTAAGAAAACTAGGGTGGACATTCTTTCACAGAATGAAAATAACAGCAATTTGGTATTAGGCATCTACTTCTCTACTTAATCACGCTCTTAATGAGCAAGATTAACTCAACTGAATGAAAACTAAAATAAAGTAACTTGTTTAATGATAAATAACTTATTCTCCCTGTCTTCTTTTTTTCTACCCATATCCATCCCCTGCCATTTTCATGGTGGAATAAACAACAAAAAAATAGTATTGTATATAAAGACAGCATTCATAGAATAATATTTATGCAAATTAGGAATTAAATGTTTAATCTAAAAGTCATTCTGCGTGATTTTGCATGGCTTTAATAATTAGTAATGTTCTAGAAAAAAAAAAGCAGTATGCTCGCAGACTTTCTCAAAGCTAATCAACATAAACATTTTTTTTCACTGAAAAGACAAAATCAATAATTTTGCAAATTGAGAATCTCAGAAAAATGTTGTACAACTCGCCAATAAATAGCAGGCTACTGATCAAGAGGGAAAACACCTCTTATAAATATAAATAATCACAACATTCACAGAGGAGCATTCATTCTCTTAAAAATCATGGTAGTGCGTATGGTAAGAAGTACAAAACACCTCGTGAGGTGCCATGCAGCTTTCAAAGCGAGCCTTCAGGATCAAATCCAAACCGCAAGTTATATGACTAAATGAACAAATTGTGGCCGAAAGGAGAAAAGCCAAGTGGCAATAACTGGCAACTCTAATTCCCAAGAATGGTAACACCCCATAAGCTCAATAGCAACAAATATTCCCTATGTTTGTTCTTAACCCTTTCTTTGCTTTTTCCTTTCTCATACTGCTAAGGCCTAGCCAGGTAGCTAGGGTATACATTGTCACTTCTTTTCAATAAATAAAGGTGAAACATCATTCATAATGAGACATTTTGTACCACTCTTATCTTAAAAGCATAAAGTGGCATTCAGAGTTTATAGTCTACTGAAAAAAATAGTAACAAACTCAGCTAGAGTGATATTAGGTTAGTAATATTAGATAGAGAAATGTTTGGGAAAGAAAACAAGGGAAATGGTAGCAACAGAACAAGAAGCAGAGGTCATTTGTGCTCATGGATCATGTGCAAAACTTAATGAAGTAATAGGTAGGTGGCTTAGAAAACTCAGCTATTGTCAACTCCAATGATAGGTAAAACATTAAATATAAAACATCATTACACAATAAACAATTATGTATAAGCTACCTAACACAAATTCAATCTATGAGCCCCACAAAATTATTAGCATAATTTCCCACAATCAGAACATACACATAAGCATGTCTTCATGCTTACTATGAAATTCTTACTGTGAAATTCACCTAACATACTAATAATTAATCCTATATGGGGTTAGGCCAGATTATTTGAAGAGTCTGTTTTACCAGGTTGTCTTCGCTTTAACTTAGAAGAGAAAGTAAATGATAAAACTTAGGCAATAACCAAACCAATAAATGGGAACTCGGGAGGGGACTTGGTGGTTAAGAACACAAACTACTCTTTCAGAGGATGTGGGTTCATTTCCCAGAATCCATATCATGCAAATCTGAACTGACTGTAACTCCAGCACCAGAGGATCCAACCCCTCTTCTGGATTCCATGTGTGTCCGCTCTCATGCATGTGCTTACATACATATAGACACATGGTTCAAAAATCAATATAAAAAAAGACAGGAATTCTCAGTGGTAGAGTTTCAAGGCAGGCCTGGTGCCTGACAAAATCAAATGATATCACACAGAAAACTTTGGATTCAATGTCAATGTGTAAAGCAAATCTCAGGGGTGCAGGCTGCAAACAGTCCATTACAATACACATGTGGAGTACTGGAGTGGGACCCAGTGCAGTGATAGCCTTGCTATCCAGGTACAAGTTCCGTGTTTACTATCACTTCCTTAAGATCATTAAATATTGAATGTAGACACAAGCACACTCACACACACATTGTACACCTTAGAGCTTGTGCGTTGCTGTATGATAAGCTAAGCATTATTCTTAGCATAGGCTATTTTGTATTTAGATATTCCTTATTGTGGTGAGAATTAAGAGATGCATCACTCATAACTTACCCATAAATTCATCACTTGATGCAATATCTATTCATCAGTTAGACTCTGGTATCACTGACAGTGACTGGCCAGCACAGATTTCCCGGAACTTTAAAGATGTGAGATCAGTATACATGTTTCCTCCCTGGTTTCTATTCCTGGGTTTCTTTGGCTAGGCTATGCTGCTCTGTTGCATGTACTGTATGCACAATGCATGCTGAGCATGCTTGGGAGAATCTGCAATGCAGAGAAGTGAGACGCAGGGCTGTTAGTTTGCATATGAAGCCACGCAGTAAGAGATTTGTCAGATGTCAAAAGCTTTTACATATTTCCCAGCCTCTTCCTTGCCTCCCTTTCCCCATTTTTTTTTTAAATACTGGGATGACTTTATTACTGCAACTACATTTGTAGTGATAAAAATATATCCTTAGCTAAGCCAATGCAATTTGAGATGTGAGTATTGGATTTCTCTAAATGACTGAAGCTTATTGGAGAAGGAAAACAACGGGCCAGCAGTTGCCATTGCAGACCAGGCAGGACTCCGGTGCCGAGAATTAGACTGTCTGTCAGCTCTTGCTGGAAAGCACAAGACCACCTTCCTGCCTCAGCTTGAGTGGGGACACACTGTTCTGCCATTTCTTCAGGATCTTTGGTACACTGTCCCTGACACGACTCCCCCGACTCCTGCCCTGAACAGAATTTAAATGACTTTTGTGAGTAACAGCAGAAAGAATTTATTGACTGCCTCTCAAGCAGAAAGCAAAAGCAACCCATCACATGAAATTGTCCATTTACGTTTCCCAGCTTACTAAAACTAAGGTAGGCTATGACTGCTGATGAGTTTTTATTCAATGGTCTCATCTCTTCTGATACTTGAGCAGCTTAAAATTTACATGAAAAGCTTTGCGTGGAACACTAGGGGCCAAGACTGTTCTTCACTCACCAAAGGGACAGCACAAATTGCACTATTTGTGGAAGTGGGGAAGTCTTTCCCACAAATCTGCCTTGCAACTAAAAAACTAAAATATTATTGAACATTTGGAAGAGTTACTAAAAGACACAAGACAATTTCTGTTTTCAGGAACCTTACAACACAGAGAGATAAACTATTTATAGAAATAAATTACTGGATTTAAAAAAATAAAGATGACAACATGATGTATCCAGAATCTCAGTGAAGGGAAGCTACTGTCCTCTCAGGAATAAGAGCTCACTTCTGGGGGGCTTATTCCTTTAGTTTCCAGTCTCAGTGAAATGCAGAAGTTACACCAAGTGATATGTAAACTTTCCCTCAGTCTAACAGCCAAGGAAGCAATATGTGGGTCGTTGCATCTATCCTTGCATACTTTCAGGCTTTTACAACATGTGCTCTTCGTGACGATCTGAGGGGAAGGAAAGGCAGTGGCCGTAACAGAAGATATTTCAATACATGTTTGTACGTATTTTAAAAGTCAATAGACTAAGAGATGCCTCACAATTCCTTCACTGATTCTTTAAAAGTAGAATGAAGTCTATGAGCTGTGCCTACGTTAAAACAAAAACAAAATATCTTTTCCTTCTAAATTTAAGCCAGATTGTTTATCTTCTCCATAATATGAATAAGCCAAGTTGCAAACTGAAGCCTGTGAACACTTGGCTTGTATATTCAACCTGGTTCCCATGGTAACTCTTAGCGGCATCTTCGCTCCTTAGGCAAGAATGAGGTATTGGAATATTGAAAGTTACAGGAAAACCAAAGGGGCTGCTTTTAGTGTGCAGCTATTGATGGTAACTTGGACAGATATATGGGTTTGCTTCCGTCTCCTCTGCAGCCCCTCTCTCATGGGACATGGTCAGTAATTATACTTGGAAAAGAACATTATGAGTCTAATTTTTAGATTTATAAAAGACTCACATAGTTAACAAACAGTCCTTAGCACGTCCTGTACCTTATCCATGCAGCTCATATGACATCTGAGTTTCTCAGCACATACTCAAGCCAAATAATCAACATTTAGAATTCCTGAGAAGATTTTTGTCCACCAACCTCACACTTCTACTTCTAAGCTGGACTTATACAGCCTGACTCTTCAAACTCACTCATAGCTCTCGAAAAAGGTAAAGCAGCCAACACCTAGTGTCATGTCCACTAGACTCTAATGGCTGACCATTCCTGACCTGGAAGTTTCTATGGCAGACATGACTCCAGTCCACACCAAGGCCTTACAGTATAAATAGCATAGCAACGGACACAAGAGAACAAACAATGACCATCACCATGAACTGTATCAGTGCGTCCACTAACAAGTCCACTCCATGGGCCCAAGTTATGCTAAGGGCCTCCCCACTAAGGGACCTGAAAGAAAGGAACAGGGCAGAGGATCTATGCTAATAAGTAGCTGACACATTTAGTAAACATCAGTATGCTCTACAGTCTACACTTCATGGATCCCACTATAGTCTTCCCTACACACAAAGATGTACTAAAAGCTACTCTTCCATAAATACGTTAAATAATATTAAAGTTAATTATCTCTTCTTCTGGTCTGCTACTTTAAAAACAAGTTTTCCTAGACATTAGCAATTTGGTTTTTAAAACAATACACATTATTAAACATTATTCATCAATTCCTATTCAAATTGCTATGATAATAGGACTCACGCTTAAATTTAACTGACAGTCTTAACAAGTTTTCACATGAAGGTACTACTACAGATTAAGGGACTTGTAATCTTTACCAGTAGACTGCAAACACAGGTTCTTGACTAAAGGGAAAACATTTTTTTCCCAGCAACGAGCAAAATGGAAACAAAGACTAAACATCTTTAAATATATACATATATATGTATTCCTATATATTTGTTCTTTGATAAATTCCTACAGGTTGTATTTTGTCATATACATACTTTACTCTCTCTCATCTCAGACCCTTCCTAGTACATCCTCACCCAACTTCATGACCTTTGTTTCAGCCCACTGAGTCCAGTGAATGCTCCTGTATGCACATGGCTGTGGGCCCATCTACTGGGGTACAGACAATACACCAGGGGCCATGCCTCTGAAAAGAACTGCCTCTCTCACCCCCATTAGCTATTAACTTCCAACAGCTATGATTAGGGCATCTTGAGTCCCTCCCCTATCCACACTGAAAGTCTGGCTGACTGATACTGTGCAGGTAACCACAGATGCTCTGAGTTCTTGAGCACAACATTTCTGCCATATGCATGAGACACTGTTTAATGGAAGAAGATTGCAGAGAAAGTAAAGTTCAGTGTAATACCCAGATGCTTTGGGCCTATGGTAGCTTATACTGAAGATTAAGGTAAAGTCATAATGACGTAAAACCTTAGGGAAAAAAACTGGGTAATGGAAAACATGGTGATATGAGTCCTCTGGGTATGAAAATCATGCTCCATCTTTCTGTGCTGTTTTACTTGTTTTTCTTTTGCTGTGATAAAACACTATGACCAAGGCAACTTATGTAGAAGAAAGGGTTTATTTTGGACTTATTTGAGGGAATTAGAGACCATGACCATCATGGCAGGAAGCATGCCAGCAAGCAAGTAGCTGTGGTACTGGAGCAGTGCCTGAGAACTCAAATTCTGTCTCTAAGTAGGAGGCTGAGAGAAAGAAAGACAGACAGACACTGGGAATGACACAAGTCTGCCCCCAGTGACAAACCTCCTCCAACAAGGCCACACCCACTAGGCCTTCCAAAATATTCGTACCAACCAAAGACCAAGTATTCAAACATATGAACCTGTGGAGGACATTCTCAGTCTAACCACCACAGGATGGATGTAGAGGAAATAGCTAAACGCATTTTATTGTTATCTATAACTGTTCTGTCTCTACTGGCATGGAAGGAAGAGGTGTCTGTCTGCAGCCCACTGTTCACAGTTCACTTTTAGCTCTGGATACATTGTCAAGCAACAGAAGGAAGTATCCAGCACTTGCTAAGAGGCTAGTGCTTAGAAAGCAGCTTCATTCCCCAGGTCCCTAACTCGCTACCATCCCAATATCACTTTGAAAAAAAAAAATAATAATTTGCAAGTCCTTTCTCACATTTTGCTCTAGCTAGTTTACAAATGTTTCTAGTAGTCTTAAGTGGAAGTTTTCTGATTTTTAATAAAATACAATCAAAGCAATAACAGTATTCCTTGGCACACTTACAGCGGAAGGCCATGCATTTCAAGTCCACTAAAATTTTGTATGCTTAAATTGACCATGTGTTTAAATTGTGGAGAAAATTATCATTAAAGTGCAAATATAAAAGGCTAGTGAGATGGCTCAGTGGCTGAGGTGCTGCTGTGCAAACCTGAGGACTCGAATTTAGATGCCCAACATACATGTAAAAAACCGAGCACAGCAATAGGCTCCTGAACCCCAGCAGCCACAAGGTGAAGAGACAGAGGGACCTCTGAGGTTTGCTGATTATAAAACCTAGACTGAAAAGGAAATTCCAAAACAAACAAACAAAGTAAACAGTAGAAGAAGAGACTATCAACCTCTGACCTCCACACACACAAACAGAACACCCCACACACACTGCAAATAGAACACACATGGACACACACCACACTCATATACTCAAAAGCAAGTTAGAACTTATTATGGGACAGATACAAAATGCTAGAGCTATGCCATCCTGCGTGAGGGATCTAGTAAGAATTGTGTATTTACCTTACCTTGATTTACTGTTTTAGGGGAATCAAGCTCTTAAAATAGCAAAATTGCCCAACTTCACACAGTACAAGAAGTAACATAAGTAAAAAATGAGAGAGCACTCAAATATCATGGGCAGTGTTATTTAAATATGGAAATAATGAAAACCCTGTACAAATATAATCTTTAGAGAAAACTGGATTCCCATGATCTGGGATAAGATACAAAACAACAACAACAACAACCCCTGACTATTTAAAAGAAGTGTCTCCAGTAATTATCATCTAGCAAGCTTGAAGAACATTTTTATAATGTGATCAAAAGCAAAGGCTGAGAATTTGAGGGTAGAGTTAGCAGACTGGCCCTTACTCATGGCCTAGATTCATGTCACTGGGAAGGAGCTTTAACCCAAGCTATTACTGAAAATATTCTCTCCTATCCATTTCACAAGCGGTACAGTTCATTTGTTTTAATCTGAATGACTCTTCTCTCTTTGAGGGTTCCTTTCTATGTTGTAAATTCCCTAGCGATGCTGCCAATAGATATCTGTGAAGAACTAAATACTAATTTCCTAAGAGCAAAACACACAGAAAACAAGCAGAGGGCTGCGCATATGGAGAGGAGTTATGAACAAACTATTGACAGAAGCACATGATGTTGCTGACTCATTCTCCAAGTGAGATTGATCCTTCGAAGCCAAAACAAAATCTGGAGGCCACATATTGAAACGAACACGAGGCTTTGTGCTAATAAGGGATGAAAAACCCTGTTTATCTCTGAGATGGACAATGAGAAATTAGGTTTCCTTTCTTAGAAACATCAGACCATGAAAACATCTTAGTCACTAGCAGTTCCCCTAATTTTGTTTCTCTCTAGATTCCAGATGCTCAATATTTTCAGCATTTAAAAGAAAACAAGTTAACGCTCATGTCCCCTCTATAACTCTACAAAGCTCATATAATGAAGTATTGGTAATTGAGCAAATAAGACAAGATCAGTCCATACCTGGTGGTAATCACAAATTGCATACTTGAAGGACGCCAGAAAAAAAATAAGGTGTTAAAATGGACTGGGGATGTGGCTCAGTTCTTAGTGCTTTTCTAGTATTCACAAAGCCCTGGATTTTATCCTCTTTAGTCTATAAATGGGACATGGAGATACAGAATTACAATCTCAGCCTTCTAGGAAGAGGCAGGATGATCAGTGTATCCCAAGGATATATAAAGAGTTCAAGTCCAGTCTGGAATAGAGAGCCTATGCCAAATATATCTATCTGAAAACTTCCTCAGAAGTTCCTCTAGCTATAAATTTTGTTATGCAAAACTAAATGTCAGACTGGGACATAAATTTCATACCTCAGATCCAGCAAAACCATCAGAGCCGTTCCTCAGTGGTTGACCTTCTACATCATTACAGTATGACTGCCCCCTACCGATGTACTAACGAATTTAACAACTATGACTTTTTACATTGACTAGTACCTCAGAGTCCCTAACCAAGAAGGGCAATGCTTATATGGTCCACTCCTTTCTTACTAAGGTAACACAGAACATTCTCAAAGGCTTGAAGATAAAGAAACAGTGTCACGTTGAAGATACAGGTAAGGAATGATGTCTGGTACCACTTAGCCATTTCACATTCAGCTAAAGTAGGACTTGAGACTATCTTTGAGGAAAGCTCTAGTATTTCCAACAAGGAACCTGAATTAGTCATATCTGAGCAGCTGGAAGGTCCCAACTGCTTGGGAAAACTCTGTGTTCCCCAGAGATTATGTTCTTGCATTACAGGACCTATAGGGAATATAGCATGTGTTCATCACTAACATTAAATTTAGTGTCTGTGCAAACTACCTTAACTTCCAACTCATCTGCAAAGACCTTGCCAAGAAAAATGATGTTTCAGAAGAGCACTGCAGTTTTTAATCTCATCAGATAGAAGCAGTGAAAATAAAGGAAGGTATCTCATGGAGCCAAAATGTTCAGAGTCTAAATCTCGTATTCCCCATTTTATACTTGTGAATGGCAATTAAATGGGTTATTGGGGTATCATAAGATACAACACACAACACAGACAGTAAAGTGGCTTTTAAAAGTAATTATTATATTACATGTGAGTCATCATTAGTACCGTATTAGAAGTATCCATGGTTTTCCACAGATATCCTTTATTGTAATACACCTAATAAAATATGAAATTCATGAGAGGAGAGTTAATGAAGAGCAGTTGAATTACAGACATAAGAAGTGTGAAAGGACAGAGATGTGTGATAGAACCATTCATAGTTCCTGATATAAGCGGACAACTTTGGGCAGAGTGCCAGAATCCTTATGGAAGAAGAAGGAGATAGAAAGACCTGGAGGGGACAGGAAATGCACAAGGAGAACAACAGAGCCAAAATACCTGGACCCAGGGGGGCCTGCAGAGACCTATACTCCAAGTAAGAACCATGCATGAAAGGACCTAGAACTCCTGTTCAAAGGAAGCCCATTGGCTGCTCAGTTTCCAAGTGGGTTCCCTAGTAAGGAGTACAAGGACTGTCTCTGACATGAACTCAGTGTCAGGCTTTCTGATCACCTCCCCCTGGGGAGTGCAGCCTTGCCAGCCACAGAGAAAGATGATGCAGCCAATCCTGATGAGACCTGATAGGCTAAGGTCAGATAGAAAGGGAGGAGTTTCTCCCCTATCAGGGGACTAGGGAAAGGGCATAGGGGGAGAAGAGGGAGACTGGGTAGGACTAGGGAGAGATGAGGAGGGGACTACAGCTGGGCTACTAATTGAATAAACTGTAATAAATAAATAAGCATATAAATAAAATTAAATTAAAAAAAAGAAAACAAAAAGGAAGACACTGTTTTGACTATGATAACAAAGGAAAGAAAATGATGCTGAAAGCAGATGGGCATGTCCAGGAAATTTCTCAGGCAGTAAAAAAAATGAACACAAAAATATAATTGATCTGCTATTTTCAAGGCAAACAGTGCTTCAGAAAAGACAGGTAGGGTGTATCACCATGGGTTTTGCTCTTTGTAAAAATTTGTGGGTATTGGGGGGTGGGGGGAATGAGGCATGGGAATTTCAGAGCACAGAACAACAGAGCATTTAGCTTTTTAAAATCCTTAAAGCTATCATGGGTAAATTAAATAGCCTAAACAACTCCCATGTCCCTAATGGTAAACTGGCATTGTACAATTCATCATGAATGTAGAAAACTATTTACAGGGGATTCAGGGTTTTTTTTTTAATTTTATTTTTCTTTATTAATTACACTTTACTCACTTTGTATCCCCCACCCCGTGGTTCCCTCCCTCCTCCTGTCCCAATCCCTCCCTTCCTCCACCCTCTGCATGCATGCCCCTCCCCAAGTCCACTGATAGGGGAGGTCTTCTTTTCCTTCCTTCTGATCCTAGTCAATTAGGTCTCATCAGGAGTGGTTGCATTGTCTTCTTCTGTGACCTGGTAATGGCTGCTTCCCCCTCACGGGGAGGTAATTAAAGAGCAGGCTAATCAGTTCATGTCAGAGACAGTCCCTGTCCCTATCACAATGGAACCCACTTGGATACTGAAATGCCATGGGCTACATCTGTGCAGGGTCTTAGGTTATCCCCATGCATAGTCCTTGGTTGGAATAGCAGTCTCAGAAAAGACCCCTGCGCTCAGATTTTTTGGTTCTGTTGCTCTCCTTATGGAGTTCCTGTCCTCTCCAGATCTTACTGTTTCCCACTTCTTTCCTAAGATTCCCTGCACTCTGCCCAAAGGTTGCCCATAAGTCTCAGTATTTACATTGATAGTCTGCAGAGCGGAGCTTTTCAGAGGTCCTCTGTGTCAGGCTCCTGACTTGTTCCCTCTTTGCTCCTTCTTCTGATGTCCAGCCTCTTTGCCTTTCTGGATAGGGATTGAGCATTTTAGCAAGAGTTCTCCCTCTTGATTAGTTTCTTTACGTGTACAGATTTTAGTAGGTTTATACTATATTATATGTCTATATGAGTGAGTATATACCGTGTGCATCTCTCTGCTTCTGGGATAGCTCACTCAGGATGATCTTTTCCAGATCCCACCATTTACCTGCAAATTTCATGATTTCCTTGTTTTTTATTGCTGAGTAATATACCATTGTGTAGATATACCACAATTTGTGCATCCATTCCTCCACTGAGGGGCATCTGGGCTGTTTCTAGCTTCTGGCTATTACAAATAAAGCTGCTACAAACATGGTTGAACAAATGTCCTTATTGTGTACTTGAGAATCTTTTGGATATATGCCTAGGAGTGGTATAGCTGGATTTTAAGGAAGCAATATTCCTAGTTGTCTGAGAAAGCGCCAGATTGCTTTCCAGAGTGGTTGTACAAATTTACATTCCCACCAGCAGTGGAGGAGGGTTCCCCTTTCTCCACAACCTCTCTTGAGTTTTTGATCTTAGCCATTCTGATGGGTGTAAGGTGAAATCTTAAGAGTTGTTTTGATTTGCATTTCCCTGATGGCTAATGAGGTTGAGCATTTCTTTAAGTGTTTCTCTGCCATTCGATATTCCTCTGCAGAGATTGGGAAAAGATCTTCACCAACCCTATATCTGACAGAGGGCTAATATCCAGTATATATAAAGAACTAAAGAAGTTAAATAGCAAAAAAATCAAGTAATCCAATTAAAAAATGGGGTACAGAGCTAAACAGGAATTCAGGTTTTTAAAAATCTATATTTTCATATTATTTTATGTGTTTTCTCATTAGTATACTACCACCTCACCTTTTGTGTTCTACTGCACACACACATATAAACTCACACTATATTGTTGAGAAAATGAAAAGATGCATGTAAAGTACTGGAAGGAAACAACAGTCTGTTTCTGTGTCCTCTGTGAAATACAAACCCTTCTGATAGTCTAAAATATATGTGTGCTGTCTCCTACAAATGAAGCTGGCATCACATAAGAATTGAATAACTAAACTTTACTGGCAGTCACAAAATATGTTTAAAGTAGATCTTCCAACTGAAGAAATGAAGTACCTGCAGACCTACTGCAACCTAGTTAAGAGGAGTATGTTTGGTTTCCATTTAATCTGTGTAGCAGGCTGAATTTCCATAACTGGTAGTTATTTACTGCAATATTCCTACCAACCACATATTTTTCTTAATTTTGTGATTAAAATTTTGTATTCTACTTTTAAATGAAGATTATTATGTAAATTTAGTGCCCCTGTAACCAAGATTCACCCTAATCTGTATCTCCTAAGCATCTCTGTAACTCAGAGCTGAATGGTATCAAAAATAATTCACAAACTCCATGAAACAGTTATATTACCTAGCATGATAATGAAGGCATTACAAAGTAAGCAAGTATAGAACAAATAAACAGAATCAAGCCTCTCTCTAGTACACTACACACAAGTATGCTATAGTAGTAAAAAAGTAAACAATCTACCAAATGTTTCACCTTTACAAGGTCTATACAGTTGGACAATAGGCTATTTGTACCTTATGTATGAAGTCTAACAATTGAAAAGATCCAAATTCTTTCTGTACAGATTGTACAGAGCAGTGAAACAAGCCCAAATGTGCTTATTTGTTTGATGCTAAGGAATGCCTCGACAGTTTTACCTAGAGCAGTTCTGACAGCCAAGAATAGCCAAAGGAGCTATTCTTTGTTCTCCTTCACCGAATTTGCCTTGAAACCATAGAGACAGAATATGTAAACGACATATTCCCACTGTGTGGTTTCTTTATATTAACATGTTGTTTATTTTCCTTCTCTTTATGTTTATGGGACTTTTTCCCCAAAGCAAAGATACAACTCTTTGGAGTTAAGTGTCAACAGATGTACAATCTAACACACAAATACCAGGCCACGTACCCCACCAGTCCTCTAAACCCTGGCTAAGTAACTACAAACCTTGGCAAAATGAAACTAAAAGAAAGTAGGCACACGATACGTGGCTGCTGTGCTTCAGCTGTGTTGGTCCTCCTCCCAAGGGTCCAGCCCGTGGGTGAGGACAGAGGGCTCAGGCTGAAGGGTGACAGGCAGGGCGTCATCACACAGACACCGCGAGTCGGGTGAATGCAAACCGAGGGTGAGCAGATGCAGACTTATTTATTCTCAGATGAGAGAGTTCATTATATAGCTTTGGGTGACCATTCACCGTCTCCAAGCCTGCCACTGATTGTTGGCTCCCCAATGTCAGGCTGTGCACTCTCTGCCCCACTAACTTCTGCAATCCTGTCAGTGGAAGTCACCCCAATGGTCCCCTGCCAGGAATGCCTACACAGCTGCACGACATCCTAAACTTACCTAAATTCTTTCAGCCTTCAGTTTTTCTATCTTAATCATAGGCTTATGTCACTAGGCAGTGGTAGGGTTGAATGTGGGATTATATTTAAGGTCATCGCAATACATAATGAATGACACCTATTGTTTTATTCCAATTATAAATGCTTAACACAATCTAGGTTATACTATGACTATCCCAATGAGTATCAGTACTGATATCTCTACTATTTTAAAACAAGGATGAACACGAACAACAAAAAATGATGACTGTAATTGTTATGCCATAGTGAAAAAGGTATTATGATCGAAGCAGAAAATTAAAACATTGCATCTGACAGATGAGTGTGATGTGAACCAGAACTGCTACAGAAGAAAGAAACAAGAGACAAAGCTTGTCACCCAATTGTAGAAACTTCATCACCCTCGGAAGGTCACTTGAGGTTACGTCAATATCAACTAGGAGCAAGGAGCATGTGATGACCCAAAAGAAGACAGGTTTGCTCATTTTCCTGGGTACAAGAGTGGGAACTGACTGAGAGATTATCTTTATTCTCCCTTGACAGCTTAATTAAGTTCCCTAATTAGTCACAGTCACTAAGCCCTGCATTTCTAGCTCTGCCTCCTCTTGGAACGGCTGATTCTCCACTCTGATAACTAGTTAGAAAAGTTAGCTGATCTAAACACTGTCTCCCCAAAGCAAAGAATCATTTTTTTCATCTCTAGTGACAAATAAGAATCTGGCACTTTCTAAGACAATTAGGAATAGTGCTTCCTCAAGACCCAGCTATACCACTGCTAGGTATATACCCAAACTTTGCTCAAGTACACAAAAGGGATATTTGCTCAACCATGTTTATAGCAGCTTTATTTGTAATAGCCAGAACCTGGAAACAACCCAGATGTCCATCAACGGAGGAATGGATACAGAAATTGTGGTATTCTTACACAATGGAATACTACTCAGCAATCAAAAAGGAGGAAATCATGAAATTTGCAGGCAAATGGTGGGACCTAGAAAAGATCATCCTGAGTGAAATATCCCAGAAGGAGAAAGACAAACACGGTATATACTCACTTATATAGTCCTATAAGATATAATAAACATAATGAAATCTGTTCACATAAAAAAGATAATCAAGAGAGTGGACATGGGGTAAGATGATCAATCCTTGTTTAGAATGACAGATGGGATGTGCATTGAACGTATGACAGGAGTCTACTGAGCGCATTGGAAAGACTCTAACTAGCAGTGTTTTCAAAGCAAAGACTCATGACCAAACCTTTGGCAGAGTACAGGGAATCATAAGAAAGAAGGGGAGTTAGTCTGATGAGGAAAGGATAGGAGCTCCACAAGGACCAAAGATATCTGGACACAGGGTCTTTTCTGAGACTGACATGCAACCAAGGACCATGTATGAATGTAACCTAGAACCTCTGCTCGGATGTAGCCTGTGGTAGCTCAGTAACCAATTGGTTTCCCATAGTGAGGGGAACAAGGACTATTTCTAACAGGAACTCAATGACTGGCTCTTTGGCCTCCCCACCCCCCAAGGGAGGAGCAGTCCTGTTAGGCCACAGAGGAGAGCTTTGCAGCCAGTCCTGAAGATACCTGATAAAACAGGATCAGATGGATGGGGAGGAGGTCCCCCCTATCAGTGGACTTGGCAAGGGGCACGGTGGAGAGGAGGGAGGGAGGGACTGGGAAGGAATGAGGGATCGGGACACGGCTGGGGTACAGAGTTAATAAAATATAACTGATAAGAAAAAAATAAAACACACAAAAAAAGAATTCAGTATATTCAAGCTGTACAATGTGATGTTTTGATATGCATGTAAGCCATGAAATCAATCAAGCTAGAGACATGCCCACCACCTTACATAATTTCATATGCATTTACTATATATAGACTTTTGTGAAACTATCGTGAGAATACTTAATATCTGCTCCTATATTGCAAGTGTGCATTTCACAATCATTACCAATAGTCATGATGTCATAGATTAAGTCTTCCGAAAGTATCTATCTTATAAATGTAAAATCATTCCCTTTGACCAGCGTCTCCTTATTTCCCTCATAGACACCTCTACCTCTAACAATATCACTTTCCTGTTCCTGGACATTCACCTTTCCATGCTTCTATGTATAAATGAGACTGTACTGTGTTTTACTTTCTGTGCCTAGTTTGTTGTACATTGCAATAACCCTTTTAATCCATTTGTGTTGTCACAAGGGACAGGATACCATCCTTCATTTTCAAAACAGAGAATATTAGAGAAACAAGAGTGGTTTGCCTCAAAATGGGCAAAGTGTAGTCGTTGCTGGGTCCTTGTCGCTGTCCTGACCAGATCTACCACAAGACCACACCAAGTTCCCTCTTAATTGGTTCTCCTACTCTTTGGTGTCTTGCTCTTCTGGATAGTAATCCTTTCAGGTTGTTTCCATTTCTTTTTATCATCCATTGAGGACAGTAAGCAATGTGTGAGAGTTCAACCTCACCAACCATCTGCTGAATTGTAGGCCTAGGAAAGGTAACTGATGGCCTGACGTCCCTTATACTGTCATCAATCTAGGCAACTTCAGGCTTGCCATAACCTTCCAGTGACTTTCTTCTTGCCAGACTGTGTTGCTTGTCTGTTGTATCCACTGTAGTATCATACTTCATGCCTCTAGCTACAGCTTTTTAAGATCCTAAGACATTCCTCTGTAGTAATGTTTCTCATTACGCTGTCTAATGAAACATCTCATGAGCGTGGATGTTCTGGAATGGTGCGGAGACCACATTCTTTTATTTTTAGAATTGTGTACGTTCATGATGGGGAGGCAGGTATGTAGGTCAGTGCTGGGTCTTTCCTTCCGTCATGTGGGCTCCAAGAATCTAATCAGCTTGCAAGGCTCGTGTGGTAAGCACCACCTTTACCTACAGATCCATCGGGCCCAACTGTGCCTCTACACTCGTTGTATCATTTTCACACTGAAAAGTCTGTCTTTGGACTTTTGTTTTAGAAGAAATATATTTGGCCCCATTGCTACTATATGCACAATCAAATCACTAGTTTATATATTCTCAGAAATAAACTCTCCACAGAGTATCTTTTCTTCCTTTACCCTGCCAGCTACCCAACCTGTTCACTGAGTCAGACACAAGGAGTGCTCACAATATTTTTCCAAGTAGTACAAATGAGTTATTTATTTCCCCTATATCAAGGTCAGCTGCTGTGTGGCTGTGGAGCTAGGACCGCTACGGCAATGTTTTCTTTATTAGAGTATCTATAAACCAGAACCCCTAAATTCTAAGCTGAGGACAATCCCATTAATTTTCAGTTTCTATGAGTGGGAAGCTAAGTAGCTTTGCAGTGCCTGCTTATCTTCTGGGCTGTATCAAAGAATCTGCGAAGCCATAAATCATGATACAAACTGAGGGATTATTTTTATCATGATTGAAATGTTTGTTCCTCCTCCTTTGCTCTTTTAATTCAGTTAATGCTGCCAGCTCAGAAAAGGAACCTCTTCTCATGGAGGATTGATAGACATCATCAGGATATGCAAATGAGCCCACTCAGTCTTGAGAATCTAATCTTTTAGTCATAATGATTGTGGTCTCCATTCAATCTAAGTTAAGTATGCTACTGGCAAGGTAACAGAACATGTACTTTTCAAAATGATGGGAAGAAATGCACTCTGCCCTCAAGTTGCTTACATTGTAACTGGTGCAAGATTAATGAAGAAGATCACCACTTTACAAGAATATAGAATCGTGATGGATGATCTAAATGAAATGGCATGTCAAGTAGTTGGGAGGAAAAGACTTAAAAAATGACAGTGAATCTTCTATTTCAGTAAAGAAACATCAAAATGCTTTAGGAATATTTAAAGAATTAAGAGGTGTTTGTTAATTGCAAAAAGTGCAAGCGAGGTGTGCATCTCTGTAGTAGCTCCATTTGCTTTAAAACAAGCTTCTTGGAAAAGGGAGAAGAGCTAGACTTTGCTGAGGGTAGGTATAAGGGTAAGTGTTTAGAATACAGTTACAATTTATATTAATTGTTTTTGATAAAGCACCATAAATTAGCTCACTGTTGCTAGCAGAATAATCTAAGGCCATGTAAATAAAGAAAGGGGCCCTGAAGTGACTATCGAAATGACTTTCTAGGCTCATCAGAATCTTATTGAATCAGTGAAATTCTATTTGAACTGACCTGAAACAAAAGCCTATGGATTCTATTAGACCCCAGCTAAGAAGCTGATGGTTTAGGGAGAAGCTGGAGAGTGAAAAATAAAAGAGCTTTGGGAGAGTTATCACCTTGTCTCCCCCGGGATACATGGCTTATTAATCTCAGAGGCTCAAAGAAGCAGAACTGAATGGAAGCCTTTTATCTTTAGCCCTCCCAAGTGATAGGTAGCCATCCTTCCTTTGCTCTGCTAAGCAAGGCAATGAAATCAGCTACAAATTGCTGCACCAATGTTTCCTACAAAGCCCTGGTTAGAAAATAGGAAAGCGGGACTCATCAACAAGCTTATGTGATATCAAAGTTCCTTTACTCTTCCTGCGACTTTCCATGCATGTTTGTTTTTCTTACTTTCCCCCAAGCTAGTCAGCATTTGATATTTCTTTCTTTTCTATTGCTTTGTGTGGAGACTCTGCTTCCATAGCCTCTTAGCCTCTCAGCCTCACTATTAATACAGAAGACTACAAAGGCCTGACACCAGAATAAAAACCTACTTTCCAAACTGTATCAATGTTTTGATGAAAGAGACAAGGACTTTTCTTAAAATCAGCTCCTGTCACCTGCCTGCCTTCACATTTGGCCACACTAACAGTGTTGATGTGAAAGAAATGACGTCTTCAGAGTTGTACACATATTCCAGTATGTATCTGTGTATGTGGGTGCATGCTTGCTCAACCTTTAATTAGAAAGGATACACACAAATTCCTCATTAACAGACATGCACATGAGAGGAAATTAAGATTACAGAAGAAGAATCACTGTTCATCATTTATGAATGTCAAGATTCATGCAAAATTTTAAGGAATTGGTGCCAGCAGCTGGAAAATATAAGGAAGCTTACACAGTGTTCTGAACAAACATAATCAAAGAAGTATCAAATCACAGATTTCTCAACTTCTTTCAAACCATATCCAACCCTTGGAAAAAAACATCAGAGAACAAATACAAAGGGAAGGGAAAACTGTGCTAATGGCCCGCTCTGATGTACATTATCTCATCTGATCACATGAAATGTTTGAGATAGGTAGATGCTGCTCTTCTCATTTTGTAGATAAGGAAGTTAAAATCTAGAGATATTAAAGAACTTATTTAAAGTCACTCAAGCAGCAAACATGAGCTAAAGCCTGTTATTTATTTTTTGTAACTGATAGCAAATCAGCTCTTGTAAGAAAAAAAAAATGACTTTGTGAAGAGTTGATGATACCTTCTTTTTCTGTGAACAGTAGCTACTATTCCTCAAAGCAATAAATCCCCAAAGGGTTGATATTGGTGACATTAAATATCAACAGAATAACTCAGGCGTTAGTTAGCATTGTAAATATGCAGTAGAACTTTAGGTGAGTGTAATAGAATTTCTCTACTTGGAAGTAACTTTGCCAGTTCAATGTTACTCCCATCCTTCTACAATACTTTCCTGGAAGTTGATTGGAAGCTGAACCCCCAGAAATTCTCACTGGCAAGATGCAGTCTTATTTTGCTGCAATGGGAAACATTGGCAAGAGATTTGGAAAGTAGAGAAGACAGAAAAACTGACATTTTTTTCCAACAAAAGCTGAAAGGTGGGTGTCCACTATTCCCATGGGCTTTAGGCATTCTGCAAATAGCCAGCATCATACCAAGGTAAACAAGAGAAGCTGCAGTTTCCTACAGTTTCTGCATTTCCATATCTTCCGAGAGTTAGCGGGCTTTTCCTGATCAAGGTCTTCTAGACTTGCCAGGGCTCCATATGTACCTCATTTCCAAAAGTCATTTATGCCTTGAAATATTAAGAGTGGCTCCTATTTATCTAACAAAACACTGGCCATTGTGGCATGTCCAATAAGTGTTCATTATCAACAGGAGAACTTACCCTAACACAGACTTACACGGAAGGTGGTAAGAAAGTTAGAACACCAATAAAGACGTGCAGCACTCTACAGTAAAGCGCACCACAACAACGATGTGAAGTTTTAGGTCCCATCTCTCTCCAGACGTTTCTACCCATTTGTTGCATTATGTGACTTAAGTTAACAATAGCCTGGGCTAGGACAAAGCCGGGAGTCCAATTAAGTCCAATAATCAGAATATGATAAATGCTTTGGCTTGGAAAGTTAGACTCTCAAGAAGTTAGAGCTATTAAAGAAAAAGTTATGTGTATTCTGAGTTCTACAGAAGAAGCCACCCTGAAATCCTTGCAGCTGACAAGAACAGGGAAGTGACCTGATAGGCTAGGGTCAGAGGGAAGGGGAGAAGGACCTCCCTTATCAGTGGACTTGGGGAGGGGCATGGGAGGAGATGAAGGAGGAAGGGTGGGATTGGGAAGGAATGAAGGAGGGGGCTACAGCTTGGATACAAAGTGAATAAAATGTAATCAATAAAAATAAAATTTAAAAAATAGATTAATTTAAAAAATGATTAGAGGTAAGAGGGTGTCACTGCCAGGGATTCATAAGGTGCCACCAGTGAAGGGGCTAACTAGTGTACACGTGCTTGAGATTTCACTAATGTACACAACAGAGTTCTTCCACTGGTCAGCAGTTTTTCAAAAATATTCAGGCATCCAATTTGCATAAAGCCACATGTACAACTGGCATGACGCAACTGAGTACAACTGTGTCAAATCTTATACAGTCAGTATTACTAGGAATTCCATCAGGAAGTTGCTTAGGCAGATGCACAGACTCACAGCCAAACTCTGGACATAACGCAGGGAGTGTTATGGAAGAAAGGAGATATATAAGGAGCCAGAGAAGAACAAAACCAAAAGAAAATGCTGGTTCAAGAGGGCACTGCAGAGACTGATGCATCAACCAAAGACCATGCATAGAGAGGACCTAGACGCCCTACTCAGATGTAGTCCATAAACAGCTCAGTCTCCATGAGGGTCGAGGGGAGAAGAGACAGTCTCTGACATAAACTCATTTGTCTGCTCCTTGATTACTTCTCCCTGGTGGGATGACCTAGCCAGCTCACAGAGGAAGAGGATCCAGGTAGTCCTGATAGAACCTGATAGGATAGGGTCAAAGTAGGGGACAAGGATATTCCCTATCAGTGGGCTAGAGGAGAGGGGTAGGGGAATAAGAGGGAAAGAGGGTGGGACTGGGAGGAGATGAGGGAGGGGACTACAATTGGGATACAAAGCGAATAACTTATAAAATAATAAATAAACAAACATACAAATGAGGGTTGCTTAGGCATGAAGAATATATAATGCTTTTAAAGCCCACTGGGTATTTTTAAAATGGAACATTCTAGAAAAATCATGCCATCATTCTCAAATCCTATGCTCCTTAAAAGGGAACGGATCTGATAATGTATTGTATATAGTCTTTATATTCTGCATACATATACATTAAAATACAAAAATGACATAGACAGCTGGATGAACCCTTGGGTAGGCTCCCTCCATGCCTGCTCTGGGAACATCAGATATGCGTGAGTTTTCAACTTCACATTTAATAGTCTCAGTTTTGCCTTTGGGTCATTGTTTTAGCCTGTTAACACTTCCCTCCATGGGTACGATGATTACCTCTCCTTTATGCTTGACATCTGCAAAGTCAGAGTTGCATGCGTTTCAATATGATTGGTACTATGTCCTCCAAAGCCTGTTTGCTAGATCTGCCTTGAGTTCAAAGCAACACTATGTATTAACATATTGGTTAGAATTTTCTACAGCTATTCTTTCCTTTAAAGGCCATAAAAAAATGAAGAGCGTATTTATTGCTAGTAAAACATAACTGAGACTGCCAGAGTCTAGGGAATTTTTATGAATTTATATGATTCAGAATTAATTGTTTTTAAAGACTTGAAGGACATTTACATTTGCATTTGCTTTTACATCATTTACATATCTTCAAATAACAGTCAGCATTTTGTGTACAATTATATGTGCAAGTTTTATTGGTGCTAATTCTCCATAATATCCCTAATTAGAACAAAGTAATTTTGACTTGCTCCCCATAGTCAGCAGTTTGTGTTTTAATTTCTGTCCATGTCAATAAGGTTATACACACAAGGCAGAGGAGATGAATTTCTTAAAGGGTTTGATTTACTGAATTCCAAGGTGTCTGGAGTAACTGTGCCCTGACACAAGCAACCACCATCTTGGAGAGTTCAGCTGTCCTCCTTGAAGAAGATAATGCCAGCTGGGGCTGCTGGAGGTTTATGCCCACCCTCCATGGAAGGGTGAAGCAGGGCCCCACAAAGCTACAGGGAAGTCCTCCTCCCCACTGAAGACTTTTCAAGTATAGCCTGTTGAGGAAGAGCACACACACACACACACACACACACACACACACACACACACACACACACAC
>NW_026585698.1:3497496-3504328 GCF_907164565.1 Psammomys obesus | reverse complement strand
CACACACACACACACACACACACACACACACACACACACACACACACTAGCCAGTAAACCCTCATCTGTGCTCTGGAGTAAACTTGGGCAGATTGTGTCTCAGTTTGTTGTTGAGACCTTAGAAGTGGAGGTGAATGTGACTCTCCCTCTGGGAAGGAGTTCTAGCAACACACAGGCAATCAGAGTTTAAGCTGGGGCAATTTATGTCTGAGGTATATCTGAGGTATGTCTCAGCGCTCCTGGTTAGGTATGGGAGATGGCAATAATTACAACACTCCTTTCATATGGATGAGACATGGTGACTTTCCATAATACAAGCGGCAAGACTCTTTCTCTGAAATACACACACACACACACACACACACACACACACACACACACACACACAGCAATGGGCAAATTTCAACTGCAAAAAAAAAAAAGTTTCTTTCTCTAAAGAGACAAAACAAAGACATGAGGCAGGAAGGACTTCCAGTAAAGGAAAAAGTAGCTGCTGAAGCCCTGCTTGAGTTGTAAATGAGTTATCCAGCTTCCTCACTGCTGTGCTCCAGCAGCGCCCATGGCTCTAGCCTGCAAGCTGCACACACACAGGTGGGCATGTCACTCCACAAGAGCAGCGGTGGCTGGGACCTCATGGCACTGTGCAGAAAGACCGCAGCGTGGCTGCCTGCTCTCACGCCTGAGGAGCACGGAGACCAGAGGAGTCCCTGAAGCCGTGGTTCTAACCCCAGGTTAACTACATACCAGTTCTTCAGTTTTGATGTCCTCGAAAACTCGGGGTTAACAACTCCTGCCTTTGTAAGGTTGTGTAAACAACTAACAAACAGGGGCTGGAGAGATGGCTCAGAGGTTAAGAGCACCGGCTGCTCTCCAGAGGTTCTGAGTTCAATTCCCAGCAACCACACGGTGGCTCACAACCATCTATAATGAGATCTGGTGCCCTCTTCTGGCGAGCAGGAGTACATGCAGACAGAATACTGTATAAATAATAAATAAATAAATAAATCTTAAAAAAAACAACAAAAAATTATCTTAAAATAGATGGCCTTATAAACAAAGCAATAAGGTTATCTATTCAGTATTTACTCCATGATTTATGTAAGGGTGTAGATTATTCCAACCTTATGGCAGATTAAAAGAAAATGAACACCAAAGGGCTGGCTAGATACTCATCAAAGCTGCTTTTTATTTTCTGGGCTCATGGAAGGCCCACTTACTCAGCTTCTTTTCTGTTACAAGTAGCAATTTGTAGGCAAATTCCTAACAAGTAGGAATCAGTGCATGTCTCTGACATGAACTCAGAGCAGAGGTTTTGGGTTGTGATTGATAATCCAAAGAACACTCAGCAAGAGTAGAAGGCAATTTCTCAGCACTATTAAAATTACAGAGGCTGCCTTCATACATTTATGTTTAAAGTATAAGAAATGTTTTCCTAAAGATTGTAATAGAATTTATAGGAAGTCTTCGTTTTTTGGAGATCGTATTTATCTCACTGAATCCATACGTATCTGCATTCCTAAATCTCAATGGGCATATATATGTGTGTGTGTGTATATATGTATAAAACATATGCCCTTATATTTAGGTAAACCTGTATATATAATTTACTAAATGAACATTCTCTAAATCATATGCCAAGAGTTAGAATAATAGTTCCAGCATTTACCTATCAAGAAACACTTAATTGAAATACCAAATGTCTTTTATTTCAAATTCATCATCTTCTCCCAAACTCACTTGTAATCCTCAGATCATGAGGTGGATACTAGAACTTTCCCTCTTGTGAGCTTTGAAGCAATTTTGTCCCTTCATTTAGCAGAGTGAGATTTCTGTTATGTGGGTGATTGTATGCCACTGAGTGTTAACAATGACTGAATGAAGATGCTTTGTGTGTATGTGTGTGTGTGAGAGAGAGACAGAGAAAAAGAAAGACAATGAAAGAGAAAGAGATCTGAGGGCTCATTTTTCCCAGATAAATATTAAATATGCAGATAAATAATTAACATGCAGGAATACTGAATTAAAAAAACAACTGAGACATTGTCATGACAATCATTTTAGGAAACTATATACAGAAGAAATGAAAAAGTATGTATAGTTTATATATTTGCATGTGCTAGAACCATTTGCAATAAGTAATTTTTATTCAGTACTTCTCATTTAATATTCGAGGAGAAATAGACCACAGCACACATGGTAAGCAGAAAGACAATTTCCTGCTTACAAAATCATTGTTTCCTGTTCATTTTATCGCTTATATGAGGCTTCATAATAACATTTCGATAGATTACTTTAGGACGACCAACAAATCAACAAACTTCATAAGTCTCAATTCAGTCAAGCATATTACACATGTATGTTCTTACTACTTGAAAGGTACGAAATTAAACAAAGTAAATAACCTAATCCAACGTTCCTCAAACATACATAATAAAAGGAATCTGCTGGCCTTTCTCCTAGTGAACATCAAACATGTGATCTGAAGTGATTATTTCTAGCAAACTCTCAAGTAATTAAAAATGGGAGACTGGAAAACAGATTCAGACTATGTCCTCAGTTCTCCTGGTCATGAGTAGGTCATTAATTACTTTGTTAAAGCTAGGCATACTACGTGTGGGACATAGCAAGAAAATGTGACATACGTCCAACCTCACAAATGCATACAAGAAAACGTGAAATGCTTGGCTAAAAGTATGTGCATCATGCAGTGAGAATACAAAGGGCAGGACTGTCAGTTCTGCTGAAGGGGTTGGGTAAAGGTCATCCATAGCTTTTTACAAAAAAATGGGTTAGGCAGGTCTCAGAAAAGTAGGAGTTTGCTAAGTCAACAGGCAAAGGAACGACAGCTTAATCAGAGGAATCAGGACTGGTGTCCATACGCCGAATGAACTGGCTGACAAGAAAATTGGAAAACAAATTATTTTGGATACTATTTAAGAAATAAAGAAGGCCAAGTTAAACTTAAGTGAAGTAAATTAGATAGAGAAGACAAAACATGTTCCATTGTAAAAAAGATTAGCTGGACCTTGTAATAACAGGTAGACTGAGAGATGATGGAGCAGGTAGTTCACGCTATTTCCAGGTAAAGGCAAAATTAAGAAAGGATCAAATTTGGGGTAAGGAAATAAATTTGGCCTGACGGATGTTAACTTAGAAAATTGGGTAAGAATATGACAGGTGTATCTGTCTGGGAAGCAAACTGAAAATGGAGCCTGGAACCTCAGTAAGAATTTCCATTTGGAGAACAGATGAATAGTGACTCCAGTCTTGGGAACAGTTGAAAGCATAGAAAGAGTTTTGCCATGTGGGAGAAGACCAAGGGAAAAATTGTGAAGATCCTTGTATCTTAAGAATGATCAGAGGGGAAAAAAGTCAAAAGTCGAATACACAGGCTGAAATCAGTAGTCCAAGGGAAGTCTTAGGAAAATTATTTCTTAGCACAGAGTGCAAGAAGCCTAACATAGACCACAGAGGCCTGTCAGATTTGTCCAGTGAGAAGTCAATGGGTAGGAGAGGGGATAGGTTAAAAGGGAAGAAAAGAGAAGTAACTGAAAACAGAGAAAGATCTCAAACCCATGTGGTAAAAAAAGAAACACATGGACCGACATTTTCAAAATATACCATCTTTGAACAGGAAATCAGAAAAACTCAAAATTAATGATTCTGGACGCATCTATTGTACTTTCTTTTCCCTCAATCCAAACGCATTCTTTGTAGGGTAATTGTTCAATTCCTCTGCTCAAAAATTTACAGAAATAAGTTTGTTAACTCAGGTTTTGCTTTTTATACTTTGCTTGGTTTTTAAATGTATGGTATATATTTAGGTCAACACATGTCAAGATGGCGATGATCTATCAGCTGAACAACTATGGAACTCACATGTAAACTAAAGAGCAGATGGATAGAGAAGGCCGCCCTGACCATTTCAGTCATAACCACGATCCTGATTTTAAATGTATCAATTAGCTCTGCTTCGTAACTGTCCACATGCATGACCGTGCCGTGCATAATTTGTCGTGTCTGGCCTCTTTCACTCAACGCTACATCTGTGGAAGTCGCTCACACCGTTATATGTACTGGATATTTATTCACTTCTAAAAATTATTTAATATTCTGCTGGTGAAAACTCTGTCTCATGAGTCTATTGTTTCACTGGTAGGAAATGGCCTTTACACTATTAAAAACCTGGCAGTGGTGAACATTTGGCATGTCCTTTGGTAAGCACATAACCACATTTCTCCTGTCTATGCATCTACAAACACAGCTCCTGGACGTGCACTAGAGATGCTGCCAGCAAGTCTTCAAAGAAAGATTTCCTACATATTACTCACCAAGGAAGAAGAATTACGTGTGCCCTACAGCCATCCCTAATGCACAGCCTTTTAAATACACTCTTAATTTTTTGAGAATTTTGTAATGTGTTTTAATCATATTCTCCTTTTTTTAAAATGAGGATTTTAGTCACTGGATAGTTATGTTATCACACTGTACTATAATTTTTGTTACCATGCAACTCATGAAGTTGTGGGCCTTTTACATATGTATGGAAAATTTGGATATTTTCTTGTGAGAAATTTTTGACTCACTTTTCCCTGGATTGTTTTTCTGGACCTTTATTTGTCGGATCTCATCACATTATCTGCATATGATGTGTCAGGTGTATGTGTATAGAATGTCTTCTCTCTGTAAATGTATTGCCTTAATGATGTGTTTTGATGAACTGAAACCCTTAGTTTTAATGGAAACACACATGCACACACACACACACACTTTCATCATAAACTCACAACTATATTAAAAAAGAAGAAACAGACACTTTGTCACCCCCATAAAACAGTGCCCACAATGCTGAACATGAAAAAATTATTTTCTGTGGCGTTGGGAATTGAACGTCAAGGGTTGTGCATGCTGCTCGACTGCTCTACTACTTTGCTAGCGCACAACCTATGACTAAAAAGTTCGTCTCCATGAGACCTGCATTAAAAAGATAAGTAAGCTGTTTTTTTTTAATGGAAGAATGATCTTTCACTTCTCAAATTATTCTAAAAGAATATTTTCACTTTTGTTTACGTATGAATAAGTGTGTATGTGTTATGTGTGGTGTGCTGTGTATGGATGTGAGGTGTATGTCGTGTGTGTGTGTGTCTGTGTGTGTGTGCATTCTTGTGGATGGGGACAGGTAGGCATGTTATTGCCAATCATTTCTTTGCTATTTGCCACTGCATGTAAGGCTGGATGTCCCGGGACTTTCCAAGGACCTTCCGATTGCCACCTCCATCTAGTCAATGAGCACTGGGACCATAGATGTGCAATACTATGCTCAGCTTGTACATGAGTTCTAGGGATTTGAACGCTGCTCTTCATGCTTACATGGCAAGCTGCTAAACCCTCTCCTAAGCCTCTCTTTCTACGTTTTGGAAGAATACAGATTCACTGGCTCCATTATAGCAAGTTGGAACTCAGTTTCTTTAACCATTCAATATTTGATACATCATCTTGCATCCCCCCAAAAATAAATTCTCATTCTGATTCCTGCTCCTTTCTTTGACCTTCATTTGGATTTCCCTATCTTCTATCTTCAGTGGTTTCAGTATGACATATTTTTAATGTTTATATTATATTTATCCTGCTGTTTTGCATCTTTCTAAAATCTTGGAAATGTCCTCTATTTAACCCTTCAGATCATGTGTTCTAGACTCTTCTTGGGGAGTTTTATTTTCACATCTTCTTAAACGTTTTATATATAACTCCATGTCTTTCATAAAACATCTCATTTTTTGTTCCCCCATGCTTTAATCTTAGTATTTTCCGGTTTGTTAGTTAAATATTCTGCTGTGCCCAACCTCACTGCTCTTCATCAGATAGTTAACTTCATTCAGTTTAAGAACTGCCAAACTGATGGCGTTTTTGTGGATTCCAAACTTGGGGTGATCATCTCAGACCAGTTTTCTCTTTCCGTGCTCACGGTAATTCATCCCAGGTATCTCCAGGCCCCAGCAGTTCCCTTCATATCTGCATCACCTGCTCTGTTCTCTTCAGTTCACGCTTTGCCTCTCTAACTGTTCTTAAGGGCGCAACAGGCATCCCACCAGGCAGCACAGGATCTTCCTCCAGGGAAGGATCCTCCTGTCAGTGTCGCACATGAGACTCCAAGGACTCTGTGGGGCTGGGGCTAGGTTGCATTTTTTAGGGTGTCCTCTGGAGTTTGTTTGCTATTTATAATCTGTGACAATCCCTGGATTTTTATTGAAATCTTGGTACATCTTTATCTCCTGGGTTCTGAGGGAAAATGACTGGTAATCTCTCCTCTCTCCTGTCTCTTGTTTCCTCTCTCTCTCTCTTCTCTCCTCTCCCCTCTCTTCCTCCCTCTCCTCTTTCTCCCCTCTCTCCTCTCTTTGTCTCTCTGTGTCTGCTCCCTCCCTCAGAAATTTTTGGCTATTTCTTTATCTGTGTACCCAAATAGCTACAGAAGTTGGCCAGAATCTTGGAGTCACTAAAGACTGCATTTGAGTGTCTTTTCTCTTCCCTCTGCTGCTAAGTTCTTCAGCTTGTTTCCTGCCAAAAGCCTTCTGATGTTTTCACTGGGCTTTGCAGAACCATTCACCCCGGGCCTGAAGCTTCCTACGCAGCCCCATAGCACAGGAAGCATCCAGTGGGGGAGGTTGATCATGTTCTAGATCCCTCAAAGCTGCCATTTTCTGTCTTACCCCTGAACAATCACAAGTTTGTCTGGCTTTCCTGACTCCCAGACGATACATTAAGCCTGGGCCTAGTCCAATTCTCAGACACACACACACACACACACACACACACACACACACACACACACACA
>NW_026585698.1:3373236-3497486 GCF_907164565.1 Psammomys obesus | reverse complement strand
ACACACACACACACACACACACACACACACACACACACACACACACAAGCAAATGCCTCAGGGAAAGAGAGGGACAAATCAGCAGCATGCCTCAGAAGCTCTCCATTCCCAGGAGCTTTGTTCACCTAGTCCTTGCTGTTCCCACAGTTCCCACAGAATTACAACTAATTTGTCTTTGTGGTTCTGGGTGCTGCCACAGAAAAACTGACCTGGCATGACCTCCCAGAAAATGAAAAGATTATTACATTTTAATAGCTCTAATTGGTCTTTAAATTTCTGACTTCTCTGTTCTTTTCCATTTGGCATTCTAACTTTAAAACCTGGAGACACACTAAGATCTTTTACTCATTATGTGTCTTTCGTTATTTGAACAATTATCCTCCTTAAGACGTTTATCTTTCAGTGTAAATAGCAACACTAGCAACACAGCCTAGCTTCAGTTTTCATAGTAATCCTCTGCCACACTGATCTCCACACTCACATGCCCATTTGCTGTCAACTACTCTTGCAAAAATATGAATAATTGTCCCAGGAGCTGTGGTTAAGCCCAATGAAGGAATAGCAAGAATCATGGCAAAGCTAACAAAATGCAAAGAAGGTTATTGGATGAGTTCTTTTAAGAGTGAGGAGCAGCCCTCGCAGAAGTGAGAGGCCAGGCTGTACCTGTGAGTGCTCATGCCTGTCTCCAATCCCCGGTGCTCAGGAGTGATGTGTCCTGTCAGTCGCTCCCTGTGAGATCCTTGTATTGGGGATCTAACCTCAAACTCAGCCCAATAACTGCACTTTCGGCTCCCCTCTAGCAGGAGCCAGCTCCCATTGCTCCTGCTTCTGAGATCAGGCTTTAAAAAAAAAAACATGGACCCCTCTCCAAATGCAGGATACAGGAAGAGCCAAAGGGTCTTTCAAGCATCACCTGTCTCAAGTTTGTGTAAACATGCTACCATTTGTTCTCTGTATTGCCAATAAAACAACCAGCCAGTGCTGAGCAATGGAGAGAATAGGGTGGGACATCCTGGTCTAGAGAGGAAGAGAAAGAAGAGCATGGGAGAGGATCAGAGAAGAGATATCTGGGAGGAGAGGACCTAGGAACACAAGGAGAGATGAACAGATCAAAGATGTGACTGAAATGCAACTATAATGTGGAAATTTTGAATAGGAAGAAGCTATGCGGGCTTGGAGGTTTAGGATGGAGTAACTATTGCCCAACATTGTGCTCTAGGTTAATTAAATAAATCTTAGTCTCTGTGTGGTGATTTGGGAATGCAACTGCTTTAGGAAAAACCATTGTTTTAACTAAAAGATAAATCAATATTAAATATTAATAATCAGCAACAGACCAATGTCAAAAAATTGGAACTGAACCAGCCCTTGGGGGAGCAGAAGCAGGTGGATCTCTGAGTTCAAGGCCAGCCTCGTCTACAAAGTGAGTCCAGGGCATCCAAATCTACACAGAGAAACCTTGTCTTGAAAAACAAACAAACAAACAAACAAACAAAACTGGTGACGGAATTTTTTTAGTTCAAATACAAATGATTATTTTGCATAACTACCCTAGAATGTATAGATTGTCAAGACAGTGTCAAGTAATCTTTCTTAACTCTTATAAAAATATTGCCAGAATACTCCCATTCTTCCCCAAAACAGATCCTGGTGGTGACAGAAGGAGTTTTATACTACCTATGGCAACATTCTCCCTTTCCCTGCCCATGTCTCTCTATATCTCTGAGCTCTGCAATGTAGACAGAGTAGACTTAGTGAAGACTGACACCCAAGGAAGAAACACCAGCAAAAGAGGGGTGTGTGTGTGTATGTGTGTGTGTGTGTGTGTGTGTGTGTGTTGCCCTTTGTAAAATGTTAGGTGGTGCAACTAAAGCACCCTTGGGCAGGGAAAAGGAATATAGGACATACTCAACCTACAACACCACTATTTGGTCAAACTGGGAATAGACATGTCTCCCCATTTCCCAAAAAAGACTGTGGGTGGAACAAGAGATGTCTCTTCAGCAGAGAAGCCATTTGTTTGTTTGTTTCCATGGGTGTGTATTAATAGTGGTAATAGAGTCCATCCATCCCCCACTACACCCAGACCTCAAGAATCCCAAGCAACACAGATCTTATAGACTAGCTTAGTTGGGTCATCTGAGAATAGTAAGAAGACTCATTTCAAGCGTTGAAGATGTATTCTAGAACAAAGCTGTGCCTGCCTGAGATGTACTCAGAAAAACAAACAAACAAACAAACAAACAAACAAACAAACAAACTCACAGGTTTCCATGAGGAGTGTGTATACAACAAGCTCGAAAAACGTTCTTACTACTAATGAAGCTTTAAAGAAAGGGCAAGAGAATGTGTTAGATTCTCTTTTCTTTCATAATTCAGCTGTATTAGATTGGTAGGGATGCTACGGTGAAGCACCATGCCTTGAGTGTCCTAAATGACAGCAATTTACTTCCATATAAACGGGAGACTATGGATTCTAGATCAAGTTATAAATTCCAGATTAAGTTAGGAATAGAGTTGGTTCCTACTGAGACCACTCTCAGAGAGTAGAGTGCCATCATCTGTGTTTTCATAGAGTGACCCCTGTTTGCATCTAGACCTCAATCTCTAATCTCTCATTCTCCTCCTTCTTCTTCCCTCTTCCTCACTTTTAGTTCTTTAAGAATTTCCTAGATAAAACAGGATCAGATGAATGAGGAGGAGGTCCCCCCATCAGTGGACTTGGAAAGGGGCACGGTGGAGATGAGGGAGGGAGGGCGGGATTGGGAGGGAATGAGGGAGTGGGATACAGCTGAGATACAGAGTTAATAAAATGTAACTGATAAGAAAAAAATAAAATAAAATAAATAAATAAATAAAAAACAGAAAACAAATAAACAAAAAAAAGAATTTCCTAGAATGGATTTTGGTCATATTTATCTCCATCTTCCCCAGTCTTCCCAGCACTACACTTTTTCCCTACCCACATGACATTGTGTTTTGTTTATAAACATATCAAGACCAATTTGTGCTGCCCATACATGTTTGCATATGTGGCCTTCCACGTCAGGGACATACCCTTTTAACAAATGACTCTCCCTCTTCTAATAGCTATCATTGCCAGTAGCTCTTCAGCTAGATGTTTTTTAATTTAAAGTTTAATTTAAGATAGCATTTTAAAAAGTGTGTGTGTGTGTGTGTGTGTGTGTGTGTGTGTGTGTGTGTATGTACATGTGCGTGCAGTTGCCAGAAGGGGGCATCAGAACTCCTGAAAGTGGAATGACAGGCAGTTGAGAGCTGCCCACCGTGGCTACTAGAAGACAAACTTGAGTCTTCTGCAAGAGTAATACATATTCTTAAGCTCTGAGCCATCTCTCCAGTCCCAAAAAATACATTTAAGAATTTATTTAAGCCACACATTTAAGGATCAAGATACTTATGAAGATTGTCAGTATTGGACACATTAATTTTAGAAGTATGCTGCTCTCAACCTCTTTCATTAAGTGTTTAGGAATATATTCAGCTCCTGAACTAGCTATTTGAGCTTGCAGAGAAAGAGAGTAAAAAAGAGAGAGACAGACAGAGAAAAAGACAGAGAGAGAAAGAGAGAGAGACCGAGAAAGACAGGCAGGCAGACAGACAGAGACAGAGTTTTTCCCTTTAAAAGTGCCCACTGATACATGTACAGATATAATGCTCATAGCATTTAAGATTAGAAAACACACCAAAGCCCATTTTACATCAAAGTAGAGAAAGGAGATCCAAATTTAAAGCAAATAATTGATTCCATCACTAGAGATAAGATCAGGGTAATGAGTTATGTTGGGACAGGAGGAGGTTCTACTTCAGTCATGGTGAGGGGCAACAGAGACCAGAGGTACCCAGAACTCAGCACAAATTGGGCACTGACAGCATTAATGTCAGAAAGAAACAAGAAGTACAGAGTGGAACCCTGTCTCTCTAACTTCATGACACTGCATATTTGCGGTTCCACCGATGGCTGAGTTCCTCAAAGTAACACACAGGGCTGTGCTCCAAGTCCAAGAAGTTAAATAGACACGAGCTGCAGGAGGAAGCCATGAGTGCTATTTACAGCCTGAAGCCTGAGCTAATGCATAGGGCCCAGTGTGCTGGAGGCACCTTGTAAGTTCTCAGCGTTATTAATCACTGTGGAGAGGAATGGAAGTGTGGGGTCACTAATGACACGCTTCCTGAGTTGGGAGGCCCGAACAATGGGGCTAAAAATTAACTCACGCACTCAGAGCCATCTATTTTTAAAATCCCTGATAAGCAACACAGGAAGCTTTTACCACACTAGCCAGCAAAAATCTGAGCTTTCAATCAACAATTTCTTTCACTGAAGGTGTGGAGCGTGGAAAAGATCCAGAAGCACAGATGGCATTTCACATCTGCACATGCAATTTCCTTTTCCTCCATTTTTATATAAACCTCTTTTTCTTTTCCAAAAAAGAATGATAGAATTTTCCAGTAGAATGCAGCACTGCTTATCACTTCTGGGAATGTTACTAACCTCCATCTTTCCATTTTAGCTGCAATTTAGTTCTTTGACTATATGTTGAAAGATGAGAGAGAGAGATCTCATAAAGTCCCTTTTATTACATCCTGTACAACCTCATAAGATCCAAAGAGTTTTGGCCTCTAAAGAGCTAAAACTTTTTTAACGTCCCTATCTCATCCTTATCCCTAAGTTTGTTCAAACTTACTCCTTATTGATCTTAAAGCCAGACTGAGTCTAGAAGATTGTATTACTCGTATTGAGGGGACAATACGGGTAGTGGCTTGGTCAAGGTCACTTATCTAGTTATGGAAAAGCCGCACTTACAATGATGATGAGTAGAAACGCAGTTACATAACTGTATCTGCAAAAATCATTTCCAGAAACACATAAGGATACAAGTCCCTTCTCTTTGTAAAGTAAGTCAGATGTATTTGAGAGCATACCAATGTCTTACATTAAAAACCACGAGGGTGGCTTAATGCTGACACCATGCTTCATAATCAGGTTTCACTCAGATGAGAGAAAAATAATGAATTAGAATATTAGATAGAATGAAATTCTGGGAAATCGAACAGCCCTGGGAATATGGTTGGAAATTTTGGTTAAGAGGAAAAACAAAATTACAACATAAACTAGAAAATATTTGTAAAGGAATGGTTGGCTCACCTTTTAAAAAAAAAAAAGCATGAGAATAAAGAGAGCCAATGGACACACCATCTTACTGTGCGATTGCTTTGACACAGGCCTTTCTTCTTACTTCCAGAGCTGAACACCCAGCCTTCTGAATATCTCCATTGACTGTATCTTTACCTTTGCTTTGTTTGAGGCCAAACTCTTAGCAAAAGCAAATTCAAGCCTATTGGTCTTGCAATGCATCCTGTTTCAGAGAATGCCCAAACACTGGGATATTCCTGCATTCTGAACTCTAAACGTTATCCATGAGATCCCCTGCTCACTCACCTCCAGGCTTAATCCTCTTGCCCCTCTCTACCCCTCTGAGCCCTCTACCCCAAGGCTTCTGAAACCTGCCCCATCCCCTCTTCCTTCCATGACCACTACCACACTCATATTGCATCTTGTTTCCCTCATGGGCCATTCAGTGGCAGCCCAGCGCAGCTGCACACAGACACTTATTCTTAGCTTCCTCTTTTCTCTAGTTTGCTATTTTGTAAACCCAAGTCCAAGTCACTCTCCTACTTAAAATCCTCTATTGGCTTCTAATTGCTTTACTCAAATCCATACCACCCAGAATCCATAAAAATTATTAAATAGCCTCTGAGGAACTTGTGGCCATGATAACTATGAGGTCACAGGCAAGGATTCCACTTGGGGCAAGTCAATATAAATTGTCTAAAATTCTGTCAGTTTACTATCTTTACTTCTCAAAACCATTGACGATATATCTTAAATTTCCCACAAATAAGAACATGATTCTCAGACTTTTGCTTGAACCAAGAAAACAAATGTGACATGAAGAATACCTTCTCCAGAGAGTGAACCCAAGTCCTGAAAAGTCGCCTCTGTATGTGCAGGACTGTAAGACTATGATGCCCCAAACTGACCAGTGTACAGTGTCCACAGCTCTGAAGCAGGACTGTGAACAGGACTTAAATAACAGCAGGGCTGTTATTTAAGATAAGGGAAGGAAATATCAACAAGAGAAGTGACTGAGATGACAGCCAAAAGGGTTGGCATTCTTTCTCAGTTACACAGCAATTGTCTGGACTCAGTCAGGTAGAATCCAGACAATTACTGTGAGATATATACATATATATATATATATATATATATATATATATATATATTTCTTAATGTGTTATCAGTACAATCCTTAAAATTCACGATGATGCCAGCAAGTCACATTTAAGTATGAGAGAGAGAGAGTGAGGGCCAGCACAATATAGCAATGGCTCATTTGATTATAGGACCTCCAAATACCTACCATGGTATCATTTGTCTTCCATTAAGAGTTTCCTGAAGCTAATATCCAGAATATATAAAGAAATTAAGAAGTTAAACAGCAACAAATCAAGTGACCCAATTAAAACATGGGGTACAGAGCTAAACAGAGAATTCTCAATAAAGGAACATCAATGGCAGAGAAACACTTAAAAAAGAAATGCTGAACATCCTTAGTCATCCTTAGTCATCAGGGAAATGCAAATCAAAACGATCCTGAGATTCCACGTTACACCCATCAGAATGGCTAAGATCAAAAATTCAAGTGACAACGGATGCTGGAGAGGTTGTGGAGAAAGAGTAACCCTATTCCATTGCTCGGATGGGTGGGAATTTAAATTTATACAACCACTTTGAAAATCAATCTGGCACTTTCTCAGACAATTAGGAATAGTTCTACCTCAAGATCCAGCCAAACCACTCCTAGGCATATATCCAAAAGTTGCTCAAGTACACAACAAGGATATTTGCTCAACCATGTTCATAACAGCTTTATTCGTAATAGCCAGAACCTGGAAACAACCCAGATGTTCCACAATTGAGGAATGAATACAGAAATTGTAGTACAAATGATATACAATGGAATACTACTCAGCAATAAAAACAAGGAAATCATGAAATTTGCAGGCAAATGGTGGGATCTAGAAAACATCATCCTGAGTGAGGTATCCCAGAAGCAGAAAGACACACATGGTTTATACTCACTTATAAATAGATATTAGACATATAATATAGGATAATCATACTAAAATCTGTACATCTAAAGAAGCTAATCAAGAAGGAGGACCCTGGGTAAGATGCTCAATCTTCATTCAGAAAGGCAAATGAGATGGACATCAGAAGAGGGAGAAAACAGCAAACAGGTCAAGAGCCTATCACAGAGTACCTCTGAAAGACTCTACCTAGCAGTGTATCAAAACATTTGCTAAGACTCAAAACCAAACTTTGGGCAGAGTGCAGGGAATCTTATGAAAGAAGGGGGAGATAGAAAGACCTGGAGAGAACAGGATCTCCACAAGCAGAACAACAAAACCAAAAAATCTGAGCCCAGGGGTCTTTTCTGAGACTAATACTCCTCCAAACAAGGACCATGCATGGAGATAACCTAGAACCCCTGCACAGAAGTTGCCCATGGCAGCTCAGTATCCAAGAGGGTTCCTCAGTAATAAGACCAGGGACTGTCTCTGACATGAATTCATGGGATGGCTCTTTGATCACCTCTGTTTGAGGGGGGAGCATCCTTATCAGTTCACAGAGGAAGGCAATGGAGCCAGTCCTGATGAGACCTGATATACTAGGGTCAGATGGAAGGGGAGGAGGATCTCCCCTATCACTGGACTGGGGAAGGGGCATAGGAGAACAAGAGGGAGGGAGAGTGGCATTGGGAAGGTACGGGGAAGGGGGCTACAGCTGGGATACAAAGTGAATAAACTGTAATTAATATAAAAAATAAATTTTTAAAAAAAGTGATAAAAAAAGAGTTTCCTGAAATCTAGAAATAATTTCTCAGATGCTCTTAATCTACTTCACCTATAACCTATACCAGGAAGGTAAACCACCAGTAACTCATAATATCTAGTAGGACAAAGAAGATTCTATATTTATATGTTTTAGAGGCAAGATTTATATTCCCCATCCTATTGCCCAGATGTTCTTCTGACTATATTGAAGAAGGAGATTTAAGGGTGATTGATGGGCCTGGGCTGTACATGAGAAACCTACTTTCTAGAAAGCTGTTCAGAAGCAACATAAACACGTAGCAGTGGCTATGGCTCAATTTGCTGCCAACACTATCATGGGTGTTGGAGGAACATAAAAGACAAGCCCAAGATCTGTGACCTTGGAGACATCAAATGTAGATAAACCGTATGCATAGGTTTAGAAAGCCCTAAGGAAGAAGAAAAATTCACACGTATCTCCAGGGGACCGTATAGGACATAGAGAAGTTAAGCAGTTGCTCTCAGGACGCTGTGATGTAATTGGAAAGATAGTTGCTGACACACAGTAATGTTTAAGACATGTCAGAGAGAACTCAAAACACAGAACTACTCCAGTTCAGGCAAGGATGGTTACATAACTGTTCAATATCTTTTTCCTAAAAGCGTCACACTGTAGATAAAATTAAATGTGCCTCCTGATAAGAAATAGGAGCCAAGCAAAGGGACCAAGAGGTAATCTGGATGAAGGCCAATTTCATTCCCAATAATTTTTTTAGAATGGCCCTTTCTCTCAAGAAATGAAAGGATATATTTTTTACATGAAGTTTTGGGTTGTGTTCCAGGTTACAGACAATTTCTTCTGAGTTTGAACCTGAAATATGTGGGGATTTTTGTTTGTTTGTTTGTTTGTTTGTTTATCTCATAGCATCTATGTGGAAAAAGAAGCCTCCACAGGTTAATTCCTACTTTCTGTGGAGATTGACTGTTCATAATTTAAAGACAAAGCTATCAAAGTATGGCTCAAAACTATGAAGTCAGGATGACATTTGGAGAAACCAATGTTAACCAAAATCTGAATTATGTAAATAAATTCCACTTGGACTATTTTATTGAGTCCTGACATTAAAACAAGCCTGCTGGCATACAGAGATTGTTCTTCTCATAGAGGGGAAAGCTCTTCTCTTATTACTTAGCATTCTTATGTAGAGCCCTGATTATGGGTATTTATTCAGTAGGCATCATCTTTTTTATTCCTTGGGTGAGCACAGAATGGTAAAACCAGACAGAAAGTCAGTATTTTATCCCAGAGTTAAAATTCTCAGTGCTTTATATTTTCTTAAATGTTTGACACTAGACCTACCATCCTTTCCACTAATAAGCCAATAATTCTGATAATATCCACTGTTTCTCTCTTCTTCCTTCAGTCTGACAGACAAAAGTTATAAAGTTTTGAGCATTTCAATTTGATGGCATCTCAAATACAAATTAGGGTGGCAATGGTAGTAATTATTGGGTAAATTACTGTTAGTGGAGCACTAAACAACTACTTAATTCTCCGAGTGTACTTTGTCCATGTGTTCAAACAGCAATATAGGAAAGACAGGAAGAGAAAGGACAGAGGGTGTGTGGGGTACTTCGATCAGTAGTGATATTACAATCATATCTTTCATTGACTGACAATTTATTATCCTCCAGCACACATTTATCAACCTTGAACAAAAGTGGAAGGTGGGGATTACGACAGCCATTTAGCAAACACCAACACTGTGGCTCTCAGAAGCCAGCATGCCCAGGCTCACTCTTCTGTAAGTAATGAAGAGTCATGCTGGGTTTGCAAGCCCATTGCTAATGATTGCACTCATCATTACTCTTCTACCATATTTCTCTGTCCTCACAGTATAATGCATGCCTGTCATTCCTCCTTCATATGAACCCTTGCTGTAATCTTTCAGGGCTCAGCTGAGGCATCTCTTCTTGTAAGCCATGCCTGACCCCAACCTTGAAGAATTGATTGTATCTTCAGAACTGGGGGATGGAGGTAACTGAGCCCCTCACTGCTTCTGCTCACAGGCATGGATCCTTCTTGGAGCCTGGGTGCTCCTTGAAGACAAGACCCATGCTCAGTTATCTTGGAATTTCTAAGACATAGCCCAGCTGTTGAACTGTTCATGCTAAAGAAACAGAAATACCCGCACTGACTTGACTAGTAATTTAAACTGGATCTGAAGTGGAGTATGTAAAAACCCATTCACCAAAATGCTGTCACTGAACTGTCATCAGCTTTCTCAAATACACAAAGATTTTCTTGCAATGTTGGGCAGGGAATTTGTAAACATTAGAAACAAGATGACTTTCATACTGCATTTTAGTTAAAAATTAGTTTGGCTATGCCTGCATTTGTTGTTCCTTTCCTCTGTTATATGTATTAATTATCAAATCCATGAGCTGGTTTGAACAACTGCTTGCTCCCCTGCAGTCCATCTGTGCTTTCTTCTCAGTAATGTATTGAAGTCATGAGTGCTGGATTCATTGCCTCCGTGAGTCCCATGGCACAAACCGTGATTTCACTGCAGCACTGAGCAGAAGGAGAGTTAATGGGCGAGGCAGAAAACACTTAATCAATATCACTTGTGGCATAAGTTTAAAACCCTAAGCCCCCAAGCAGATTTTGTAGAGGCTGAGATCAAGGCCTAAGTCTTTAGGAATGCATTCACTGTACTATCAGGTTGAGAAGTACTTTCTTGCCTACCAAATTCCCAGTTACTCCACTGGCTTCTCAAGCTGATGTTAGTCGTACAAATAACTCCCGTAGCCACAGGAGAAGCCCCTGCAAGAATGAAATTGGAAATGTGTGATTTCACCTCCTAAAGATATGGAGTTAAAACAACAAAGTATTTGCTTTAAATCAGCACAAGGCAGACAATTCTAGAATGTCAGTGTCAAATGGTATCTAAAGATTAGATATCAGTCCTGGACTGGTGGACAACTTGAAGCTGGATGGGCCTAGAGGACAGGCCACAGAATTATGAGTTGAGAGACTGAGAAGAGTTTTGGTAAGCAGATTAACCACATCAACTGATGCTGAACCAGGCATTACAGTGTGTGCTCCATCATGAGCCACCTGTGTCTTCCGACAATAAAGCAGATGTTTGCCTGAGGGTCAGGAAGGGCAAGGGTAATCAGGGGACTACCTTTAAGTACCTGTGTTGCACTTAGAGGCTCCTGCATTATTAAACTGCACGAACTCTGAATCCTCTAAATGCCACGGGGCTAATTTATTATAGAGGGAGTCTTTCTTTCTTCAAAACCATGTTGTTTATATACAAAGTAAAAAGATGGATCAAAGATGCAGAATAACATAAACCAAATGCTTGTAGCTGCCTTTTCCTTGAACACATGTGAGGATGAAGCTATCACTACAACAGGTAGGCTACAGGTACAGTGATGTTCATTGTGCTTCATGGGGTTACTACCTAAGACATGTAATCTCAAAGGCATTCAGAGTATCTCCTATTTATGCCTCTTTCCTGAAACAGGAAGTTGCTTTACCGGTGTGTCCTTTTCGTTACCTACTCAACAAACAGTGTCCTTAGAATTTTAACAAGTGATTTACATATGTAAGTTTCTTTCTTAGAAATTTGTTTTTTCTTATACACACACATACATACATACACACATACATACATACATACATACATACTGGGAATTGAATTCTGGACGTACACATGGGAGGCAAGTGCTCTACCACTAAGCAATATTCCCAGCCATGAACTTATATCTTCAAATTGGCCTCTCAAATGATAGAAGAATTGTTCAGCTTCCACATAATAGGAGCAACTCAAGCTTAAGAATCTAGTGCATTTATCAGGTGACTGATGGCTCCCCTTACTGTAGTCTCAGGTTTATGTCTCTTAATAATAATTTGAAAAATAAGAAATTCTTTTTTTAACTTTTATTAATTACATTTTATTCACTTTGTATCACCCCATAAACTCCTCTCTCCCCACTTCCTAATTCCACCTTCACGCCCCCTTCTTCACATATGACCCTCCCCAAGTCCTCTGATAGGGGAGGTCCCCCTCTCCTTCCTTCTGATCTTAGTCTATCAGATCTCATCAGGAGTGGCTGCATTGTCATCTTCTGTGGCCTGGTAAGGCTGCTCCCCCCTCCTGTGGCTACGGGAGTTATTTGTAGGACTAACATCAGCTTGAGAAGCCAGTGGAGTAACTGGGAATTTGGTAGGCAAGAAAGGGGGGAGGTGATAAAAATTCTTAAGATATAATCCAAACACTTTCAAGGCTGAACCAGAAAGATAGCAAGTGCTAGACAGGCTTGGGAAAGGCCTTTTCTCAACAAACAAGATGTTGTTCAACCACCCATCGAAAATGTGTTGTTTAGGCTTGTAAAACATGTGAAATGGTCCCCATTATAAACTTTTTAGAGATTTGAATGTTTTTACAAAAGTGACAAATTTCATCAAAATGTAAATAGTTAAACCAAATATAAAAGCATAAGGAGAGAGTAATTTTTTAAATGAGGTAAGAAAAAAAAATTAGTTCTCTCTTGGAAATATGAAAGGCCATTGATCAATTCAGTTTAGAACATGACCAGTTTCCAAGGTCAAGGAGAAGTTGCCTTTTTCTGGTAGCATTTCTTAGGGCAAGCATGATGGTAGTGCTCAAAAGGTCTCCATCTAAGTGAAAACACCAAGAGCCATATCCTACTGCATTTACAACTAGCTGAAGATTTCTACTCGTCTTCCTTTCATTCTTGTTGCTGTGATAAAATGTCATGACAAAAGGCAATTTAGGAGAAAGGAGGTTTATTTGGCTTGCAATTCCAGAGTCCAGTCCATCAACGCAGGGAAGTCAAGGCAGGAACTGGAGGCAGTTTGTCACACCATATCCAATAGCAAAGAAAAAGGATGCATGCTTCCTGCCTTCTCTACTCTCAGAAACTTCAAAACCCTCAAACAGGGAATAGTACTACCCACTTTCAGGCTGTCTTCCCAACCACAACCAAAAATGCAAACACACACACACACACACACACACACACACACACACACACACAAACACATAGAGTCCCATTGGCCTATCTGATCTAAACAATCTCTCACTGAGTCTCTCTTCCCAGGTGATTCTAGGTTGCATCATGTTGATGATTAGAACTAACCATCACAGTTACTTATTATTTTTAACTTTATATGCACCTGTTTTGAATGATGTGCCCTCATACCATTGCTCCTGGCGCTGTCCTCTCATGCTTGGCCCATGTTATATCTGGGATAGAAACCCACAAACATTGACGGATAAAGATGAATATTGAAGACGTCCCCAGGAAAGTACCCAGCCATTATCAGCTTGCATATCTATATCTCACAGTATTATTAGGACATCATGTCTCTTAAAACGGAAACCTTGGTAGACATTCATATATTGAAAGTCAGATTATAAAAGACTTTATAACTCTATTTCTTTATGTGAGATATCTTCATGCAAATCATGAAATGCCAAGTCATGTTTAAAGGAGTTGAAGACCCTTTCTACATGAGTTGTAAAGAGGGTGATATAAAAATCATCACACATGGATGATGCACTCCTTTAATCCCAACACTCAGTGAGGCAGAGGCAGGCAGATCTCTGTGAGTTCGAGGCCAGCCTCATCTACAAAGTGAGTCCAGGACAGCCAAGGCTACACAGGAAAACTGTGTCTCAAAAAACAAACAAACAAATCATCTCTCAGGCTTCCATACCCAAATATGGTTGAATTTTTTATTAGCATATTAGTATATTTATGTAAACATGTATATGTACATGCAGGTATACACACACACACACAAACACATGCACACACACCACCCATACATGTTACCAAAGACCCCAGAAAAGGATGTCAAACTCCCTGGAGTCATCATTGGCTGTGAGCCAACTGAGATAGGGGTTTAGAGTGAGACTCCAGTCCTCTGGAAGAGCAGCAAGTGCTTATACCCATTGAGTTAGTTACCTTGGCAGCAACTCATTTTTATTTTCAAATTTGAATCTGATGCCTGCTTTGAACCTCAAGTTGAAACCAAATAATTACATTGCCTAATGAAACAAGAGAGACCATTAAGTAACACCTCACTTTTTTTTTGTCATGCAGCTAATTTTTAAATTAGCTTTTTATTGAAGCAGAGTTGAAAGGGAATTATCTGCTTACACATGCGCTGATCAAACAACACTGTGGAAAACACAGCTGTTTACCTTGTTCATTATCTCTAAGAAATGGAAGACCTGCTACATGCTCTGAACTGAGAGAAAAGGAAATGCCACTTGGGACAAGACAGCTCATGGTTCCTGGGTTAGAGTGTGAAAAGAGGGACTGAAATGAGGTGAGGTGGCATCAGTGTAAGCACCCTCCTTGGCCTGGTCCTTGGCCTGGTAAAAGTCACCGGCAAATGAAGGTGAAACGAAACACGCTAATGAAACCTGGGCATGGAATTATGTGCGAAAGTCAGCAACAGCTAACTAACAATAGAGGTTATTTTGTTAGGAGTTACTTTTTGTAAAAAGCTTATATTTGTGGCACAGGAAAGTAACAGATTAAATACGTGTTATTTTACCCTTTCGTGCTATGCATTACAGACATTCTATTCCCTGCCTGCCACTCTACTAACAAGAATTCCAAAGTTTCATCAGCACACAAGCCTGCCCAAGCCCTGGGAAGTCTTTACTCTCTGTTGAGTTTACAGTCTAGAGAGACAGATAAAGTTAATATCAATGAAATGACGGCAGTGTATAAGTGATATCAAAATGGCCAGTTCAAAAATGGTGCTTAGGTATACACCTCAGAACGACAGGCCTCACCCTCCATTCTCATCACATCCTGCCACCCTCCTAGAAACAAAACAAAACAAAACAAAACAAAACAAAACAAAACAAAACAAAACAAAACACATTTTTCTGGCAGGTGAGTTAAGTGAATAGGTTCTCTTCATTAAAGACCACTAGGGCAGCCAATAGCAGATGGTGGTGGTAGTGTGTGTGTGTGTGAAGAAATTAGTGAGGAATGCATGCAGAAGTATTATTTCATACCAATGTGTATATAAACATAAACTCATAGGACATATATAGCAGAATTTTTCTGAGTGATTTTTCATAATGGACATTGGACATGCTATTTGACCTCAAGTTCGGCATGTTCATGCGGAATGATGCATATCTACAATATTGCCTTAATCAGCTGCAGGTAACTTTGTTTAAACTCTGAATTAATTTCATAATAAGTTTGATAGGAAGCAGCATTAATCAGAGAGTAATCACAACATGGGAAAACCTGTATAAGGTTTAGGACATGCTTGGTTTTTGTTTTGTTTTGTTTTGTTTTGTTTTGTTTGTATTGTGGAAGGGAGGAAGATTTTTTGTTTTGTTTTTTGTTTGTTTGTTTTTTAAGAATTGGGTTTTTATTGTTTCTTTTTCCCAGCTGGATCTGCAGCAATCTCTTGGGCTCAAGCAAACCTGCTGCTGCATGCATAGCTGGGACTACAGGTGATTTACCATCATGTTTGAGGTTCTCACATTATAATGAAGTACAATCAACACAGAGTGGCCGACTAAAAAACAGACAGCCACTAGGAACCAGGGAATGTAGAGTCCAAGGTGCCAAAGTCCCACCATACAGGACAAGTACCGTGCATGGGTATATAGGCATGCAGAGTCAGAGCTGGGCACGCGGCTCGGCAGGAAAGCAACTGCCGTGCAAGGTGGATGATCCACGTTCAATACCCAGAACCTACGTAAAGGCAGAATAAGAAGTGATTTCAGAAAACTGTCTCTGATCCAACCCTCTCTACACACATGATGTAAATAACTGAAACTTTAAAAGGATCACAGGATCTATGTAATAAAAATGCTGAAGCTATAGTAAACTAAAGAAGATAAGAAAACAGCTGGAAAACTCCTGGAACATAAACAACCACCAGAGATTACCAAACAAGTGCCACCAACCATGGGAACTCACACAGAGACGGTCTCTGAGACAACACTGCCCTGGTAGTCATACACACAGAGAAATCTCAGGTTTTCCAGAGCAACACCAGTTATCTGTTGCTTGTTTTGTAGTTTAAAATACAACTGATGATTTCTAGTCTTTCAGGCAAACAGAAATTTGACTCAAAACATCAACCACTGTATCTTGAGTACATTATTATGACTTTTTTCCCTGCCCCAAAAGGGAGAGAAAGAGTCAAAGAACAATGTTTTCAATCCAATTAGCCATTGCACCTCATTGCACAGCAGTACGAAGAAACAGATTTGGAAACTCAGCTCCAAGATTAGCAGAACCTTCGAGCCGGAGTCTCAATTTGGGTTTCATCACTTCACCTGGCAATGGTTCCAATTTAGTAGGTATCGGGCTGTGCAGAAAGATTTGCATGTAAATGAACACTGTTTGGGGGCATTTTGCTCTGCTTCAGTAACAGAGAAACATCACCATTCACTGGCATTACAAAAATAAAACAGAGGTTAACGCTCAAAGGTCCAGGGTAGGGCCCATTACCAGGAGGGCCAATTTGGCAGGTGCACCAAACTCCTGGAGATCATGAGGAGTTCTAGAAAGCACAAAAGAGTGAAAAATGCAAATGAAGAAAATTTTAGAGGACAAAACAAGAATACCATCCTGAAATCTCTAAGAGGAAAATCACCACAGTATGAATATGTCATTTAGTATTCACTTTAGTGGTTTCATACTTTAAACATGTAACTTGTAATTTTCATAATAAAATAAGTATTAAGTAATTCTAAGATAAAACCAATTTCACAACAAAGATCATGAATGAAAAGTTTTAAAACAATTTAAAATTTTCAAAAGGAACCAAGCATTACAAGGGAGCATTATGTGCCTCAACGACAGTGGAGATTTCAGATAATTCAGTTTTGCCCCTAGCCTGAGGCTAAATTATCTTGGATCTTTTCATAACTAGATTTTTATATATTGTCTCGGTCATACAGTTCCCATAACACCCAGTTATCCTAGAATCTGTTCTTTTTGTCACAGTCTGTACCAAATACCTTCTTACTCTCCTCCTCTTTTCACCCAATTATTTTTTCACTAAGTTCACAGGACCATGTAGGACAATATTAAATACAGAAGAAAACAAAAATGAAGTAGAAATATAATTTTTTATGCAACTCCCTTGTACATTTCAAAAAAAAAAAAGAAAAAAATTATAACTCAGAACTCTGTAGTGGTTGGCATTCCTCTCCTCTCTTTACTCTGTGTCTGGCTGCCTTTGTGCCAACAAAGATGGAGCAGGGCTGTTTGTGCGGCTGCCTCTGCCACAGCCATTTGATGCTGCGAGAATCATAACTGATGCAAAACACAGGCAAGAAAAAGATGCTGGTGTGTGAAGAGCAGACAGATGACAAGGTGCATTCCCAAGAGTGATGAAAATGAGCCGGAAAGGGAGAAAGGCGGGGATGACAAAGGGGACAGCCTCACACCAGGATACACGCAGGAGCCCGTTGGGGGATTTCCACGTGCTGCTTGTCAGACTTCACCACAATCTTTTCCTTAGCCCTGCCAGTTCATGCTACAGCAAACCCGCAACTCCAGTTACCATTTTGTTGGATAGTGAAAATTCTTAGCAAAATAAAACCAACTACCAGGGGTTCTAAAATAGAGAAATAGTTAATATTACATGAACTCAAGGAAGTTATGTTCTGATACGCAATAAAACTTGTCCAAATAAAGATGGAAGAAGACTGAATTTTAAAAGCGTACCTGCTGGGTTGGGCATGTAGCTCATGAAAGGACTTAACGAAAAGGCAGGAGCCCTGGGTTCTATCCCCAGCACCACATACAATTGGGCATGGTAGCAGACAGAGCCTAGCACCAATCGTAAACTGCGCCGGGAGAATCAGGAGTTCTGGAGCATTCTTGAGCTACATTGTGATTTTGAGGTCGGCCTGGGCTGCAGGTGAGCATGCTCAAAACAATTAATTAAAATGCCTGCCGTGCCTTCCATGAAGACTATCTTTAAAAATACCTTAATAATTCAGAGGAGGATTATTGGGGACCAACATCAGTACATGCGTGTTTGGCGGGGAGGAAACAGCTCCTGAAGCAGAGTCTCGTTTCCTTGGCTAGGCATGTGTCAAGATGGCACAGGTCTATGCAGAATTGACGAGGACAGAACCTTCACACATTTCTCTGCCTACAACAACCACAACCCAAAGAAGGCAGTTAGCAAACTTTCCTTGAAATAAATGAATATTCCTGTTTTGTTTTGTAGGTGCTAGCGAACTTTATGAAAACAACCACACGGGGCTAATTCCTGTTCATCCCCTGCTGCAAATTGAAATAAAACTATTTTTAAGGAACAAAGTATCGTCACAAGTGGACACATCATGTAAATATTTCAGCTAGCTTTTATTCAAAGATAAAGAGCCCCTCCATAAGCCTCTCCCCATTAGTTAGGCACAATGAGCACACAACTGAGACGCAAATTTGTGGATACTCATGAAGCTGCTAAATCTGAGGATTTTATTTTTTTACTCTAAATATATTTTGCTGCAAGGAGAACTATGGCCTTTCAAATGGAAATCTTAATTTATTTTTTCATCCCATAATTTCACTCTGCAGTAGTTTGCCATAATGCAGCTTTTCATACAAAGCCATTTGAATCATTATGCTCCAGCAAACAGTGTTTTCCTTCACATTATTCTCAAATTACAGACACTGGAAAAACTTTATTACTCTCTCCTTGTAATAGAATAGCAATTGAAACTTTAAACAATAATATAGCAGTTAAAAAATATCATAATTGAGTACTAAGGGCCAGATTATAACTAAGAATTTTAAAATATTTCCAAGGTTTCCAAAGTTAGACCTACTTAAGGCTAAAAGATAGATAACGTAATTCAGGCTCCTAATTAAGCACCTCTTGAAAATGTTTTTGAAATAATTTACTAGTAGAACCAAGATAATTAAAATTAATGATTCAACAGTCTGTTCTATGCATACCAACTAACCATCAGAATGCCTGCATATTCTAAAAGGTAGATGGCTCTTCAAATAAAACACTTTGAAAGTAAAATATATGATTTCCATTGAAGAGTCTATAAAAGTAAATATCCAATCACTTCTCAGCAATATTGACTCGCCAATAAATCTGAAAAATCACAACACTAGTCTCAAGCAGACAAAGGGGGCCATTTCATTTGCCACTTTTAAAGGATGAATGATACTGTTAGTAGAATCAGCCAATCAGAGCGCAATATACTGTACATCCTTAAACACACATACCTGTCCAGCCCACCCTGGCCACCGATTTTCTTTATTTCCCTCTTCATTCTCTGGCCTCCATCTTGCTCCCAGCCTATATTTTTACTAGAAAACTGAAGCTGCTGTATTCATAATTGTTCATTTCCCCATCTCGAGGTCCCTCAACACCTACCTAGAAAGGTTTTACGTGTGGAAAACAAGCAGAACAGAACTGTTCAACATGAAACAACAAATATGTGTCTTGATTGAAATGTTAAGGGAAAAGTGAACACAATCAGGGCTGGGGAGATAACTCAATCAGTAAAGTGATTGTCCTGCAAGCACAGAGACTTGAGATTACCCTAGCTAATGCACATCGTAGAAGGCAGGCATAGTGGGATTCTTGAAACCCTAGAGCTAGGGATGTGGAAATGGGCAGGTCCCTGGGGCTCCCTAGCCAACTAGTCTAGCCTATTTGGTGATTCCTAGGCCAGTGAAAGATTTTGTCTCAAAAATTAGGTATATGGCACCTAAAAATATGTGTTTCTCTCTCTCTCTCTCTCTCTCTCTCTCTCTCTATATATATATATATATATATATATATATGTACACATGTATGTGTGGAGATACACACACACATACATATATACCTCTGGGCTCTATATGTACAAGCAGTTATGTACATACATACAAGCGCAAACACACAAACAGTACCAGTGTTCTCCTCAAACACAGTTCACAGAATCTGATTGGAAAAAAAATCCTCTACTGACCCCCAAGTCAACACAAAAATTTTACTTTGAAGTCCTCCCGAGTTCTTCTGAGCCAATTTAACATGGGTGAACACGGGGGCATTTTCATAATTTCTATCCCAGTCCTAAACTTCTCCAACATGAATACTCTTTCTCATACTCTGAAGTAATGAATGTTAATTTCACAAGAAGCCGAAAACTGTTAAAGCCATCTCTGCCTGCCCACATGAACTCATGATAGGTTGTTTTTCTCCTGAGGGTCCTGAGGGTGTACAAAACTATAAGGTAGCAGAGGAGGCCCTTCTACTCACATCACCACAAATAAGAAGGCTGTTTGAGAATGGTGTAGAAATATTAGACACCTTATGCTCAGCTCTCCAGCCTACAGCCTGATTAGATAGAACATGGTACGTAGGCAGGGAGATGTAGCAGTTCGGTAGGCAGAAAGTCACTCCTGCAACTTGCCAGGAAAATAACGTCAGACTAATTATTTAAACTAAGTCTTGGTTGTCTCAGCTGTAAAACAGGGATAATGATATTCACTGTGAACTGCTAGCAGCTTTGCAGGACCAGACCAGTGTAAACCATGGTACCTGGTCCCCAATAAATGCTCAGTGAGTCATGGTAACGATTATGTTCAAGTGTCCTGGCAGGTCTCAGTCCAGAATTGGAACGAACGCCTACAGCTGGTGTAAGAAGCTGTGCAGAGAGACCCTGCAGCAAAACAAAAGAAACTAAAATAAGGGAAGACCCAGCAGGCTTTGACACTCAGCTGGAGGCCCGAGCTTCGGTGTGGTACCAGCTCACAGAGCTCACGCAACACTGAGGTTTTATCAGCCGCCTTGACGTTTAGAGACCAAAATAATGATTAGTGACAGAGTTTTCAAGCTGAGAAGTGAGCTGGTGGGAAATCAAGTCTTAATATTATTCCTATAACACCACAGAGGTATTCTTCTGTTTTCGCTATTAAGCAGAATGACCAGGCTGTCCACAAAGCTCATGCGTTTCAGGACTTGACGCAGCTGTTGCTGACCGGTCCCCAAACATGAAGTTGCACACACCATAGCGAGACCCAGGATTAGTCAAGAAAATCAGCTTAGGGAATGGAAGCAGAGGTGTCAAGGTGGACGGCGACACCGTCAGCACGTGTGCATTGTACGTTTCCAGGCCTCTTTAAGAGCTTTGCAGGCACTATCATGATGTAAGTGTATGTGCTGATATCTCTCTAAAAAACAGTGCACTGAAGGAAGTTGATTTCCCAGAATAATATGTATTTCAAAATCCACATCTGTCCCATAGGATTACCTCAAAAGAAGGAGCTGAAAAAGAAAACATTTGCTACCTATATGTTACATTACTTACATTAAGTTGACTATAGAAATTGTTATTAAATTCCTAAATTTATTTGCATCTCTGTAAAGCCGAGGCAGATGATCACTGCAGCAAACAAGATTATGATCCTCTGAGTGAATACAGTGACAGCGAAGATGAGAAAAGTGGGCACGTGCCATTGAGTCTAACGATAAGTAGAAAGCCAAGGGCCATTTGGAACAGGTGTCTGCATTCAAAGATTAAAGTTTCATCGAAGGAGACAAAGTACCAGCCAGACGGAGGAGTGCATGCCTGGAATCTATGTCACTTGGGAGGCTGAGGTGGAAGGATCAGGAGTTCAAGTCCAGCCTGGAATAAAGACTGTGACTGAGGGAGGGCAGGACAATGGAGGTAATGGGGGAAAGTGGAGAGAAAAGGGAGGAGGGAAGGAGTCACAATGTCTATCTCTTGTTTCACAAAATAATAAGAGAGAACTCAGTTTTTAAAAATTTATAACATTTAGTTTTGTAGATGAATAAACAAAAGTAATATTATATGCCTCTGAATTCCAACATACAATGAAGATAATGGGACTAGAGAATGACGAAGGCTGCATTACAAAGGGTTCCTTCGTGAAGCATCCCTGTGGCCTTCACTGGACATAGACAAACAACAGTAGCTGAAGTCCTCAAGTACCATAGCTTCAGTGACCTGGAGGGAGAGAGTCCCTGGCAGAGAGCATATGACTTTGTAAAACTGGAAGTTTCCCTGTGAACCTGCTAACAGTTGTGGGCTTTCTCCTCCAATATAATTAGAGTAGAGCACTGACATTTACTAAAAACTCTGCTTGCCAATAACAGGAGAGCAGTTCTCATCTTTCACTCTGCATAGGGAAAGGCTTTTCATTATTTTCCTGTGAAGAGAACTGTCGCTGTCTGTTCTTTACATATTTGGGGCCTAAAACAACACTTGTTGTCACAGAGGACATACAGGAACGCCTTTTAATTAGGAATTGAGAAATATATACGCATATTTATATAAGCCTATCTATAGAGGTAGATTTCTCACTGAGAATATAAGGTCCAAATGGTTTCTTAGTCATTGCTCAGAAACATTAAAAGTAGTGTTTTCCCTTATAGACAGAGGATTAGATAGTGTGTGTGTGAGTGGCAGAAAGCCCACTAAAAAGTGGAAACCATCTAACTGTACGTCTCTTATGTAAACAGCATATATTATGGATGATACAGTTACTGGGAAAAGAGCTTCTATGGCAAATGTAACTGATGTCAAAATAATGCTCGTTTATCACAACTGAATTTTTTTTTTCCAATGGAAACCACCTAAGTAACTGGTCAAAACACTTTATTATAAAAAATCGAATTATGGCTTCACTCAGACTCTTTTGAGAGTGAGTTTTCATATACCCGAACCTCCACAAATTACATCTTAATAATAATTACCTCTCTTAGAAAACAGTTACCCGAGGGTTTGATTTCTTTACGAGGTAAAAATATTTTGAAAGAAACTGTTCTCTCAAAGGCACGGTAGGCAGAATCTCAGTGCTTTTAGAGAAGATGCTGCGGTAACTCTAGCTGTAGTTCTGGGGAAATAACAGCCTTATTAAAATGAAATAACCTATTGCCCTTCCCAGAACCCTTTCTGCTAGCTGCTTGGAAACCGAGGGAATTTTGTTTATTTTCTTACTTATCAGGGCTTCACTCTTGATTACCTTAAGAACAAGGGGAGAACATATTAGAAAACCCAAGTGAAAAAGGAGAGGGATGGAGGAAGAAAGAGGGGGGAGGGGGAGGGAAAGAATCAGGCACAGGGTTTGACAAAGAAAAGGAAAAGGTCCCATGGTCATTTGACAGGCCTACAAAGGAGCAGCCATGCTGCCTTGGTTGTACTTGGTGGCAGATGGGGTAGGTACAGATTGTTTCTGACCCTCACGGTATCTGTTTGCTTAATGCCAGATGGTAGTTTCTCCATCACTACTCAACCATCAGCCACACTGTACTACAAGGATCTGTCCCGGCAACAGAATCCAAAGTCAGAGCAGATGGCTGGATCCCCACTAGCTTCCTGGACTCCGGCGTCCAGAGTTCTGCCTGCTATCAAAAGTATATGGAGCTTTTACATGCTAGTATTTAGATCAAAGGCAGACGGGTTTCCTTCTGCTCAGAGTCTTCTCTTCAAATGACGGGACTATCACAGGTTATCTGCTGTGTTCCCAGACAACTGCCTTGAACTGAAAGGTAGAGACAATCACTCCAGGTAAAACCCAGGACACCGAACAGCACCTAGAAGTACTGAGTCCTGTATTAGGACTTGAAGAGTAAGCACATTACACAATTTGCATCTGACTTCACACTTCAATTCATTTAAGAATCCGGTATCACACATCAATAAAGTGTTCAGTGCATCCTGGGATGTCCATACGAAGAAGAGAAATCCATCAAAAATACATGTAATATTTTTCATAAGAAATCATCAGAAACAGTGATCTTTTTATATTATAAGTGATTAGGTACAAAAAATTCCTTTCCATAAAAATACATATAATGAAAATGCCTACATTTATTTTACTAAACTTAGGATTCATTTTGTCTTATGCAACTGATGTTAGAAAAATATGCAATGATTACAATTGCACACAATGTCTACAGTGCTGTTAATCCAAAGTAGCATTTGCTAAAAGTACAGTCTTAGTGTTTTTTCAATAAACACAGTGAACTAGATCTTCTAAATTTAAATAAAACCTTTATGTTCACTTTAAGAAAAATTTATTACACATATTAAGCTCTGCATTTGGAGGGCAAGGGACAATCCGTAAGAGTCAGTTTTTCCATCTACCATGAGAACCCAAGGAATCAAACTCACTTTACCAAGTGAATTTACCTACTGAGCAATCTTTCCAGCCCCTAAATTTTATTCTATTTTTAATATCTACATGATAGAAATCACATTTAAGGTAACTATCTGGGGAAATTGCCAACAGGAACTTGCCACACAAGCCTAAAGACCAGAATTTGAATCCCCAGAATCCACATAAATGTTGAGGGTAATGGCAGTCCACCTGTTTCTCCAGCCTCTGAAGGTAGAGACAGAGGATCCCAAAGCAAGATAGCTCTCAAGACCGAATCAGCAAGCTCTGGGTTTGATTGAGAGACCCTGATCTGATGAGTAAGATGGGAGAACAAACAGGATTCTTGGCATCAACTGGGTCTCCACATGCACTGTCTTACTTAGGGCTACTATTGCTGTGGCAAAACACCACGACCAAAAAGCACCTTAGGGAGGGAAGGGTTTATTCATCTTCTCTTCCAATTGCTGTTCAGTATTGAAGGCAGTCAGGACAGGAACTCAAGCAGGGCAGGATCCTGGAGGCAGGAGCTGATGCAGAGGCCATGGAGGGGTGCTGCTTACTGGCTTGTTCCTCTCCATGGCTTGCTCAGCCTGCTTTCTTATAGAACCCAGGACCACCAGCCCAGGGACAGCACCACTAACAACGACCTGGGCGCTTTCACATTGATCACTAATTGAGAAAACACCTTATGGCTGGATCTCACGGAGGCATTTCCTCAACTGAGGCTTCTTCCTCTCTGATGACTCTAGCTTGTGTCAAGTTGACACACACAACCAGCCAGGATATGTACTTTCACACACATAAATGCACAGCTCTACAGATGCAAACTTACACAAATATGTATATACACATGAATATGTGTATGCCAATGAATATATACCGCACACATACAAAAAAGAAAATGTTTTAAATTAAAAATTAAAGTAAGTATCTGATGAATATAAGTTTAACGTCATTTGTAAAACTAAAAAGAAAACCATTGACTTTACTCGGTATCTGACTCACTTGGTCTCTTCACTAATATTGGCTGCCTCATATACAAGCAGGGCTTAATGCATCTTTACCTATATGGTTAGTCAATAAAGAAGTATGCTACTCACATATGTATGAAATATTTACAAATAAGAAACTGGAAATTATTTAATAAATTTAGCACGAAAATTTAGGTTTAAAAGTTATCTTGCTGGTTTATTCTATATTATATGTCTAGTATCCACTTATAAGTGAGTATATACCGTGTGTGTCTTTCTGTTTCTGGAATACCTCACTCATGATGATCTTTTCTAGTTCCCACCATTTGCCTGCAAATTTCACGATTTTCTTGTTTTTAATGGTTGGGTAGTATTCCAGTGTGTAAATGTACCACAACTTCTGTATCCATTCCTCTGTTGATGGACATCTGGGTTGTTTCCAGGTACTGGCTATTACGAATAAAGCTGCTATGAACATGGTTGAACAAATGTCCTTGTTGTGTACTTGAGCATATTTTGGATATATGACTAAGAGTGGTATAGCTGGATCTTGAGGAAAAGCTATTTCTAATTGTCTGAGAAAGCGTCAGATTGATTTGCAAAGTGGTCGTACAAGTTTACATTCTCACCAGCAATGGAGGAGGGTTCCCCTTTCATCCTCTCCAGCATGTGTTGTCACTTGAGTTATTGATCTTAGTCATTCTGATGGGTATAAGATGAAATCTCAGGGTCATTTTCATTTGCATCTCCCTAATGACTAAGGATGTTGAACATTTCTTTAAGTGTTTCTCTGCCATTCTATGTTCCTCTACAGAGAATTCCCTGTTTAGCTCTGTACCTCATTTTTTAATTGGATTACTTGATTTGTTGCTTTTTAACTTCTTTTTTCTTTATTTATTTTATTAATTACAGTTTATTTACTTTGTATCCCAGCTGAAGCCTCCTTCCCCATCCCTCCCAATCAAACCTTATCTCCCTTTTCTTCTGCTATGCTCTCCCCCACTCCCATGATAGGAGAGATCCTCCTCCCCTTCCATCTGAGGTCTCCTCAGGACTGGCTTCTTTGTCTTCCTCTGTGGACTCCATAAGGTTGCTCCCCCTTCAGGTGGAGGTGATCCAAGAATCATCCCATGAGTTCATGTCAGAGATGGTCCCTGGTCCTATTATTGGTGAACTCTCTTTGATACTGAGCTGCCTTCGGCTACTTCTGTGCAAGTACAAAAATATGTATACCTAAAGAAGGTGAGCTAGAAGGAGAACTCTGGGGAAGATGATCAATCCTTACTCATAAAGGCAAATCAAACAGATATTAGAAGATGTAGAAAACAGGAAACAGGACAGGAACCTACCACGGAAGGCCTCTGAAAGATTCTACCTAGCATTGTATCAAAGCAGATACTGAGACTCAAAAACAAACTTTGGGCAAAGTGCAGGGAATCTTAGGAAAGAAAGGGGAGATAGTAAGACCTGGAAAGGACAGGAGCTCCACAAGGAGAGCAACAGAACCAAAATATCTGGGCACAGGAGTCTTTTCTGAGACTGATACTTTAACCAAGGACCATTCATGAATATAACCTAGAACCTCTGCTCAGATGTAACCCTTGGCAGCTCAGTATCCAAGTAGGTTCCCTAGTAATGGAATTAGGGACGGTCCCTGACATGAACTCAGTGGCTAACTCTTTGCCTCCCTTGAATGGGGAAGCAGCCTTGCCAGTCCACAGAGGAGAACAATGCAGCCAGTGCTCATGAGACTGGATAAGCTAGGGTCAGATGGAAGGGGAAGAGGTCCTCCCCTACCAGTGGACTGGGAAAGGGGCATCGGAGGCGATGAGTGAGGGAGGGTAGAATTGGCAGGGAGGAAAGAGGGGATTACAGCTGGGATACAAAGTGAATAAACTGTAATTAATATAAAAAATAAATAATTAATTTAAAAAAATAGCTTGCCTTGCCAAGAAAATGGCCAGTGAAAAGTTTTCATAATTCAGGAAAGGCTTACTTGAACTCAAGTAAAAAAAAAATGTGAATGAATGCACATACATATGTGTATTAATATCATATTATATACATCTGTAAATATGTATATATTTACATGTATACACCTTACATTGATAATACAAATATTACATTATCAAAACCAACATTTTTTTAATTTTTATTAATTTACACTTTATTCACTTTGTAGCCCTCATAAGCCCCTCCCCCTTCCCTCCCAATCCTACCCTCCCTCCCCTTTCTTCATTCATGTCCCTCCCCAAGTCCACTGATAGGGAGGTCCTCCTCTCCTTCCTTCTGATCTTAGTCTATCAGATCACATCAGGAGTGGCTGTATTGTCATCTTCTGTGGCCTGGTAAGGCTGCTCCCCCCTCAGGAGGAGGTGATCAAAGACCAGGCCAATCAGATTATGTCAGAGGCAGTCCCTCTTCCCATTACTATGTAACCCACTTGGACACTGAACTGCCATGGGCTACATCTGTGCAGGGGTTCTAGGTTATCTCCATGCATGGTACTTGGTTGGAGTATGAGTCGCTGGGAAGACCCCTGTGTTCAAATTTTTGGTTCTCTTGCTCTCCTTGTGGAGTTCCTGTCCTCTCCAGATCTTACTATTTCCCACTTCTTACATAAGATTCCATGCACTCTGCCCAACAGTTGGCCATAAGTCTCAGAGTCTGCTTTGATAGTCTGCACGGCAGAGCCTTTCAGAGACCCTCTGTGGCAGGTTCCTAGGTTGTTTCCTCTTTTCTTCTTCTTCTGGTGTCTTTCCTCTTTGTCTTTCGGGATGGGGATTGAACATTTTAGTTAGGGTTCTCTCTCTTGATTAGTTTCTTTAGATGTACAGATTTTAGTAGGTTTATCCTATATTATATGTCTATATGAGTGACTATATACCGTGTGTGTCTTTCTGCTTCTGGGACAGTTCACTCAGGATAATTCTTTCCAGGTCCCACCATTTACCTGCAAATTTCATGATTTCCTTATTTTTCATTGCTGAGTAATATTCCATTGTGTAGATGTACCACAATTTCTGCATCCATTCTTCAGTTGAGAGGCATCTGGGCTGTTTCCAGCTTCTGGCTATTACAAATAAGGCTGCTACAAACATGGTTGAGCAAATGTCCTTATTGTGTACTTGAGCCTCTTTTGGATATATGCCTAGGAGTGGTATGGCTGGGTCTTGAGGAAGTACTGCACAACATTTCTTTTTAATTAATTATTTTTTATTAATTCATTATTGCATTAATTACATTATATTATATCTTATATCATGCATATGTATATACATGTATATTTTGTGCATATCTATATCTGTATATATGTGTATAAATATATATATGTACATACACACACACACACACACACACATATATATATATATATATATATATATATATATATAACTCATTTATTTTCAAGCTAATTTAAGTCAACCTGAAAAACAGATTTTACTTTCTGTTGCATCTTTCTATGTCATTCTTCTGACACTAAGATTCACCAACTTTAAGTTCCACTTTTGATTGTAGAGGAAAAAAATAACCATCTCTATTGCTTTTAATGACTACCCCTATTTCAGGAATATTCTATGTAAACATGCCCTGACACTGAGACAATATAAACATGTGTAAAGTTTCTCAAAATAAGATAGACTCAGTAACAAGGAAAGTGTGTTTTTGTTTTTGTTTTTAAACGCATCATCAGAATTAGCCACCTAACTGCTATGATTTCAAGTTGAACCTTGCCTTCTAGAGACCAGCAGCCTCTAGACACTAAACACAGCAGGAAAATGTGTGTGCATACAAACACAGATTGTTTCCCAAAACTTAACTATAGACATTCCAAATTCTTCACAATGGAGTTGATTCTATGTGGACCAATGCAGGAGGGACACATTTCTGTGGTGATTGATACCTGCTGTGATCCTGCAGATAAGTGACCCACAGACATTACCGAGTCCTGACTTCCCAGAAGCTGATGTGAAACTGCATCCACTATTGTTTGTAAGTTTTTCTCTCCCATAGCTTAACCATATTCCTGCTGTACAATTATTTTTACATGCTAGCACCTTAGCTCTCAGAGCTAACTCATCTGTCTGATTTTACTAACTCATCTGTCTTCTGTGTGACCTTCCAATGATCGAGACTGTTTGCATTAGATGCATGAGCCGTATAATTTCATGTATCAAATTCCAGAACTCCACAGAACTAGGAATGATTATGCAGGGTGAACTGGATTATACCTCTAAATCCAGGAACTGAGAGAGACGCATCTGAGACATTGAAATACTCATCATAAATAAGCTCAAAGAAAGAATTTTTGTGCTCACAAAGAAAATAAGAAATCAATCCTTTTTCAATAAAGGAGAAACAAATGTGGGTAAGAGGTCAGGGGTGGAGAAGGAGGAAATGGAGTGGGGGGGTCTGTTCTTGAAAAGGAGAGGGCAGAAAGTAAAGAAGTGAGTAATACAGACTGGACATTCTATCTCCCTTGGCTTTGTGCTCTAATCTCAGCCGAGAACAGAACAGATTTTGTCTGATGTGCACAAACATTTTATCCATTTGCCAAACAAGAATGGTACATGTTTTCAATCAAAGAAATGCAGCAACATGAATGACCAATTATACCGTTCTATTTTCTAAGTCAATAACACAATACTGGGGGACTGACTGACTGAGTTACAAATAAAGGTGATTTGAGGGGGGTGGGGGGATCAGGGTTCCAGAGGTGAAAAGTTTCAAGACCTCATGTGGTTATAACCTTCAGGTAGTAAGAGTCTGGGGCTGTGTGTGTCCCTTTAAGGCTTCCTCTCCTACTTCTTCATCTCTTCCTTTAAAGCCACAGGACTCAATATTTGAAAGTCTACTCTAAAGAGCATCTAACTACATCTCTCCCAGAAATCCCAGCTCTAAACAGGAGCCAAGTTGTTCCTATCCTATTTTTATGTCACAGTGAAACTCAAATGTCAATTCCTAAAGCTTTGGGGGATGCTTAAATAAGTTTATAAACCACAACAGACATTAAACTAAGATCAGGGCTAAAGTTTCCTCAATGCTTCCTCAACTTTTTATCTTAACAAGGAAATAAGTAGAAATGTTCTCTAGACTTTAGCATCTAGTTACACAAGACTATTGTTGTCTCTGACCCGTGTTCTCTTCTGTCCATAATCACTGTACTTGCTTCTGTTGCCTCACTCTTTAGGTTTTGTTGTCTTTGATTAGCAAAGAAGCCCCTTTCGCAGCTGTCTCACTAGTCCTTCAAAGTAGCCTCAGCCTTTGCACCAAGGTAGACCTTTACAGAAGCCAAAGATCTTTTGTAATGGTCATTCTCTATGCTCTAGATTTTTCGATACATAGACCAAACTACAACTTGATGTTTCAAGGAATCATCTCATTGAAATAAGAATTAAGTGATTATGGGTGAGCATAGTCAGAATGACTTGACAGTTCTCTTCTGAAGAGTTCCTCAAAGCAAGGTGTGTGACATTACTCCACCCACATTACCTGAGAACTTGTAAGAAATCAGAACCCACTGCTAGACAACAGGACAATGAAAAAGTGGGAGGTGATGCTGACTCATGACAAAGTTAGAGAGTCACAATTTTTTTCTGAACGCTAATTCCATAAGCAAGCAAAAAATACATTTCATAGTACAAAAACATATTTCAGGCCAGTTTGAGAAAGCCATTTTATTGACTTTGCAATGAAGTATTTGTTAATCATTTTTAGAATCATTTCAACTACTACTTATCTGAAGGTTCTACTTAAGAATCAAGCAGCTTCACTTGAGCTTCCAACTTCTGTACTGACTTCCTTTCTGTGAAAATGAGGGACAGGAGCAGGACAATGTGGGGACAGCAGAGCACAGGTACAAACACAAAGGATAGTTAGATCCACACTTTCTAGTCTCCAAGCACTGAATACTTGTCTGCCTTTTGATAACTGACTTTTCTCGTGTCATTTTTTTTCCCCAGATACCTTTATCAATGAATGTGTCAACCTTTCTGGCATACGACCAGCCCACAATAAGTTACTGTGGGGTCCATCATGAACTTCTCTCCCATAAGCCCTTTGAAACGAATGCACAGGAAGATACGATGGAAAGCCACCTAGAGACTGAGCTGGACTTGAGCACAATCACGTCAGCTGGCCGCATCAGTGACCATAAACCACAGCTGGCTTGAGCGAGCTGAGTGGTAGCTCAGGCTTGCTACCGAACTGTAACCTCAACGACAGAAAGAGGATAATTTGTTCATTGCAACTCTCAAATACAAAACAAACAAAAATCCCCTGTTCAAATAAACAAAATTCCAAGATTGGTTCATGAAATAAAAGAAGACATGAATTGTTTCAAGTCTATACTTTGTAATGAGCTAAGTTGTGCAGTATTTTTTTGACTTTGATAGAGAATGACCCTGAAAAAAAAAATCATTTTTTTTCCAAAACTCATCCTACCTATGTGTAAAAATTGTACAGCGCTAATGTATTTTTCATATTATAAAGTTTCAATTCTAGGAACAACTGATATGTACAGTACCATAATTTAATTATGCTTTACTTTACAAACTTTACACCTTTCAGTTTCTAAAATTTTAAATTAACAAACATTATTTCTTGTGTTCTTGAGAGTTACTTGGTTTTGTAGGGGCTGTTTTGTTACTGCGTTTGTGCCCAGAAACCTTGACTCTGAAATCTGTGCTGTGCGAACAATGCACGATTTTTATCATTATCATGCTTACTGCATAGAATTTTATCTACTTGTTCCAGAAATAATACATTAACCAAAAAAAGAAAAGGTTTTAATTGTTCAGACGTCTAAGAGGTTCTTCAATTACTTAGACAGGTCTTTCTTATAAATGAAAAAAAAATCAGATTTTTTTTAACAGTTCTTCTAAGACTTAACTGTTGCCTTGAATTACAGCCTAGTTTCTAAGCAGTGAAATGTAATGATAAAGAGGGATATTTTAACAAAATATTTCCGAATGAATGACTCATTATTTCATTCTTTTGAGTAACCATTGTTAAGGATAAGGAAAAGGGAAAAGCATGGACCAAACATCACTGGAAACAAAGGTCGTAACCACAGCAACAGACTCTGATACACTTCAAAGGTGCAGCTACAGTGACAAAGAAAAACTTCTGCTACATCTCCTTATTGTCAGGCCAAGGTGGGAGGATACAGCATAATTGTACAGTAGCAACTTTTTCTCTTAATTAACCCAAAGTGGTTTATCTAAAAATAACCACAAGTCAGTTCAAACTGTGCCTGATTCTTAAGGCAAGTTTTCATTTAGAAGGTAAAACTATATTTGGGAACATCTTGAAGGAAAAATACAGAATTTTTTCTTATTGTGTGCCACACCTGAAAAAGAACTTTTAAAAATCTGGTTCTTTTGGTATAGATGTGCCATAGTGGAGAAAACTCAGCGCAGAATAGACTGTAATAGTCTCCTGTTCCGTTGTTTATGCTGTTGTTCATTTGGGGATTTAGCTACAAGTTATTCAAAACAATAACCAAGAAATGTTGAACATCAGTCCAAACCACATATTGGTCACATGGTTATGTTTTAAACTGAATTAAATTCATATCAAGAAAACCTGGCTTTTCTGCAGCTGAAATGACAACTTGTTTCTGTTGTCTACCTGGCAGGTTATTATTGGAAAAATCAAGTTTGCCCATGATAATCACACATTCCTTTTCGGTTTTTTTTGTTTGTTTTGTTTTGTAATTTTTAAAGAACGTTTATATAAAACTGCAAGTGTCACAGCTACATAAGGAAAAAGCCTTCTTTTTTTTCATGGTTTAACTTTATAATCATGACATCAAAAGTAGAGGCAGAAAACATCAATCTGACAGAGACCAAACACAATAAAAAGTTACTGAAAAAGTTAGTGAAACACATTGTCAAACTTAATATTTTATCCCCTTCTATGAAATGCTTTCTGTATGCATCTAATTTCACACAGGTTGATCACAGCAACTTTAAGAGTACTACCAGAAAGGAAGAAATTCAAAATTGTAAATTCAAAAATCTGTTGAAAGAAAAAGAAAGCAAAATATTGGAAGGAGCAAATATTTACTTTAATGTAACTACAAATGTCACGGTACTTGTATCAAATATTTAGCATCCCAGATTTTGTAACATATTTTGCATAAATTATTTGCTATTCAATATTTTTGTTATTTAAGTCTAATTTTAATCTTAATTGTTTTCCAGTTTCTTATTTCTTTGCAATGTATTATTCTGATTGTTCTTGATCCCTTACACTGAGATTTAGCTCTGAACAAAATTTGAACTGGGTTACAAATCTATTCTTTGTAAGTCTGAAATCAAATGAAGAATTTTATTATATAAACCAAAACGTCATTTGCAACCTTTTCATTAGAAATCATTCTCCCAAAGATAAAATAGCATTAATTTGTAAAACTATGTACCTTCAAAAACTTCTTCCAGACACATTTCAAGTTGAAAAATGATAAAAAAAAAAAACCCTTAAGACTCCACAGAGCCTTACAAATATACATACACTCTTGATTTCCTGATGCAAACCACTTTCTAAAACGCTTATAATATACCATTTTTGCAAATTCTTTTGAGAATCTTATACATCTATATAAAGTATGTTGATCATACTCACCCCTCAACTCATCCCCTAACTCTCCTAGACCCACCCCGACCTGCATCCCCGAACCCCTTCCATATTCACATCAACTCTGAATATCCAACCTAATGAGTCCAACTCGCAAAGCCTGTGTACGCCTGTGTGGAGCCATCAACTGGAGCACGGTTGACAGGGACCATATTCCTAAAATAACCCTGACTTTCCTCCCGTATCAGATGTTCCTAAAGCTTTTCATTTATCTGCAGTGAACTATCAATGGGAACAGACACCTTGGAACCATGTCTGGGATCATCCTGTGTCCACAGCTATAGTAAGAAGCCAACAACTGAAGAATTTTGAGATCTTTCGCATGTGGCATTAAGCCCAAAGGGTCGTTAAATAAGTGGGAGGTAGTTAATGTTAAAATCTTCTAGAATAGGAGGTATCTACAATCTTAATCGCACATATAAAATTTATGTTACCTTGGATCAAAATGTTTTTATAACTTCTCTTTTTCAGTATTTACCATTCTCCTATTTTTTCCCTCTAGCCACCTTCCAAACCCCTGTGTTCCCCCTTTTTGGCCACTGCTCACCTATCTAAACAAGTTTGTTTAAAAAAAAAAAAAAAGCTGCTTGCCTGGTTTTTGGAGTTGAAAACTGGAGTCTGAGCCATCACAGTTACAGCAGCAGCCGCAGCTAAAACACAGGATAAGCCAGGCAGTATTTTAAGGTTTACAAATCTCGTGAATTGTCTCTTACAAAAATTCTTGAATTGTCTCATTCTGCCTTCGTAAACAATCTTGTGAGGACACACTTATGTCCCATAAGTTGACACTCCCAAGGACACAGAGCTGATGACCACTGGGTTGAAGCATTCTCAAAGCCCAGAGGCCGTTTTTCCATTATACTAAAAGTTCCTCCTCTCTGGCCAGAACCAGAAAACTCTTAGAGACAACAGACAGAAGACATTAGACATGTCATTTGGTAAGCTCCAACTCAACTTAGAAGTTTGTACAATCTCTGTGTCGAGGGAACTCTCTGCAGACCAGGCTCTAGTTTGCTTGTGATGAGCCTTTGTGCAGAAGTACTGCTAGCTACACGTTTACACACAAGGTCACTTGTGAGCGTATAGCTCATCACCCTCAAGATATGAGACAAGCAGGTCCCAGAGCGCAGAAGAAAACAGGAGCCACAAGAAGAGAAACTCAAAGCAGTCTGCACTGAGATTATTTAGGTGTTTATAAAAAGTCCACAATACAGAGCTGATCACACTTTCAAGTAAGTGCATGTTTGACTCAGAGTTAACTAGAAAGACATTTTCTTTCTTCTTGTGTTTTGTCAAGAGTTTTTTTAAACCATGAATTTTTTTAGAAGAACTATATAATAGAGAACTTTTTGCATTTGTAAGAAAGATAAAATATCATTATTCAAACAGATTCAGATACCATTAAAATTACGACGGGCCGTGAATATTTTGGGGTTTATCATAGCTTCATCTCTGCCCCCTCCAGGATGTTCTAGAAATCTCATAAAACCAGCAACACTTTTAATATAAATTATATTTTGGAAAGCAACATAAGCCAAATTTAACACGCAAGAAAGCATAGCCCAGCTTGAACTCAGATCTGTCTAATTTCAAAAACTGCTTAGAAAATGCAAAACTTATTTGCAAAGATATTTTCTAAAATGAACTGTTTAGGAGGGTAAAAATACACTTGGTTTTGACTATCCCTGTCTTCCAGATACCAACTCTCAATCTAAACACTAAAAATAAGCAAAGAACCTGAAAGAATAGAAACAGAGCTGGTCGGAACTGTTAGTGAGCTGGAAGAAAGAAAATCAGATGCGTGGGTAGGTAGCGTGTGACAGGGAGACGCGGGGAGCCTGGCCAGGTATCCGGCAATTCTCAAAAGTAAATCTAGTAACATCGGCTGTGTATATTTGTGTGTGTGTGTGTGTGTGTGTGTGTGTGTGTGTGTGTGTGTGCGTGCGCATGAATACAGTAGAAGCCAGAGCTCAACCTTGGTTGTTGTTCTTCAGCTGCTGTTCACTGGGACCTAGGAGAAGCCAAGTACACTGGATTTGTTAGCCAGCAAACCCCAGGGATCTTCTGAGCTCTGCGTCCCCACCAACAGTACCTATCGTTTTTACGTGCGGATGACACTCACATTTTCAGGCTTGGACAGCTAGCACTTTACCAACCAAGCTATCTCCCCATCCACCTCACAGCCCTGAAGAGTTGCTCACACTGAGTGTCAGCTTAACATGTCAGAGCTTACAGGCTTGCTTACGTTCCTGACAGGTTGGCTTTGCAGTGAGAATTCAGATAAACTGTTGTGGCAGGAAAAGTCTCCAACTGCACCCATTAACATATGAACTCACAACAGCTATGCCCAAGTTGCTGACCCAGGATCCAGGCTTTAAAGACTGTGACATCATCATAAGGGTAGAGTAGGCTGGCAACCCAGCAACTGTGCTTTCACTTGAAAATATAATGGGGGAAAATTCAAGAGCAAACACTAGAAGGCTGATGGGTTAATTTTTATGCTGTTCTGTGACCCTTATTAAATTTTATTGTGAGACTGAAAAGCAGCTATATTTATTTATTTTTTTTAATCAGAGTTAAGTTCACATTTTAAGAGGTCTACAGTCGGTTGCTGTTCTATGAGGGCACTGAGCGCACCGGCTCACCAGGGCTTCCTGAGCTCTCGAATTCCTCCCTTCTCTCTCTTAAATGTTTATAGATTTGGTTCCATATGTTTGTCTTGCCACAAAGATGAATGAAATTTTTTGTACAAGTGTAAATCAGAATATATTTTAAATGCACAGGAGACCCTGTAATAAAGGGTCCTTGCAGTAAACCCTTTTTGTTCTCTAATCTGAAGTACCATCCACTAATTTATCCAGAGGAAATTGATCTTTCATGCATCTTTGGGTGCAGGGTTCAACCCCTATATCACGTCACAGGGAATGTCTCATGGTGCCATCTTAGAATCGGATTATACACAGTGAAGAGTTGAGGCCAGCTTCTACAGCAGTCTACAAAAGCGATCCCTTGCAGTCAGTTCTGCTTATTGATTTTAATCTGGATTAATGTGGAAAGGCTTATGAAGCCAGAATAATAGTTGAGAATTTTATATTCGTTTGTTTGAACTTTCGCCAACCATCACATCTTTAAAGTTATTAAGAGGCTCCAAATGGCTAGATTTACTGAGTCACAGTCTCTGAGACAAAGCCCAACAAATGCATTGTTAATATAATACTGTGTGTTATATGCCAAGGCACTGAGTCTAGAAAAACATTGTTCAAATGATTTTACCTTTTCCCATGTTGTTATATCACCTTTTATTCTAACCTGAAAGTATTAGCCCTATGTTTTATTGTAGCAGTTTGAGCCTAGTTTTCCAAGCCTGGCGGAACATATGTCTTGACTAGCAGAATACAAAGCAAAGGGCAACACTGAAGTTGCTTGGGGCACTTCCCACAAACTGTTGTTTGAAGATTTGGCTTCTGTAAATCTCTAGAGAGGCAAATTTGAACCTGCCAGCTACTTCACTTGTTAGCTACTTTTCTGGGTAGTAATATAATAGTTTAAAGGATGGAGGTAGAGAAGGGCAGGAATTCATTTTTAGAAATCCCTGTGCGCATTCCCTGAGTGGTGGCTAGGTCCCTGCGGAAATGAAGAGTCCCACTATAAAATGGTGGCTGTCTTTGGGGACTTCAGCCCTTTACGCTTGGCTTTGTTGCTCTCCCAGATAGGGTCTATTCTGAGGACTTGTTGGTGAAGGCAAAGAAGCCTTTTATTCATATGATAAGAGAAACTGGAGGACGTTTCCTCTTAGCTAGAAAACGTTTTTCCCCAGGAGCATGGCATCATGTGCCTGACATAGCCAGCATTATTTTCTCACCCTCCCTGAAGCCATCTTAGAAAAAAGTGTCAATGGAAGAGACTAGGGACAGTAGTTCAGAAATTGAGAGTTCAAAAGTTGAGTGGAGGATTCATATCCAGATTGTCAGACTCCAAGGATGTGTTCCAAACACGCACAACACATTTTTAAACAAGAGAGATGATTTTACACAATACAACTTGGCTTGTATTGGAGGGGAGGTTAAATGTGACAAAAACAAAGTAAGTTCCATCATTCCAAATTGGAACATTACATTGTGTAAAGATACCCCTGAAATCCTAAATAAGTGTCTTAATGGAAACAAATGTCATGGCACTCTTGAGGTTTTATGCATTGTTTCCTAAAAAAGAATGGTTAAAAAAAAAAAAATACCTGGACCAGTAAACCTGGCCCAGCAGCTAACGGCACCTTTCTCCAAGCCTGACACCTAAACTCAATCCCTAGAACTCGAGTAATAGTTGGAAGGAACTGTCTACTTAAGTTGTTCTCTGACCCCCACCACTCTCAAACACCAGACACACACACAAATGTGAACACAAACACATGTGTATATACACATGTCCACATGTGTACACAGACAAACCACATACATGTATATGTACACAAACATGTACACACATATATACACATAGACAAGCACACATACACACACACACACACACACACACACAAGGAAAAACAGGAAGAAAAGTTACCAAAACCCCTTCTAAATAAAAATACACAAAATATCATTACGTGTCTTCATTTCCAAACATCTAAGATTTATTTTAAAATTATAACCCAAATGTAAGTAATTATCCATATTCCCTAGAGCTGACAATAAAAATGGAGGCTACTCAAAACCAAAATGTTGTAGATGACTAGTTAATAAAGTAAACAAATACAAATAATAAACAGAGAATATCGATAACACAGTGTCATAAAATCTCAGCCAGCAAACAGGTCATTTGGGTTGCACAGTATTTCCCCTGAATCATTTTATGTGACAATATTCTATTTGTTCTGTCTCTTTTGTTGTTGGGATAAGAGTCGCACTCTCTGTAATCCAGGCTGTCTGGGAACTCACTGTGTACTCCAGGCCTGCCACAAACCCATGGCAATCTTTCTGTCTCAGCCTTCCAAGAGCTGGGATTAGAGACATGAAGCAGCACACTTGGCTCACAGAAATAGACTTTGTATTAATACTGAAACAAATAATAAGGGACCTGGGAGTATGCCACATAAAACAGATCACCCTTAAACTTCAGGCTCTATTATACACAATAGAATACATAATTTAAATAAAAATAAATGTGGAGAAGGTAAAATGATTTTTTAACTTCTTTCTAAACTCCCGTATTCAAAGCTTTCTCAATCTGTTATTCACAGTAATTCTTAAGTAATGTATTGATGTCATTGGTGTTTTCTAGGAGCTTTGCATTAAACTAGCCATCTCCATTTCTCCCTAACCGTGCAAAAAAATGTAATATGTCTAGGACCTGACATTAGTATTTTACTCTAAAACACAATCTGAATGTGCAGCATAATCGTCAACATGTCTGCTCAGGAAAACACTGTTACTCACACCTATGAGTGCTGTTACCCAACCGTGACAGTGACTGGCAGAGCCGGGCTACAGATTTAAAGCAGTTATACTCCTAAGGGTAAAGAGCCTCCTTACGTCTGCCCACTCTGACTCCACTACCATAGTGCATAACCTTCACTCAGACTTTCTAGACTGATTCTGATTGTGAAGAGCAAAGATATTCCTGGTGTCGGGGTTTAAGATATGAAAGACAAGGAAGAGGACAAGGAAACAGAGGTAAGTAGGAAAAGTGGATTCTGGGTCAGATCTTATCATCTGCGAATAAGCCTCATAAGGATTAAAACAGCAGCTGGCAGCAAACACCATCAACAACCACCGGCGCAGATGCTGAGGGAAGGCGCACAGGTATTTGTACTTTTAAACATCTCTACATAAAGACTTTCTGGAGAAAACAACTCTCTTCTACATTCATTTTATCCTTGAATTTGTTCTAAAAATATTAATTTACTCTATCTTTCAATAGCCTGCCCAAAATACCCAAGAGAACAGTTTGAAGGGCGGCAGGATTTATTTTGGCTCACGCTGTCAGAGAGCCCAGTCCATAGCCCTTGATTCCATTTACTCTGCTTCTGTGGGGAAGCTGAACTTCACAGCATCAGACGCACGGGCCGAGGCTGCTCCCCTGTGTATAGAAATATGTGGACAAAGAAGGGCGGCTCCAAGGCAAGCTACGGCCTTCATGACCCCATCGAGGTCCCGACCTACCAGTCACAGTCAGCTAGCAAAATATCACCAACACGTGAGAAATAGCCTCCTCCGTGGGCTCTCAGGGGCAGGAGGCACTTCATATATGAATGATTGCAGACATCCTTTAAACCTCTGTTGATTTCCACTTCAACAAGCCTCAAGCCGACTGTTCCGACCTAACACTGCATTTTCCATCCAGCTTTTCCCAATCAGCATACCTCTGCAAAGGAATAGCATGGGGCAGTGATGTTGCTGTTTGTTTGTTTGTTTGTTTGTTTGTTTTTAATCTTCCCCTGCCTCTGAATTCTAGTTATGGACTTTTTTAAAAAAATGAACTTGATATAGCACTTCGGCACTACCACTAAGAACTAGAAGACTCTCCCCAATACTGTATTTCTTATAAGCTAGGAATGCAGTTTGGGGCCGCTTCTTTTTAACTCTTTCACTTTTTCTTTTTTTTTAATTTTTTATTATTAATTACACTTTATTCTCTTTGTATCTCCCCATAAGCCACTCCCTCCTCCCCTCCTGATCCCACCCTCCCTCCCCCTTCTTCACGCATGCCCCTCCCCAAGTCCACTGATAGAGGAGGTCCTCTTCTCCTTCCTTCTGATCTTAGTCTATCAGATCACATCAAGAGTGGCAGCACTGTCTTTCTTCTGTGGCCTGGTAAGGCTGCTCCCCTCACAGGGGGAGATGATCAAAGAGCAGGCCAATCAGATTATGTCAGAGGCAGTCCCTCTTCCTATTACTATGGAACCCACTTGGACACTGAACTGTCAGGTGCTACATCTGCAGGGGTTCTAGGTTATCTCCATGAATAGTCCTTGGTTGGAGAGTGCATGGAATCTTATGTAAGAAGTGGGAAATAGTAAGAGCTGGAGAGGACAGGAACCACACAAGGAGAGCAACAGAACCAGAAAATTTGAACACAGGAACTTCCCAGAGACTTGCCTTTTCAATTTAATGGTTTTCAGATAAGCTAAAGTCACCGACAGTATAAGTATTGCAGTTATGAAAATGTGGTTTTGTCCATGCCTTACTTTCAGAGACCAAAACTCCAGACATAACTTGGTGGCAGCTGACCATACCTGCCACCAAGAGGAATGTCTCCTTGTTTCTTGAAAGTGTGATTTGAAATCAAATATGTAAAAATAAACAGATCACAACATGGCCAGCTCAACGAAACACTACAGAACGGTTACTCTTCTGCTAAGTGTTTCATATTTACTAGTTCATTTTGTTCTGATTATTATGGATAATTCAATAACAAGAACTCTAGGAATTAAATAATGTCTTCGCCTTAAGAAACTAAGAAAAAGGATGAATCAAAAAATTAGAGAACATGAAGCTGGTAAAATATGAAATAAGGATGCAAAAGGAAGAGATGGACATATTGACAAAAAAAAATCCCTACTAACTGCATCCCTGGTGCCTACCTCATTAGCAGCACTCTTGAATTTAAAAATCTACACATTTAATTGGGACATTTTCTCAATATAATTGATAAACTGTATAAAATGTGTCTAGTGAAACGTAAGAGTCTCTAGGAGACAAAGACTGAGCAGTGATAATGTCCTGCTTCCCATATTAGAAAAGAGGGAGGAGTTACATTAACCCTTGAACAAAATCAAAAAGCTTAATTTAATACCTGCAGGGGCAAACAGCAAGCACAGGAGAATACAATTTTTTTTAGTAGAGTGGTTGGTGATCCATTGGGGCAGAAATGAGGACAAACTTACAGCTTAAGACTGGTAGACTGGCAACGTGGTGATGAGAAAGTAGTAAAGAGGGAAAAATGCATTTTCAGTTAAGAAATTGTTATTCTACTAGTACCTTATGCATCTGAGAGACAAATACCAGCTTTGATTTTTGTGCCATTTGCCTAAAAGCCCAGGGTCAAATTTTACTTGATCACCACAGATCTTTTGACTTTTCTAGATTGGCGCAAATGTTTGCTGTGTTTTCCTCAACTCTGTGTCTTCATACTTCCATTCTGAGCAGGGTTCTTTCTTTGGAGGGGACAGAGCAAACCTAGTAATCCTGTGCGGGAATAGCTCTTAGAGGCTTTCAATAAAGTATTGATAAAGTATTGAAGACTACTTTAAGTAAGCACATTAGTTTCATATAATTGTGTGGATTAAATAAAATGGCTTCTGAGAAGCTAACCAATAAAACATCTTCATCCAGTGTTGTGTGAAAACGTGGCCTAAGACTGATTCATTTTCTTTTGTTTTTCAGACATTTCATTCTTTAGGTAAGTACTGGTGAGCACTACATCAGAAATTATTCCATAGATCAAGTCCTTTTGATAGTTACACTCCACTAATAAAGAGGCTAACAGAAAATGGGCTGAAAGTCAAAAATCAGAATCCTTTACATGAGAGAGACAAGCTGGTACTAGAACTCAAATTCACTTAGAGTGACCTTTCACTGGAATACACCATTTTTATAAACATACCAAATGTTTGGCATATATGTAGGCCTGTATTTGCACTATATGTGAACAACTATCAATTAAGTCTTTATTTTAAAGGTCTGTTTAAACATATAATTCAACTCAAGAAATCAAACAAAAAACAAACAAATAAAAAAGATGCCTGAGCAGCCACTTTAGTTGTCTGTAACTTTTTCAGAGAAAGTTCAGGCTGCCTTGAACTGGTAGCAGACTTTTCCCAAACCCTGCCTCAGGCTCCTGATTGCTGGCAACACACGACTGGGTCGCCACATACTTAAGGTAAAAAAAAATGCTCTTACTGAGTTTTTCTTATCACTTGGGCTATGTGCAATTAGCTATAGTGACATGACAGCTACAATTTCTCATGGATACTGAGTGCATTTCTTTTTTACACAGAACCTGTGTGTTTATCTGTGTATATGTACATGGACACATGTGCATTCAGCTCTGTGTGTATGAGTGTTTGTGTGTTTTTTATGTGTGTGTCTGTGTATGCTTGTATGTGTCTGTATGTGTTTGTCTGTATTTTTGTGTGTGTGTCTGTATCTTTCTCTGTCCACATGTGCGCCTGTGTATGTCTGTGTGTGTGTGCCCGTGTATATGGGTGTGTTTGTGTGTGTGTGTGTGTGTGTGTCTGTGTGTCTCTCTCTGTGTCTGTGTGTATGTCTGTGTGTCTGTATATATATATGTATATATATACATATATATATCTGTGTGTATATGTGTGTTTGTATGTTTGTCTATGTGTATGTGTGTGTATATGTGTGTGTTTTCCAAAAGCCAACATATGGGTCTTCCTCAAAGCAAGGTCTTCACCTTGCTTTTGAACCTGAGCCTGGCACTCAGAGACTGGACTATCTGGACGGTCAGCTCTGGGGTCCAGCGTCTCCCCACAGCACACACTCTGTACTGGGGCCATATGTGCACATGCCATCACTGTGGTCACTTAAGCAAGTGGTGGGTGTCCAAATTTCGCTCCTCATGCTTGTGTGGCAGGTAGTTTTACTGAATGAGCCATGCCCCTGGCACAGCTATGTTTTTGTTCTCTTTCTTTTTTTTTTCTGCTTTTTTTTTTTGGTGACACTTCTGTGGGATTTTTTATTCAAATTAATCATGTTATTTGTTTACATTGCTATAATATGCCAAGGTGTATGATAACAGTCATACAGTACCTGAAAGTTAATGAGGAAGCATGACTTACTCCATTATTTGTAAAACTGAAGCTTGTTTGAAGGAAGGAAGGAAATGAAGAAAGAAATCGGGAAAAGAACCACAGGGTAAGTGTTATTTAAGTTCCTGGATGGTGGCAACTCAGATATGACAATAGGCTCCACCCCTCACCTCCTGCTTAGGGTCTAGAAGTATCTGTGATGTTTATAAGAACTAACTTCTGAGACACAGGTCTCATGTTTTTTCAGACCAGTACCTCCCTGAGAAAGCTGCTTATTTTCTTCTAAAGTAAAGCCTCAAACATTCAACTTGGCCATTCCATGATAAATTCAGCTCATGTGCAATTCTAATTACTAAATAAAAGTAATTACTTAGTAACAGTGGATTGTTGGAAGGGTTTTTTTCTTTGTTTTCTATTTAAAATGCCCATGGAAGTCATACCTCTATGCCAAATGCCTGTTGTAGTTATAAATTTAGGAAGGACTCTGGTATGTGTGGTGTGAGTGTTGCTGGGGGAGGAAGGGAGGTAAAGGTTGTCTTCGTAAAGGTATGCTGACCCATGTAACTTAAGCTTTCAGTACCATATGACATTTAAATGAGTGAAAATTATATTATATGTAGAGGCTTTTGTATTTTATTTTATTTTATTTTATTTTATTACTGAAATAATGTTTCAAAAGTTTAAAAAAAACAGAAAAGCACAATGGGTTCGCCTAAAGCAACAAATATACTCATATGAATTGTGTTCTCTGTCCTTAACTTTGAGTGGTTCCCCTTACAGACACCTCTTTTCTAAATCAACATTATTCTCCAAGGATTGCATTGTTTATCTGATGCTTAAGGGAGATTTTGTTAAATCCTAAAGAAATCACCATTGGTAACTAAGCTTGGCTGAAATAAAATTAATGAGATCAGCAGTTGGTTCAAGATGTTGCCTTCTGATCTTTCTTCATAAGAAATGCAGTTTTAATTTTAGGGTTCCAGAACATCAGTATTCCCATGAAGGGAGCTCTTCATGAGCAAAGCTATCTTTATGAATACCAAGGGTACAGCACTTAATCTGGAATACTCTTCAAGTTATGGTGACTGCCTTTGTGTCCAGGCAGTCAATGAGAGTCCCCAGTACACGGGTTATTATGTTCACATGGTTATTTTTTGAAGAGGAAGTTCACATGAGTTCTTCCTCTACTCTAAAAAGTTATTCTCATTGTGGTTCGTACTGCATGGCAGGAGATGAGTCCACAACATAATTCTCAGGACTGTTGCTGCTACTAAATATCTGCAACATCTATGATATCAGTACTTTGGTATCATTTTAATTCTCTTTTATTTGGGTGTCCAAAGATAATCGCATGTGTGTCAATGTCTGTAGAGAACAGAAGAGAGTATTGGATTCCCCACAGCTGGATGGTGGTGACAGGTAGTTGTGAACCACCCAACATGAGTGCTAGGAACCAAACTCAGGTCATCTGTAAAGCAGTGGGCCCTCAACCGCTGAGCCCTCTGCTCAGCCCCAGTAGATGTTTCTACGTGGCATGCATGCATGGTCTCTAAGTCATTGGTGACTATAAATTACATCACAGCCTCTAATTTTGGAAGTGTCACGATTGATCTTCTGGAATTCTAGCTAAGAGAACAAAAGCCTAAGAAACTCCACAAGGAAAGTGTGCCTTTCATTACATGGGGGACTGTTAAGATGAATGTGAAATACTGATATTTCTACTTCTGGGTGGAACAAAATGGAGCGGAATGGGTTGTTAATGACGCAAAATTGGGCGAATGGATGGTATCTAGAAAGGCTGAGAGATGCTGAATAATTTCTGTCTATCTGGGCACGGCGCACACCTGTTACCCCAGCATTGAGAAGCTAATGCAGGAAGATGCTGGTTTTAGGGTCTGCCTAGACTATAGGGTCAGACCTTGCCTCTAAAACAAAATGATCTTCTCCTGCCAGTCAGGGACGGCAAGCCACAGATGGTAACACTATCAGGATTTCCAGTCTAAGACTGTCTCTACCACTCATCTTCCTGTTCGTGCCCAGTGACCTGTGGCGCTGCAGAATAGGGTGTCTTAAACTAACGATCGTAAGGAGATGGGATGCATCACTTTATTTTTGTCGCATTTCTCACAGCCTATAAAGCCTGCTGTAAATTTAATCCTCTAAAAATCCTGCCTTTAAATCATTTAATGCAACAAAAGATGGGAGAAAATGAGGGAAAGGGAATAACTAGATGAAAAAGTGCTGTGCACATGGCATGATTAATGAGGAAGAAGATGATGGTCCAAATGATCATTAATCATCTGAACAGTGAGAGGGTAGACATTACAATTCTCCATGCCATCAGGGCAGGCCATGATGACCCTGGTTATAAAAAAAAAAGTAAACAAATAACAATACCATATTTTAAAAGGAAAATAGTCTCTAAGTCACTTCTCTACCACATGCTTCTGACATGCTTTCCTTGTCTGACTTTAACATCACATACAACATATACACATATGCTGAAACAATGAATATAGCAAGAGTGGAAAGAGACAGGCACATGTCTCCCAATATGAATATTCCAAAATTATAATAGCATTTTATTAGCTTGCCAAGATTGTAAATAATGTTATATTGAACTCAAAACCAGATTATACAAACAAACCTAGGTTACAAAGTAAGTCTTCATTTTAAGTAAATAGAATAAATATGCCAAGCTTGAGAAAATTCCGACCTGACACAAAAGTTCTCCTTGACAAAGACCCTATGGTGCTTTCTATAAGAGCAGCGCTTGTCCTGTTAGTCCTCCTGTGTCAGGATTTTGGTGATCCCTTGAGAATAATCAAAGACCAGGCCTGACATGCCTGTGTGTGTGACATTCAATAAAGATCCAGTTATGTATGGGTGAGAATGTCTTTTCAAATCTCTTCAGAATTATGAGGTGATTTTTGTCATTTAGAAAGCTGCCTGTGGAAGTATCTTAAAATGTAGTTAGTGTATGATTACTGGAAGGGATGGAAGGAAAATGGAAAACCTCTGTTGGATAACCCTACCTTTCTACAGCCTCATGGTATTCCAAACAACACAGCAGTCTACTTAGGAATGCCACTATAATTTTTTTTAATAAAAAGAAAGTATACACACTTATTCACCTGTCACCAATTATAAAATTCCCAAGTGGTCAGTTTCTTACCAAAGGATTTAAGCCATTTCATTACAGAAGAAAAATTACTTAAATGTAAGAGCCCTGGTTAGCAATGAATTATGTACAAGTCATTCAGGCAGAGTATTTCAATCACTTTGGTATTTTTACCCTCCAAAAAAAAAAAAAAAAAAGTGTGCCAGTAAATGAGGCATGAAAAGCTATTAACTGAACCATTCACACATCAAATAGATGTTGTTGTCAGTTTGTTCTCTCATGGAAATAATGAACAACTGGTTTATTTATAACTAGTAATTATGATAACACATCTCCGTTTTCCTTCATCTCGTTATAGTATAGATACATAGCGATTGTCTTATTTCATACCCAGCCTAAAAACATTTGCCCATAAAAACCTATAACTCCAATGTTTCTTAGGCCTCAGGTGTAACTTTTATGGATTTTGCTCCCTTGTCTCGATTTCCTTTCAACTTTTTCTTAATGTTTCCCATCGATAGTACTTATCTGTATACTGAACTTAACAGAAGCTAAAGTATGAATTCTAAGTCAATGGAAAATACATTTGTATAATATGTGCATAAGCACTATAAAGTGACGTTTCTCAGCATTTACTTAGTAAGTTCATATTTTTTTTTCCTGAAAAAGGAAATAAATAGACCCAGAAAGGAAAGATAAGAAAGGCTAGCTTGCTCTCAGAGAGAACGAGTCAGGGCAAGAGGGTCTGGGAGATGACTCAGCTGGAAAAGTGCTTGTCACACAGATATTGGAGACCTAAGTTCAAATCTCCAGCCCCTACATGCTTGAATCTATAATCCCAGTGCTGAGGAGAAAGGAGAACACTGGAGATCCATAAACCTCAGTGGCCAGCCAGGTAAGCAACCCAGCAAGCTACAGATTCAGTGAGAGACCCTTCCCCCAAGAATAAGATGGAAAATAAATGAGGAAGAAATAAGATCTCTCTCCCTAGCTTCCTTCTATCCTTACTTGTCCAGCAGGAGCCTGGGCTTTTTCACGTACTCTCCCAGGAAGCTCAGGACCTGTGAAGCAGGGTATAACATGATGTAGTCAAAGTGAACTGGGTATAACAAAAGGAGCTCACAACTCTGAAAGCCAAGCCAGACAGCAATGAAAGCCTGGACTGACTTGAGCAGATTGGTGGCTGCTTCCTGAGGAGCTGGTAACAGACGCTCGCTCAGAGCTCCATAACCAAAAGAGGCAGAGGCAGGAACCTGTTTTTTCTAGGCTGACAAAATGGCTCCCTTGGGAACAGCCAGTCGCTTGTTCCCCAAGACTGGCACTGTGGTGGGCAGAGCAGTGTTAGAAAGATGGTGGCAGTGATTGTCCGGTGACACACTGGACAATGGCGGAAGCAAGCAGCAGCCGGCAGCAGCTGTGAAACAAAGACTTAGAAACCTTGGGCAGTGGGAGAGGTTTTGAGGGTGAGCATCTTTGATTCACTGGAGCTAGGAACACCGGGGATACTTCATTTTCATATAACAACACAGCCCTACCATAAGAGGGGGAAATTCTTACTAATTATCCTTTGGATGAGGGAAGAGCTCCAGGTAAGATTAGAGGTCCTTAGTTGAAAGTCAAGACACTGGAAGACATCTCATTAGGATGGGATGGGTATTTCCAGGAATCCCTAGGTGCTTTCTGAACAAATTTCTTATCAGGAAAGGGTTTGGCCTGCAATTTTCCCTGAGGGCTATATGACTCTCAGGGATTAGGCAGAGAGGGAATCCTTAGATTAAATGAGCTGAGAAAGGGAGTCCTTCCTCTTTAACTGAGCTCAGAGGCTATCCAGAAACGCCAAATTTTGACCTTAACAGCAGGATCCCTTCTACACACACGTACCTACAGGTAAATGTGCCCACCCACATAAACACCCGCACTCACCACACACACAAAATAAATAATAGAGAATGCTTTATTTCATTGACAAAACAATTGTTTTAAAAATTTGAGAGCAGAGAAGAACATTTTTATTATTTATTTATTTATTTATTTATTTATTTATTATTTATTTTTTTATTTATTGCAATTTATTCACTTTGTATCCCAGCTCTAGCACCCTCCTGAATTCCCTCCCAATCCTGCCCTCACTCCCTCTTCTTCTTCCCTGCCCCTTGCCCAGTCCACTGATAGAGGAGGTCCTCCTTCCCTTCCATCTGACTCTAGCCTATCAGGTCTCATCAGGACTGTCTACATTGTCTTCCTCTGTGGCCTGGTAGGACTGCCTTCCCCACCCCCTACCTCAGGGGGAGGTAATCAAAGAACTGACCACTGAGTTCATGTCAGAGACAGCCCCTGTTCCCATTACTAGGACACCCGCTTGGAGACTGAGCTGCCATGAGCTACATCTGTGCAGGGGTTCTAGGTTATCTCTATGAATAGTCCTTGGTTGGAGTATCAGTCTCAGAAAAGACCCCTGTGCCCAGATATTTTGGTTTTGTTGCTCTCCTTGTGGAAATCCTGTCCCCTCCAGATCTTTCTATCTCCCCCTTCATTCATAAGATTCCCGACACTCTACCCAAAGTTTGTCTATGAGTCTCAGTATCTGCTTTGATACCCTGCTGGATAGATTCTTTCAGAGGCCCTCTGAGGTAGGCTTCTGTCCTGTTCCTTGTTTGTTTGTTTGTTTGTTTTCCCTCTTCCAATGTTGAGCCTGTTTGCTTTCCTGAATGAGGATTGATCATCTTACCCCAGGGTCCTCCTTCTTGCTTAGCTTCTTTAGGTGTACAGATTTTAGTATGTTTATCCTGTATTATATGTCTAATATCCACTTATAAGTGAGTACATACTATGTGTGTTTCTGCTTCTGGGATACCTCACTCAGGATGATCTTTTCTAGATCCCACCATTTGCCTGCAAATTTCATTATTTCCTTGTTTTTAATTGCTGAGTAGTATTCCAGTGTGTAAATGTACCACAATTTCCATAGCCATTCCTCAGTTGAGGGACAGCTGGGTTGTTTCCAGATGTTGTTGTTGAGCAAATGTCCTTGTTGTATACTTGAGCATATTTTGGATATATGCCTAGGAATGGTATAGCTGGATCTTAAAGTAGCACTATTCTGAATTTTCTGAGAAAGCACAAGATTGATTTCCAAAGCGTAAGATTGATTTTTCAGGTGGATCAAAGACCTCAACATAAAACCAGACACACTAAACCTGTTAGAAGAAAAAGTAGGGAAGAGCCTTGACCTCATTGGTACAGGAGACAACTTCCTGAACAGAACACCAACAGCACAGACTCTAAGAGCAAAAATCAATAAATGGGACCTCATGAAACTGAAAAGCTGCTCTAAGGCAAAGGACACTGTCATCAGAACAAAACAAGAGCCTACAGACTGGGAAAGGATTTTCACCAACCTTGCTTCTGACAGAGGACTAATATCCAGAATATATAAAGAACTAAAGAAGTTAGACAGCAACAAATCAAGTAATTGAATTAAAAATGGGGTACAGAGCTAAACAGAGAATTCTCAATAGAGGGATATCGAATGGCAGAGAAACACTTAAAGAAATGTTCAACATCATTAGTCATCAGGGAAATGCAAATCAAAATGACCCTGAGATTTCACCTTACACCCATCAGAATGGCTAAGATCAAAAACTCAAGTGAAACCTCATGCTGGAGAGGTTGTGGAGAAAGGAGAACCCTCCTCCATTGATGGTGGGAATGTAAACTTCTACAACCACGTTGGAAGGACCATTTCTTTTAAGTGTTTCATTTCCAATCCTATAATAATTTTTCTTGGATAAATACTAATTTTATTTTTCAGTTTCTGCTACACAGCACTCTACCTATACCATACCTATATACTGGACTCTGTCTGGGCTTGTTTGGATGGGACTGAACAGGAATCTATGCCTTTCACAGAAAATCACCTTTAGCATAGCATGTAAGAATTGCATTTCATAACTACATCCAGAAAGTTAAAAGCCCTGGTGGTAAGTGGTTATGTTTTGCTTCTAATGAGGAACACAGCAACATCCTCTCTTCTTGCTTTTGTGGTTCAGGAATCTAGGACTATTTTACATTCAGCAACACTCCAGCCAAAAGAGGCTTCCACTTCCTGTGGCGTGTCCCAGCTTTCTCATTTTTCATGCTCTATGAAAAAAATAAGGATTTTCCTCTCTGTAATTCTACTTGGTTAATCCTGCTAAGTATATTCTTTACAATAAGCAGTATAAGTTATTTTGGGAGAAGCAAAGTGTACAAGAAAATGAGCTAAGGCTGCCATTATCTAAAATTATTCCTTTTCTATTCTTTTCTATTCTGACTCTTCCCTGACTCCTTTCAGATCCACCCCACCTTGTCTTCCATCGAAATCCATAGCCTTTATTTCTCTTTTGTCACAAAACAACAAGCATCTAAAAAAGAGGGAAAAAAAGATAAAAATAAATAACTCCCCAAAAGGAATAGGACAAAACAAACAAATGGGGGGGGGGAGTCAAAGGCACAAAACTACACATAGGCACAGAGACACACACATTCGCACAAATATACCATAAACACACAAAACCACAAACCTTACAATAGGTAGATAGAGAGAGAGATAGAGATAGAGAGAGAGAGAGAGAGAGAGACATAAGAGACCTGTAAAGTTAAAAAAAAAAAGCCCTAGCAAAATATTATGAGACAAATCATCTCTAAAAGTATAATTGAGTTCATCATGTGTTGGCGATTGACTGCTGGGCATGGGGCCCGGCCTTAGGACTGGTTTGTATACCCAGTGAGATTCCACTGGAGAAAATTAGCTTTTTCTTTGCAAGTAGTTATCAATTGAAGATAGCTTCTGGGTTAGAGGTGGAGGCTTGTCTCTACTGTCTCTAATTCTTCTTTCTGGCTTGGGCCGAGGCAGGCCCTCTGCGTGCTGCCACAGTCTTTCTTATAGCATGTGACCTTGTCTGAACCTACTTTTCTTCCTAGCATTATACCTATTCTCCATTATTTTATTAATGATTCATTCTTGGTCTGAAACTTATCTACTAATTGTTGAGGTAAAAAGAATGACAGAGAGAAAACACAAGCACTTTTCTTCCCATACATGGTTCAAATATAAAGCTTATTAAACAAAGACAGACATATTTAATACATTTTTTCACTATTGAATACATATTTTTAGGTGCTGGATTGAAAGAAATGAGTACATGTTCAGAAGAGCTTGCGATGGTTGAATTTTAATTTATCAACATTTTAAAAGGTATTTTCTTAACATAGGTTTAAAATATTAGATTGTCATTAAGTCATTCTTTTTTAACTAAAATTTACCATGTTTTATTCACAGTCTAGTTACCCATCATAACCATGCCCAGACATTCAGTCTCTACCTCCTTGGTACCCTTGGACTCCTTCCTGAGTTGCCCTTCCCCATGTAACACCAAACTGAAGGAACAGTATTTTCTCAATGATGCTCAAGATAAGTTCCTAAAACACCTTAAATACATAAGATTTGATTTAAACCGTTTTATTCCATTGACATTGAGACAGTTAAGGTTTAATTGTGAATTAACTTCTGAATCTAAAACCAGTTGCACATAATAATATTAATAAAAAATAAGCAACAATTCCCAGTTATTGTTTTAAAATTGTTCTAGCTTGCTTCTCTGTCACATGATAATATACTCAACAAAAGCATTTTGGGAGAAAAGAGGGTTTGTTGCACTTACAGGTGACAAACCATGAGAGAAGCTTAGGCAGGACCCTGGGGGCATGAACTGAAGTAGAAACAGAAGCGGATGCCATGGAGGTACATTCCTTATCAGCCTTCTTGTATGACCTAGGACCATTTGCCCACAGGAGACTTGCTGACGGGACACTCTGATGGAAGCGTTCCCTCAAGTGAGGTTCCCTTTCCCCAGAGGACCCTAACTTGTGTCACATTGACCAAAACAACAACAATAATCAAAACAATAATGAGAAGAACAAAACGCTAAGCAGGACACTCCTTTAAATCATTTTGAGGTTACATCTGTGAGTACATGCTTCATAGGAGTTTGTGGGGGAGATTAAATAGCTGCTTTTTCCCCCTATTCCCTACCCTGTTGAAGAACCGAGTCAGATCTTATGAGATTCAACTCTTTTCCAGTTATGACTCTGGGCTGTCACAGGAACGGCAATTGTTATAGTGTGGGTAATTTACCAAAAACGTACTATGTTGCAGTATTTAAAGATGTGCCAGGAAATAATACTTTTTTCCCCAACACAGAGGAGTGTGAAATACAAAAATACACCTTGAAATTTTAAAAAATTCTTCCAAAGAGTGACTTTTTCACATGATGGAATATTGATCATTCAAGTTGAATGGCAACCTTAATTTAATATCAGAACTTTTGAAATGTCACCATCAAAAGTAATATAAATGTTGAGGCATGAGCTGGTCCTCTCTTGGAAAGCAAGAAGCAGGGGACTCACTTGGACATCAGCCTTCCTTCCCTTCTATCCCTTTCTCTGCATTCTATAAGTGAGTTCTTATACAAAGTCTTTACTTCCGCTCTCCAAAACAGCTCAGATATCTAGAAAGATGCTGGAATTGAGATTCTGAGAAGGATGAAGTTTACATGAAGGGAACAAACAAGTAACATCAGAAACTCAATTTTACTTAGAATGGCCAGCTCAGATAAAGCTGAGCATCTTAAGCCCTGGACACCTGAAGCCAGTGTCTGTACACGCCTGCATGTGTGTGCATGCGTGCGTGCGTGTGTGCACATTGATGTTTGTTTTGTTCTGTTCTATTTTGAGAAAGTCTTTCCCTAGGTAGCCTTGCCTGCCTTGAACTCAGGCTGTCCTTGAACTCAGGGAGTTTCTCTGCCTCTCCCTTCCTCCTGCCTCCTCCTGTTTCTGTCTTTGTCTTAAAGACATGCGCCACTGTGTTCAACTTCAATACACTTCTTGTTTATATGACTGATACTTATCCAGAAAAGAAAAACCAAAAAATAGGAAATGACCACTGCTTCAAATATTCAGATGATAAGTGACTTTTTACGCGTATATGCATCTTTCTGTGTATATATTCATATACATGAGTGAACTCCTATTCAAATATTAATTTATTCTATGTTTAAACTTCCATACACTAATACTCATTGAGAACTTATTATGTTCAAGACACCTCTGTGGATTCAAAGAGAAGAATTAGAGGGCAGATCAGGGTCAGAGGAATGCTTACAGGAGACTCGGCTCTAATTCAAATTAGGAACTTTAATTATAAATAATGGAAAAAATAGTGATTGAAAACCTGAGCTGTGTCAGAGTGCCCTAAGCAATAGAGTAAAACATAACTCCCTGCATTGGATTGCTTGACTTTCACCAAGGTCAACTTGCTCCTTGAACTTATGATTCTTTAACTAAAAATATAGAAGATATTTAACCATGTGACCTTCAGATTCTGCAAGCTCCAACATCAGGGAAAAAAAACTTATAGTCCATAAGTTTGATTTAAACTGGAAGCTGAAAGCTCATACTTCACCTGCAATGGCTTCTTAGATGACCAGCAATGCCAGCTAACCCACATCCTATCCTCCTTTTCCCTTGCTGGATTCCAGGCTGATGGAGGCAGGGCTGGCAGTGAGATGAGGAATAAGGGCTCACAGAAAGACAGGACACTTGTGGAATTGTCTCTGCACCCTCACATTTGCAAATATTGGCAAAGACAAAGACTGAACATAAGAGTGATTAAATGAGAAGCTTCGAAAATTTCAATTATGAATTCAAGACGTTACATGATAAACAGTAAAGTTCTATCATTAATTTGCAAGGCCTTCATTTGAAAAAAGTTTTGTGATAAAAATCAAGGTTAAATGAAATACTGTGAAGCTGTACAGGTAGGCTAATAATGAGAAGCCTCAGGGATCATTGCTAGCACAGGTGTTCGATCTATTTATTAATGGCTTGGAAGGATGGTGAACATTCCGGATGCATATTTGCATGAATGCAGAGATATTTATAACCATCAGAACACATGAACTACCGCTTTTCTTGACCCATTCAAAAGCAATTATTTGATACACTGTGACAAATGGTCAACAAGAGAAAGTTCCTGTGAAGTGGATGGGATTACACAAGTTTTCTTCATATGATAACGGCTACAAAAAAACAGTTACTGCCTTGCAGGCAGGAGTGGGCACATCTAAAACAGCTGTATCACAAACATCTCTTTACATAAAAGCAAGACCCAGAAAATGGCTGAAGTAAATAAATTCAAGAAAATAATTATGTTAATCTGAGACTACTGCTAAAAATTCTTAGAAGAGGTTTGCTCAGAGGGAGGACACTGTTAGGGAAAGTTGTACACTCCCTAAACCACATACTGGTATTATCTAGGGATTTTAGAGCGTCACATCAGCCTTCACTACTCTCCAACACCCATTCGCTGGAAGTGCCAGCTATATCTGGGGTGGAAATGAAGGTAAGAACACTCCCTTCTCACCTCTGCTTTGCTCTTTCCTAAATGACATTACTGACATTGATTTTTTTTTGTGTGTAAATTTTCCTGTATTGAAGACCTTGGCACCCTGAAAAATCACAAATAGTTCTTTTTCATAAGATAGAATAACCTCAATCATGATAGCACTAATTCAACTATAGCCTCCCTTAACCCTACTATCACTTAATCATTCTGCGTGTAAGAAAAAAGCTTAAGTATAGTATTGTACAGTGGCAAAGAATAATATAGTTTAAGTTATACGTCATTTGTTCAAACTCTCTTCTGTGTGCCTGTTTTGTCTGAGGAGTAGTGGTAGTGAAAAAGGGTGAACCTTGTAGGCTTCCCTAAACTGCCTTTCTAGGAATGTATAATAATACTTATAGTGACTTTAAAAAAAAATAGGGTTTCATATAGCCAAGACTGGCCTCAAAATCACTGTATATCTCAGTCTGTCCTTGGATTTCTAGCACTCCCCGCCTCTACCCTCCAAACGCTGAAATTAAAGTGTTTCCTGCTATGCCAAACTTAAAATATTAAGTTCTATTTGTCTCTTTGTTGCAGTAATTTACTCTGTAGCTCAGAGTAGCCTTGAGTTCACAGGACTCCTTCTGCCTCGTCCAGTTTTGGGGGTTGTCAAATAAAGCATTGTACCTATTGTGATACCTTTAAGACTAACTCACCATTTTCTTGTGATTTTCTGCTAGGAGGAAAATGCATTGACCACAGCACAAACACAGCATGTGAGAAATGCTTACCTAGACTTCCAAACTTCAGAGAAAGGGAAAGGTTCTATACTATTTGAAACTAAGAAGCCATAACTTCAGTGAAGCCAGATGTTAATGAACATACCATATCTTCTTCAATTAGTGAATCTATGGACAACAGGGAGATATTTTGCATCAATAATGTAACTTTAATTATGATACATAATGCTATTGAACATTTAATAGACTACATACCCATGTAAACATAACTTTTATAATTTCTTAGGAATCAAAAATTTATGTTACTAATTTTATATTTGCTTTATTTTATGGCTTGAACTAAAATAGATCAACCTCTAAGGTGTGTGTGTGTGTGTTGATGTTCCATCATCTGCTTTTTGTTTATTTTTTTAAATTTAGTGGTTTATTTGTGACTTTGAGTTCCTTGTTACTTGATATTAACTGTACAAAACAATGGACTTTATTATGAGTTTTCAAGCATGAGCAAAGTATTTATGGTATTTTCTCCAGCTACTCTCACATCCTCACCCTTTCCCACTTCCCTATTTTCACACCCACCCTTCTACGTGTCTAGCTTTTTTTAATAAACTCCAAACACTGCATTTGTCTTTCTGAGTCTTTCTTATTTCACTTAACATAATGATCTGTTTCCATTTTCCTACAAATGACAAATTTTGATTCTTTTTTATTTTATTCTTAATAGGTGGATAATACCCCATTGTGTGTATCTGACACATTTTCTCTACAGTGTTCATCCGTTGATATGCACCTGAGCAGATTCCATAGCACAGCAACTGTGGCTAGAGCCACAATGAACACAGATGAGCGGTGTCGCTATGGCATACCGTCTTTGATTCTGGGGTATGTTTCTAGGAGCTAGATGTTGAATCACATGATAGTTTCTTTTCTTTTCTTATTAGCTATCACAAACTTTGCATTCTCTGCTAATGCTGAATAAACTCTTCAACCCAATATTCTTGCCAACCTTTTTGTGTTATTGTTTTCTCTATGATGGCCACCTCTTACTGGAGTGAGTTGAAATCTCAATGTACAATATTAAAGAGATACAGAGAGAGTGGGCAGCCTTGCCTTGTCCCTGATGTCAGTGGGATTGATTTAAGTTTCCCTCCATTTAGTTTGATGTTGGCTATAGGCTTGCTGTATATTGTCTTTACTATGTTAAGGTATGTGCCTTGTATCCCTGATCTCTCCAAGACTTTAAGCATGAATGGGGGTTGGATTTTGTCAAATGCTTTTTTGGCATCTAAGAAGATGATCATGTGGTTTTTTTCTCCTTTAGTTTGTTTATATGGTGGATTACATTGATGAATTTTCATATATTGAACCATACCTGCATGCCTGGATGAAGCCTAATTGGATATGGTGGATTACATCTTTTATGTGTTCTTGGATCCAGTTTGCAAGTATTTTATTGAGTATTTTTGCATCAATGTTCATAAGAAAGATAAGTCTGAAGTTCTCTTTTTTGTTGGGTCTTTCTGTGATTTAAGTATCAAGGTGACTGTCGCCTCATAAAATGAGTTTGGTAACAAGCACATTTGTTCAGCCATTTTCATAGCAGCTTTATTCATAAGAGCCAGAACCTGGAAACAACTCAGATGTCCCTCAACTGAGGAATGGATACAGAAATTGTGGTACTTTTACACAATGGAATACTACTCAGCTATTAAAAACAAGAAAGTCATGAAATTTGCAGGCACATTGCAGGAACTAGAAAAGATCATCCTTAGTGAGGTATCACAGAAGCAGAAAGACACACATGGTATATACTCACTTATAAGTGGATATTAGACATTTAATATAGGAGGGTCATACTAAAATCTGTACATTTAAAGAAGCTAAGCAAGAGAGAGGACCCTGGGTAAGATAATCAATCCTCATTAAGAAAGGCAAATGGGATAGACATTGGAAGAGGGAGAAAACAGGGAACAGGACAGGACTTTACCACAAAGAGCCTCTGAAAGAATCTACCGAGCAGTATATCAAAGCAGATGCTAAGACTCAGCCAAACTTTGGGCAGAGTTCAGGGAATCTTATTAAAGAAGGGGGAGATAGAAAAACCTGGAAGAGTCTGGAGGTCCACAAGGAGAGCAACAGAACCAAAAAATATTCACGCAGGGGTCTTTTCTGAGACTATTACTCCAACCAAGGACCATGCATGGAGATAAGCTAGAATCCCTGCACAGATGTAGCCCATGGCAGCTCAGTCTCCAAGTGGGTTCCCTAGTAAGGAGAACAGGACCTGTCTCTGACATGAACTCAGTGGCTGGCTCTTTGATCACCTCCCCTGTTTGGGGTGGGGGAGGGTGGAGGGAGCAGCCTTACCAGGCCAGAGAGGAAGACAATGCAACCAGTCTTGATGAGACCTGATAGGCTAGGGTCAGATTGAAGGGGAGAAGGACCTCTTCTGTCAGTGGACTGGGGGAGAGGCATGAGAGGAGAAGAGAGAAGAAGGGCAGGATTAGGAGGGCATGAGGGAGGGGGCTACTCTGGGATACAAAGTGAATAAATGTAATAAATAAAAACATAAATTAAAAATGCAAATGAAATAGAGAAAGAAAAATAAATAAAAAATAAAATCAGGAAAAAATCTCAACGTGGTTTTGATCAATATTTCCTTCACAGCTACAATCAGTATAATCTTCACTGGCCAGGTATATTTTTTTTTTTCACTTGAAAGGTGTTAAGGATTTTTTGTCCATTTATTCTTTATGCTATTGTTTTAGTGATCAATGTTTAAGATCAGGATAGATTCTGGATATTAACCTTTAGATGAACAGTAGCAAAGTTTTTCACCCAGTATCTAGTCTGTATCTTCGTACTGTTACCAAGTGCTTTGCAGAAGCTTTTTAATAACATACAACCTCATTTGTCAATGCTGGCTATTGTCTCCAGAGTAATAGGAGTCCTTTGAACAAGTCCCTGGCTGTGCCCAAGCTCCTGGCTGTGCCTGAATCTTTGAGTATTTCCCCTGTGTTTTCTTCTATTAGCACTACTGTTTCACGTTCCCCTCCCCAAACATCTCTGGTATATTTTTAACTAGTTCTTATACGTGATGGCAGGCAGAGATCAAGATTCAGTCCATTTACTGAAAATGCCATCTTTTCTCCAATGTATACTTTTGGCGTCTTTGTCACATGAGATCTCCATTGCTGTGTAGGTTTAATCCTGGGAACTTTGTTTTTCCCACCTGTTCCAGTCCTCGTAAAGGATGAGTCAGTCATATTAGATCTATGTACAAACCTGAGAAGTTTTCAGCTGTCACCATCAGCATTCCCATGCTCTCTTAAGAATTCTCACGTGTTCTACATCTTACGTTAAAAAGATTCCCTTAGTTTTAAACAGCGTTTGAACCATAATTTTTTTTTTCCTTCATCATCTGACACACCACCATAGAGATTTAAGAAAGCAAAGAAAGGAAAGCTCATTAATAAAGCCGAACACTCGGGGAGGTAGTCCGGTTGGTAAGGAGCTTGTTGCTGAAGGACCGGGACCTGTGTTATATCCTCAGCCCCCACACGAAAGCTGGGCACAGCAGAAGCTGCCTGCCTTCCCGGTACTGCAGAGGGAGAGACAGGAGACTCTGGTGTTCATGGCCAGTTGGTCTAACCAAGCAGTGACCTGCAGGTTCAGCAAGTAATGTGGTCTCCAAAATCAGGGTAGAGAAGAGACAGAGACCATCAACTTCTGACACACACACGCATGCACACACACACAGAGGAGAGAGAGAACAAGAGAGGAGAGAGGAAGATTCACAATAAAAGACAATTTGGAAGCAAAAAAATAAACAATAAACCTTTGTTCAGGCCTCAAATTTGCTGATGACATTCACTAGACTGTCTAAAACTGTCTATCTGAAAAGTTAAGTTCATAACTTAAAGAGTAATTAATGTATCAATAATTCTGCTGATTTTTTTTCCTTCTCGATCTTCCAGTTATTCTGCAGTACAACTTAAGTGTAATTTTAGAAGAAAATACCAGTGGTGAATGAGAATACAGCAGATGCTCATGTGTCGTGTGTAAAAGACCTATCAATCATATTGGTATTTTTAGGTATTGGCAAACTTAATTCTATCTCTAGGGGAGTAAATTTGCACTTAACAGTATGTAACACATCTTTTTTATTTTTAAAGAACATATCAGAGGATCCTTGGTAATCACATATGAAAGCACAGCCTCTTAGGCTTCTCAAACAGAAAGAAATGTACCTCCCAGTAGACATCACAACATTTTCACAAAAGAAATGTACTTGCATTTTTTTAAGAAAAAAGAAGGGCATCTCTACATTGTTGTATCTTAAGAGAGATTTGTCTGTTAAAAACAAAGTAAATCTAAAATCAGACCTGAAACTCTAAAAAAGCACTTGAGGAGGATCTAGCATTTGATTCTGATTTACATAGAAAAGATCTGGATTTTGCTCAAAAATGAGCCCACAATGATGAAAGAAATTCAATGGGTTTTCACTCACTCCTGGTATTTATGTATCATGCAATGACTATGAAATTTTAAACTTGCATAATCTATCACAAATTATATTTCCTTCCTGAATCAAGCAAATGACTCAAGTTAGGTAAATCAAATAATTTTATCGCTCCATATCACAACACTGGAAAGCAGCCATCATAACCACACTATACAATATTAGACCTATAAACCCACTTTCAAGAGGCAAGACATATATGTTGATTCTTACACACACACAGACCCTGCAAGGCTAACTGACACAGTGTGAATGATCTTCTGTGCCATGGTCTCCGGACCCTAAAAGACTCTGAGTTTTGGAAGAAATTATGTGGTAAATAAAATCCTCTGAGTAGGACCTAAACCACCTGCTCAGATGTAGCCCATAGACTCAGTCTCCAAGTGGGGTACCGAGTAAGAGGAGCAGGGGCTGCCTCTGGCATGAACTTACTGGCACCTCCCCCTGGGGAGAGGTGCAGCCTTGCCAGACCACAGAGAAAGACAATGCAGCCAGTCCTGAGGAGACCTGATAGGCTAGGATGAGATAGAAGGGGAGGAGGACCTCCCCCATCAGTGGACTGGGGGAGGGGCAGGGAAGGAGAAGAGGGAGATAGGGTGGGACTGGAAGGAGATGAGGGAGGGGCTCACAGCCAGGATACAAAGTAAATAAGTTGTAATAAATAATAATAATGAAAAAAAATTAAATCCTCTGAGAAAAATAATTTATTTTTAAAGATTTATTTTAGTTACAATTGTGTGTATATGTTTGTGTCTGCACTGGAGTGTGTCCATGTGAGTTCAGTTGCTTGCAAATACCAGGAGAGAGCTTGGATGCCCTGAAACTGGAGTTACGGAGTTGTGAGCTTCTGACACAAGTCAGAACTAAACTCCTAGTTTAAAAAAGTGCTCTCAAGCTCCCCAGAGAGTTTTCTGATTATCCAAATGGAATAACCAAGAAAGTCACACTTTACCCAGAAATATGAGACCTAAGATTTTGAGGGATCACCCTGTTGAGAACAAGAATTACAGAAGAGAAGACCAACCAGAAAGATTCTTCCTGCTCATCAGATCTTTTTAATTGCCTGTTTTCCTGATGAATATGATAGGAATATACAGGCTGAGGCAATTTCTTTAACTGTAGAAAGAACAGTTATCCTTGTTTTAAATGCACATTGCAATTCTTTCCTGAACACAGCTGCTATTCAACTACACAGAGAGAGAACTCTGATTCTAGGGGAGCTTCATAGCATTATCTTTTGATGAGACATACATCACATTGTCTACAAATGAGACATACATATCGCTGGCCATCACTGCCTCTAGGCTCCAAATAGGAACTGGGATTTTAAGTATTTCTGAATCTCTTCAAGTTGCTATTGTTACAATTTTAACCCATCAATGATGATCACTAGAAAAGGTTGCAAAAATCCCACATGAGCATTTCATCAAATAGCACCTTACATCTTCCTCTCTTTTCAATTTCTTAAAATATTTGAAATTCATCGGAATTCCTCTTCTGCTACAGAGCTCCATTCAAAACCATTTTCCACAGCTCAGACTAACTTTTACCATCAGTAAGTGAAATGGTGGTCTTTCCTCTCTGTCAATGGCTTCTCATTGTAGGTACTGATATTCTATGGCTTTGTAAAGTGTGCAGGAAGAGTAGACTCTCCAGACATGCTTTCATAGATGGACACAAGATGAACTGTCTTTAAGTGACAACATGATGGATACCCAAAGGAGTCAAAACGTGGAGTGATGGAGATCCCAATGTACAGATGAGATAAGGCATCTCTTCCACAGGTCATGCTGCTCGAGATTCATCACCGTTACATACATTCTGCTCACACACCGTCTGTAAGAAAGACTGTGCTAGTAAGAGGTGTGATGTTCAGAGCAGAGAACACTTTATAGACAGTAGTCGCCCAGTGGAGCAGGCTACTGTACAATCTAAGACCTAAACAGTCACAATCTCTAGTGGACATGGGGCCAGGGAGGTGCTGGGTATGGGAAGAAGTGTATACAACAGCAAGTACTAATGCCAACTGACCACAGCTTTAATGTCTTCCAAAGAGAAAAGAGTAATATGAGCTGATGTCGACAGGAAGGCTGTTCTCCCAACTGAAACCAGGGCACGGATCTGTATCATCCAAGTTTTTAAAAGAAGGCAAAAATCAGTCTTTACAAGTCATCTCTAATTTTCAAGTGTCGGGATCATATTTAGTGTGTGTGTGTGTGTGTGTGTGTGTGTGTGTGTGTGTGTGTGTGTGTTGGCCAAAGGTTCAGATGACCTATGTTAAATTTCTATGTTGTGATAAAGAAGGGAGGTTAGAGTATGATGGTGTTCTCTAGACTATCAAGAGGACACCAAGGGTGTGAGACAGTAGCTCAGGGATACTGTCTTTCTTTGTTATTAATTTTTTATATTAATTACAGTTTATTTACCTTGTATCCCAGCTGTAGTCCCATCCCTCATTCCCTCCCAGTCTCACCCTCCCTCCCTCATCTCTTCCCTGCCCCTCTCTAAGCCCACTGATAGGGGAGGTCCTCCTCCACTTCCATCTGACCCTAGCTTATCAGGTCTCATCAGGACTGGCTGCAATGTCTTCCTCTGTGGCCTAGCAAGGCTGTTCCTCCCTCGTGGGGGGAGGGAGTCAAAGAGCCAGCTACTGAGTTCATGTCAGAGACAGTCCCTGTTCCCCTTACTAGGGTACCCAATTGGATACTGAGCTGCCATGGGCTACTTCTGAGCAGGGGTTCTAAGTTATATCCATGCATGGTGTTGGTTGGAGAGTCAGTCTCAGAAAAGACCCCTATATCCAGATATATTTGGTCATTGTGGCGCTCCTGTCCTCCCCTGTCTTACTGACTCCCCCTTCTTTCATTTGATTCCCTGCACTCTGCCCAAGGATTGGTTATGAGTCTCAGCATCTACTTTGATACACTGCTAGGTAGTCTTTCAGAGCCCCTCTATGGTAGGCTCCTGTCCTGTATCTTGTTTTCTTGTACTTCCAATGTCCAGCCTATTTGTCTTTCTATGTGAAGATTGATCATCTTACCCCAGTCCTCCTTCTTGTTTAGCTTCTTTAGGTGTACAAATTTTAGTATGTTTATCCTATTTTATAGGTCTAGTATCCACTTACAAGTGAGTATATACCATGTGTGTCTTTCTGCTTCTGGGATAGCTCACTCAGGATGATCTTTTCTAGATCCCACCATTTGCCTGCAAATTTCATGATTTCCTTGTTTTTAATTGCTGATACTCCATTGTGTAAAAGTACCACAATTTCTGTATCCATTCCTCAGTTGAGAGACATCTGGGTTGTTTCCAGGTTCTGGCTATTATGAATAAAGCTGCTATGAAAATGGCTGAACAAATGTTCTTGTTGTGTACTTGAGCATCTTTTAGATATATGCCTAAGAGTGGATCTTGAGGAAAAGCTATTCCTAATTGTCTGAGAAAGCACCAGATTCACTTCCAAAGTGGTTGTACAAGCTTATATTTCCACCAGCAGTGGAGGAGGGTTCCCCTTTCTCCACATCCTCTCCAGCATGTGTTGTCACTTGAGTTTTTGATCTTGGCCATTCTGATGGGTGTAAGAGGAAATCTCAGGGTCGTTTGATTTGCATCTCCCTGATGGCTAAGGACGTTGAGCATTTTGTTAAGTTGTTTCTCTGCCATTCTATGTTCCTCTACAGAGAATTCTCTGTTTAGCTCTGTACCCCATTTTTGAATTGGATTACTTGATTTGTTGCTTTTTAACTTCTTTAGTTCTTTATATATTCTGGATATTAGCCCTCTGTCAGATATAGGGTTGTTGAAAATCCTTTCCCAGTCTGTAGGCAGTCGTTTTGTTCTGACGACAATGTCTGTTGCTTTACAGAAGCTTTTCAGTTTCATAAGGTCCCATTTATTGATTGTTGCTCTTGGAGCCTGTGCTGTTGGTGTTCTGTTCAGGAAGTTGTCTCCTGGGCCAATGAGTTCTAGGCTCTGCCTCATTTTTTCTTCTAACTGATATAGTGTGTCTGGTTTTATATTGCGGTCTTTGATCCACTTGGACTTTAGTTTTGTGCAGGGTGATAAATATGAATCTATTTTCATTTTTCTACATGTAGACATCCAGTTAGACCACCACCATTTGTTGAAGGTGCTGTCTTTTTTCCACTGAATGGTTTTGGCTTCATTGTCAAAAATCAATCATCCATAGGTGTGTGGGTTATTTCTGAGGAAGGATTCTTGAGTGTAGTCAGCATATGAAAAGCAAAATTCAGTAAACAATGTGTCATGGGCAGTACATCCGCTTTGTAGAAGTACTTTTTACTTTTCAATACTTCGTTTTCTCTCTGTCTTCTACAAGAGCTGATTTATGATTATCATAAAACCTAAAATATATTGTGAAAGAAAGACCTAGAAAGAATGAGGTTAGTGAAAATGGGGTAAACTGTACCAAATGCATGCTGAGAATAGTCCAAGAATAAAATCCTCATCAGCAATTAACTCATAAAACTGATTATGGTGTGCACAGTGAGAATGTGTCTATTATTTTGCAAAGTTTATTTGTGTTTTAATATTTTGGTCTATGACAAGGATAAATATATCCTGCTCATCAGTAATGACTGATGTACATCAAGATGAAAGAACATTATTGTGAATTTTGACTGTCCATACTCTGTCTTTTCATAGTTTAGAAAAAAATGTTATTTCCAGACATGTCTTTGTGGGCCAAAATAGAGGGCAGGAGAGAGCCCTTCATACTTTAGATTGTAATTCTTTCTTGGCTGAAAGAAAAAGATTTTTCAATAATAAGAAAGGTTATGTGAATTGCACGAGTATCAGTATGATGAGGCCACGGACTGGATATATAGCCAGAATTATTCCAACCTAAAGTATCAGGACTGTGCAGCTTTTTTTTTAAGGCCACATTAATAACAGGTAAAGCCCTCTCCACTGAGATGAAGTAGTTTCTGTGTGCTGTTATTCTAACGGGGAGAAAATACAGGATGCTGCAAGAGCAGCAGTGATTGGCATTAGCACATTCCAGTCTAATTTCAGCCTAAAATCTCTACCATTAAATACAATTTGGGAAGGCTCGGCTCTTAGAGTATCAGAGGATGTGCAGCCCATGGCTAATGAAGAAGCCGCCTTGCAAATCGGAGGATGAGTATTGTGCATTCTGATGAACTAAGCAAAGAGGCTTGAATTATAAGTAGAGAAAAGCTCTCCCTCCTTACACAAGTCCCCTAATAAGAAGAGTTCTGGGTCTCTATGTTTAAATTTTGACAAAACTTTATAGTCTTAGGAAAATCCAAGCGACCCCTCTCCCTTCATTCAGGCCAGATCAGTAGTCTTTATACATGGCAGGTAACTTAGTCAAGCCATCGCATGGTTACACTTCCATCTCTGCTTTATCAAGGCCATTATTTAATTTTATCTTTTTACCTCATAAAAAGTTATCTGAAATAAAGTGTTAACACTCAAATGCTGTCAGATACCTGAGTGCCTTTTCTTCACCCCAAATCCATGACTAAATTCCCTGTGAAAATTCATAACTAAATTCACAGTGGAAATCTCTCGCTGTGTAACAACTCTGTAAAGCTTCAAACTGCAAAACTGTAGAAGACAATGTGCATTCTCGTGGAAGACTCAACCTCCAAAGAAGAAAAGTGTCATGTATTCTTCAAAAAGATATTTGAAGGTAAGGAGAAACGCAAAATGTGTGTTATAAATATGTTCCCTACCCAATCACAAACAGCCCAGAAGAGAGAGAGGACCTGGAATCCAGCATCAGCTCTGCTGTCACAACACATGAAAAACACAGGTGTGTGTGTGTGTGTGTGTGTGTGTGTGTGTGTGTGTGTGTGTCCTTCTTTTGAACCACATCTTTAAAACTGAGATGTGTGTGCCACCTCGCACCCCTAAAGCATGAGTTTTCAAAGTATGATTTCCATGCCAGCATCACTGAGAAGTTAAAAATGGGATTTCCAGGGCCCCCACACACACAAGATGCACATCCAAGACTGTAAGGGTGGGCTCCAGAGGTCTGCCTTCCTTCACAAAGGAACACTGATACACACCAACGATTGAAAATCGGTCAGATAACAAAAATTAGATAACATTCCAATTTCTGACAATAATTTGTAATAGCAAACTGTACTTTCTAGTCACAATTGACACAATATTTCAAGTTAAAAAAACTGAGTGTTACTCAAGCTTTTAGTTGTTACTTCTGCTTAATACGGTAATGAGAGCTGGTGTGCATGTGTGTATGTGTGTGTTGTAAGATGAATGTGCAATATTCTAGATAAACATTATTCCGATCGTCAAAATAATCTACATAGCTGGAAAACCAAATAATCCATTCACAGGTTATATTTTGCTCACATAAAATAACCTATAATAAGATATAATCTATTATAAGCACTGGTTTACACTAAAATGACTGTCCTTGTCAAAAAAAGAAGAGTTATAGAGACTATACTTCTTAGATAATAAATAATCTATTTAGTGTTCTGAGTTATAGGAAACCAGGAAGGCAGCGTATTACCTGCTGTTATCGGTTTGCATCCGTTTATGAAACTACCTTATATCTATCAGTCCCAACTCCTTACTTCACCCACATTCACAATTAATTAAAACTTGCAAAAGATCAACAGTTAATCATACGAAATATAATTTGTTTTCTTTACCAGGCTCTCTAAAGTCAGGTTTTCCAACAGACTCTGGAATGCCATTCCCATGACACATAGTAACGTACAAACCAAAGATTGTCAGCAATATCTGGGCACGGGAAGGCCTCTCAGCACGACTGGGAAGCCATGTCACAGTTACAGGTGAACCTGTAACTGGCAGGCAGAGCTCTGCAGGAGGAACGCTGGAGCCTCTTAGAAAACAAGCTGAGTTACTGCTGGAGAAGAGAAGGCTGATTGTCACCTTCGCCTGTTTGTAAAAATGAATATTACTGATTTAATTTTAAGAATGCCTAATACAGTTTTTCACTGGGTATAGGCAATATATAGGGAGACTTTAGCAACAGCTTGGAAGTCTGTGACATTAGCCAAGTCCAGGAGGTCAGCATTTTCTCAATGACAATGACTAAAATTAAAGATTATGGTGAGCTAAACAGGGCTCTCATTTGTCTACAATACGCTTCTTATAGTTCAGTGAGTGTAAGATCTGGAAATGCACTCTTCCCCAATACTTCATGGGGGCTTTTTAATGACTCCCGAACAATTAATGTACTTGCCAAATATTTTCACTGCCTTTTAAAGCCTAGAAACACAACACGGGCTAACCTGCAGCCATCTGCAATTGCTAAGTGCTCATGGTTGGACTCTATAACCTTTCTCCAGATTATGTCAGGAACCCATTTATAAAAATCTTATAGGGGCTAGGGAGATGTCTAATTTAATAAAGTATTTGTCATACAAGGTTAAGGACCTGAGTTTGAGCACAAGAAGCCAGATTAAAAAAAAAAAAAAAAACCAATCCTAGGTTTGGTGGGGTGCAGTTGTAACTTCGTTGCTGGTAGGCAGAGACAGGTGGATCCTTGGAGCTTCCTAGTAAGCCAGCCTAGCTGAGTTGGCAATTTCCAGGCCAGTGAGAGAACCCTTCTCTAAAAAGGTGGATGGCATCTGAGTAACAGCACCCAAGGTTGCCCTGCAGCCTTCACACGCACATGGCCACACATATGCACACACACACACACACACACACACACACACACACACACACGTTCATGCACACCCCTATAAACAAAAATGTAAAGAGATATAAGCCAAATAGAACAGGAGAGGAGTGTCCAGAGTTAAGTTGGGAGGTGAACACATGGAAGATAGCCTAAATTCTCCAAGTTGAGAAGACAGCAAAGATGCCAAAGATTCTGCCCGTCGGAATCTGCCCATCTGGTTGACTGTAGGGTGTGACCTCAGAGTTTCTGAGCATGCTTCAGCCTATAAGCAACGGCCTTGCTAGGCGTAACTATGACGTTCAGCTGCACATGTCCCTGATCACATGACAAGAGAAAATTGTCTGCCAATATACACTTTTTTGCTGCTGTTGGTTTTCTATCCCAGGTGACCCTGAAACTTTCTATGTAGCTTACAATGTCCTTGAATTCCTGATCCTCTTGCCTCCACCTGCCAAATGCTAAATTACAGCTACATACTACCCTGCCTAGTACCTGCAGAGCTGAGGATGGTCCCAGAGTCCCATGCATGCTAGGCAAGCACCCTGTCAGCTCAGCTATGTTCTCAGTCCCTCAACATCACTGTTTTTGTTTGTTTGCTTGTCAAGACAGGGTTTCTCTGTGTAGCCTTGGCTGTCCTGGACTGCCTCTGCCTCACTGAGTGCTGGGATTACAGATGTGTGCCGCTGCGCACAGCTCCTCAATGTCACTTTTGATGGCTAACTTTGTAAAGATTTATTTTATTTTTAATTATGTATCTGTTTCTGGATATGTGCACATGAATGCAGGTGGTTATAGAGACCACAAGAAATCATCAGAGCCTCCAGAGCAGGAGTTATGTGTGGTTATGAACTGCCTGATACAGGTGCTGGGAACTGAACCAGGTCCCATGCCAGAGAAGTTTGTGCTCTTAACCTCTGAGCCATCTCTCCAGAGCATTCAGACTAATTTTAACTCTCCTTGGGTTGCCCTTTATGATGAGAGCTAATTCTAAAAACAATTAATCTTTTCTATAGACTCATTACATTGGACAATGCCTCTGACAATTAATAAAAAACAAAACATCCAGAGTGAAAGATAATTACAAAAAGACCAAACACCTACTAATCTTACTGTGCCCCTTTAAAGAGTGTTTTCTTACAGATTAAACTGCTGAAGGAATCCTGACATGACTACAGAATGATAAGTGGACAAATACACTAAAGCCATTTGTAACAAATAGAACAATTATGATTATTACTGAAGGTTCATGTCAAGGAAATTCATGCCAGCATTTTTCAACAAAGCTTAGCAATGAGATGAATTTATGCTAACTATATTCTACCCTGAAAATGTGGTGAGTGATTAATCTTCCTGCCAGATCTGTACACACTAAGATGAATCCATGCCTGCAAGTAAAATGGTTAACAAAGAAACGTTCTGGCACTTGCTGGATGGTGCAACCAAACAGGTATTCTGTAGAACCAGATAATGGAGACCAAGTGAATAGAGAAGCCATCAGGCATAATTCTAAGAGTTCCTAGTTTTGATCAGTGTTTTTGTTTTTACTTTCTGCTCAGAGCTAAGATATCTGGTAAACTTCTCTGGACTTTTCCAGACCACTTGATACTACTACAGCAATATCAAGCAGTAAGCACTAAAATACCCCTTTTATTTATTTTTACTTTCTCAGGGGTTAATGAGTCACTTGCTGTTGTTGTTGTTGGTGGTGGTGGTGGTGTTTTTTTGTTTTTGTTTTTCTCCCTCTCTTGTGGAGTGTTTTAGATATACTTTTTGGGTATCCTCCTTGAATGATGGTTAGGAATAAGCTGCATGCTTACTGCTAGTCAAAAGAATGCTTCAGAACATAAGTAACAAAAGGGGTTCCAAAGCTTGCACTCAGCTCACAAGAGGCCAGGTTTGTGCCCACCAACCATTCACTTCCATAAAATGAACACTTTCCTTCCATGATTTAAGGTCCATGTCCTACATCTTCATTTCCATTTCCAGTACCAGAGCATCTAGTCCTTCCAGGAAAACACTACCCACCCCATCAACGTCTGATGCTCTGCAACCCCAAGGACCAGCTACACATTGTGTCCCAGCACATTAGTGACAACAGTTAGAATGTATGTGTGCATAGCACCATGGGGAGTACTGAGAGCCCTGACAAGGTTCAGCTTTTCCCAGGTTCAGCTCAATTCTTTTCCAGTCTCTTCATCCTCACTCATTTTATATTATATGTATAAAAATAAGCACATGGTGTGCCCTATCCAAATCCAATAAAGACATTGATTGGTCAAAAATTATGATTCTGTACCCGTGTGTGTGTGTGTGTGCGTGTGTGTGTGTGTTTACATCAAAATGCATAGTTACATAGATTTACATGTAGTTATATACATAGTTATATTAAGAGACCTCAGTGTGGACTGTCATACTCATTATGCGCACAGCTACTACATGCTTTACTTCTTATGTCCTCCTCCAAAGTGACACAACCCATTGTTCAAAATCTAAATGGAGTCACTTGACTCCTCTTCTTTAACTCCTACTTACTCTTCAAATTTTCTGAGATCCAGATTTAATTATGTAATGTTTGTTTTATGTGTCAACTTGAGCTATCTCGCCAAACCTAATTCTAGGTATCTCCATGAAGGTGCTTTTTAGTGAGGTAAACATTTGAACTGCCGTGTTGACTAATGCAGGACACTCTTCCTAGTATGAGTGGTGGTCGCCCGGCGGAATACCTCAGTGGAAGGATGAGGCTAAGTCTTCAGGAGATTAGAAGGGTTGTTTCCTGCCTATTGGCTCTGAACTAAACTTGTTCTGTTGATGTTGCGGCTTTGTTTCCTAGCTCAGACTCAAACTAAAATATCTGCTTCCTGGGCTTGTGTGGGCCAGTTGCTTGAATGAACTTATTCCCTTGGTTCCCCCGTTTCTCAGGCCTTCAGACTCGGAGTGGGACCAAAATTATCAGCTTTCCTGGGTTTTCAACCTCCCAGCCTCTATAACCACGTTTATATTTGTAGTATTGATATTTTACATTTAGGAAATAAGCTTTTAAAATGCATGCATGCATGCACGAACACACACATGCAGACCATATGATAACATATGATAATACAACCTCAAGCTTTTCAGTCACCTCCCAAAGGTGAGTCTGAGTTAGCACCATCTCTCACTCTGCTATTGAAATGTCTAACTGGTCCTTCAGAACCCGTTCTGGTCCCGTCCTAATCATCCTATGGGTCCTGTAGGCAGAAATATAAGGAGTGTGGGGCCTGCCTGAGAACGTTACAAGGGGAATCAGCCAGGAAGCTTCTCCTAACACACCATGCAATGATCTTGGTAAGGTCTATTTTCATCTGCGATACATACAGCAGGCTTTGAGGTTTGCATAGATGTCTCACCATATGGATTATCCTTAAATAACTGGCAGAGAAGAAATTGGTTTTAAAATCTGTATAGTACTCTCAAGATGTAGAAAACATACTGATATATGCTTAACATTTACGTCAGGTGAAGAAAAAAGGGGTGATTCACGAGGAATGTATTCTTCTCCTAAAATCAGTCCTCTACAGAAAGCTGTTCTGTTCTTATCTTCCAAGACAATCCATTTTACTGCAATGTCTTCTAACTGGAGAACAATAATTCAAGTGAACCGACTCTTTCCCATTTTTTAGATCCACCAGAAAGTATTTCTCCAGCTTAATAAAACTGGTAGCTATTTCAAACTTATCCACCACAAGACCTTGCACGCATTACTGTCAAAGCTACATTTTAGTTCCACAAAAACATTTTCTTCCTTTTTATCTTTAGCAGCTTGGGCCCCTTGGTATGTTTCAATAACCAAAGGCTTAACTTCTTTATATTCTTCTTTAGTACTAACTTGGCAAAAGGGTGGCTGTTAAGTCAGTAAAAATCAATATTCTGCATGTTATGCTTAAACCAGAAGATGTCCACCATATAAACAAATACATGCCCTGAGCAGAAAGCAATTTTTTACAGAAAACTACATGTTTGAGGGGGAAGGAGGTTCTTAAACAGTTTGAGCATTTGAGGTGTTTGAGTGTCTTAAGATTTATTTGTGTGTATGTGTGTGCAGGTGTGTGTTTATATGCACATATGTCTGTAGATGCCCACTGAGGCCAGAAAAATAAAATGTGAGATCCATGAAGCTGAAGTTATAAGTGGTTATGAGCCACGCTTTCTGGGTAGTAGGAATCAAACTCTGGTCCTCTCTGTGAGAGCAGCGGGCATCAACTGCTGAACCATCCCTCCAGCGCCACTAACACCACTCTTTTTACAAAAAAAAAAAAATCTACTTTTTTATTTAAAAAATTTTCATGCGATATATTTTAATCATGTTTACTGTTGTCCAACCCCTTCATATCTTTCTGCCTCCTCACCCACACAACGTCATGTTCACCCGCTTGTTCCTTCCTCCTCTCTCTCTTCCAAAACCAAATAAAAGTATATTTGTTTGTGCACACATGTGCGCAGTGAAGGTATTAAAACTTGCAAATGCTTCAAGCATTACTATTTTTAAGTAAAAATATTCATTTCTTGGCAAAGATAACTACATCTTGGCAAAAGATTCCTCTTTTTCTAAATACACATTAGTATTGGATTACCATGAAAAGAAACATGTAGGCTTAAAATGCCCATTAATTCAAAAAGCGTTTGAACATTCTTGTAATATCAATTATAAAAGACTGTAAATAGGAGAGGGAGAAAGCACCGTGAAAATTAGAGTGATCGCTCACTTAAACCCTTTGATAAAAAGTACTCTGTCTTCTTTGGACTACCACCCCTGTGTGGAAAGGGACTGTGACATTTCACATTAATCTCCACACAACACTTTCTTCTATACTATGCCCTGTCAGTAGTTTATAATAAAAAAATAACTTTTTAATAGAACCATTTTCATTAAATAAGAAAACTAAATAAGACACACTTGCCATTGCAAATGCTTTGGATTATTAACCATTTGGTTTCAAACGTTGACACTTTGCTTGCTAAATTAATGTACCCTGATTTAGGCTTTGAAAGCACCTCAACTCTAATGACCTGATAAGAACCTTGATAAGGTTCTTAGTTCATGAGGCTCTTTACTGCTTTTTAAGGAGGGTGTTTTCCAGTCACATAGAAATGATCAAAAGCCCTGACACTATGATTTAGCCATGTATCCTAGTTTTCCTCTCTGTTGCTATGATAAAACCAACTTCAGGAAGGAATGAGTGTATTTCACTTACACTTGCAGACCATCATGGAGGGAAATCAGGGCAGGAACTGAGAACTGAGAACTGGAGGCAGGAACTGAAGCAGAAGCCATGGAGGAGTGTTGTTTGTTGGTTTGTTACCCATGGCTTGCTCAGCCCACTTTCTTCTACACCCCAGACAACATTCACCATCAATAATTAATCAAAGCAATACCCCATAGGCATGTCCACAGCTCAATTCGACAGGGTCAATTTCTCAGCTAGGGTGTTAAGTTGATAAAAACTAGCTGGTACATCATATGGGAGAACAAAGCTCTGGGTAAAGTAAAATACAACCTACAGTTACACACCAAATTACAAAGGATTTTCTCCATATTGATGAAAGAAACTTGAAATAGACACTAAAAGGAGAGCTGCCCCCTCAGTATCATAGAAATGAAAACTTTCTAAAGGGATTACAACTTAGCCCCTGGCCCATCACATGAGCTGTATCTAGTCTCAGAGAAACAAAGGTGAAGATGCACAGTGCCAGTTTTGCAGAGACCTGGATCTGTGGGAAAGGTGATCAGGTAGCCTAGATTATTCAACCTGAAAGCATGTCTTCTCAAACGCACTAAACTGTTCTCTTAGAACAAGAGCCTTCCACCCGCAGCAGCCATTCCCACCCAAGCTCTGCATCTCAGTTCATGAGGCTCTTCACTGCTTTTTAAGATGGGCTGTAGAAAGGCTTCCTTATGATAAAACAAGGGGGGCATAGCCCACACTTCTAATGATTCAAAAATTGCTGTTGTTGACACCATATGGTTAAAGTCTGTCTACCGGGGAGATCATGGACAAATTCACTGATCCAGTTCTTACTAATCCAAGAAAAGGGAATTGGAGATTTCAGAAAAAATTTCCAAAAGTTTAAAATTAAATAAGCCTTTCGGAATATCTTTTAAAAAGTTCATAGAATAGTAGCAAGGTCAAAGACATGAATCCAATGCCAAAGACCTCAGAATCTGGCAGAATTTGTCTCTTCCATACATTGTGGGTCGTACGTCGGTAGACTAATCTGTTTTAGCATGATTATGTTTAATGTAGACATGAGAAGTAACACAGGGTATATTCCTGTCATTTGAGCTTGGAGTGAAGGCTGATCTTGGAGCCCCTATGCTGCAGAAGAAGAGGAGGGCCTGGTGGGTGATCTCCAACAGCAGCACTGCATACAATGAACAGTTGTGATGACAAACATTGGATACCATCTCTTCTTCTAACTGAATCTTATTAACTCTTGAGATAACAGCCCATCTGGGAAGGTAAGTGATTCCCTGAGACAGATAATTAAACAAAGGGTGGAGCAAAGATAATAGAGAGAGCGACACAACAAACACCAAACTATTTCCAAATTAAAGAAACGACTTTTTTTTTTTTTTATTTCTGGTTACACTTCTAATACTTGGAACACCATTTCTCACTCCTTTCCCTTTCTTTATGAGCATCTCTAATCAAAACTCTGAAAACTATGTTCTCATGTACCTTCTTGCAAGAAATATTCTAGAAGGCCTTTTCTAACACAACAGAGATGGTACTTTGGCCATACTACCATCACTAAAGTGAAGACGCAAAGCACTTTACACACTGAGAAAAAAGGATTGTGCTGACTTCCAGCTTTGTAGAGTTCAGTGCATGGCCAGATGGTTCCATGGCTCCATGGCTGATAAGGCTTCACATCATGACAAGAGTTCACAGTAGAGAAGACTGTGAAACCAGTGAGCTAGGAAGCAAAGAGAGGAGAGGGAAGAGGCAGTATCACCATACTCTTCATGATATCACCAAAGACCTTCTGCTAGGACCCATTTCATAAAGGTTTTACTACTGCCTAATAACTCCACCATGATAACCTTTAAAATGTGACCTTTGGGGGACAAATATCCAAAGTGATGGCTGGGTCAGATCCCTTTTATTTTACAACCTCACCATATGCACGTATGCATCCTAGAGGTGTGTTTACATAGCATGTCATTTAAGCATTTACCCTCAACTTCTCCTATTTCCTCTCCAGTAAATATAAATGATGGCAGTATGAATCCATCACAGTAGGTTTAATGACTAAATGAGATAGCATATACAAAACCTTTCCAAATAATGTCTGGCACACACACACACACACACACACACACACACACTATATATATATATATATATATATATATATATATATATATATATATATGTAAGAGATGGCCATTATGATTCTTACTGCCATTATTGGAGTTGTTTGGTTATATAGTAATCATTATCTAGGTATTCCCAGACACTAGTGAGCAAAGGAGACATGGCCCAGGCTTCACTGACACCATATAAAGCTACTCATTATTAAGTCTGTGTCTCTATTCATTCTAATACTTAGGGACCAACCTAGCCAATTTTGCATTCCTGGAGACAAGCAGAGGAGTTATCAAAGAGACAAGATTACGAGGGGTATTCAAAAGATCCCACATTCAAAATGTCCTCACTGAGAAAGAAATACTTGCTACATGGAAATGTAATCATTTACAGCCTCGGGAACTATCAGCCTTTGATTGGTGAAGAGTAACTGAGAATTCGATAACATGTGGTTGAAGAGGTAGGTCCAGTTCACACAAGACATTATTTCTTGAGAAGAGTTTAACTTTATCTCCAAGGTAACGGGGATGACACAAAGCCTGTGTTGTAGGGAGCCAGTATCACACTCATAGTTCAAGTTCAAGTTCAGAAAGAATGCTCTGGAATTGAAAAAAAATGCTGGTTGGAAAAGAGTAGGTAAACAGGACTCAGTTTGCACTAATCTAATGAAGCTTTGGTTTAAGTTGAAGGCAGCATGAATGAAAAGAAGAAAACAAAATTAAAATGGTAGTTGTATCAAGTCAAGCAGATGTGGCATTTGAGTTCATCTGAGTCATAGGGCTGTAATTTGGTTGGTACATATTACAAATCACTCATCAATACTCTACAATTATGAAATTAAAACTATGAATGCTGGTGGTTAATAAGGATTGTCAACATGACAGAATCTACAATCACCTAGAAACAAACAACCTGAGCGTGTCTGTGAGTTTCTAGGCTGAGTTAACGGCAGTGCAAAGACACACCCTAAGGATAAACAGAATAAAGGAGGAAAGTAGGCTGACCACCAGCATTCAGCACCCGCTGCTTCCTGCCCGCGGACGCTGCGTGAACAGCTGCCTCACACTCCTGCCGCCATGACTTCCCACTCTAGCGGACCGTGTTCTCAAGCTGTGAGCCCAGATAACGCCTCACCCTTAAGCTCCTTTGTCAGCTATTTTGTCCCATGAATGAGAAGATCAAGTAAAACAACATGACCTGGGTGCGTGTGAAGAAGTCTACAAAATCAGAGGCGATACATCCGAGATGCAAATTGGTTGTACAAAGACAACTGTCAAGAAAGCATTGCATTAACCACTAGGAAAATATATAATGCCTTATCAATAGAAACATATGTTTTCAGGGAGAAGAAAGGGGTAAAATGAATCATGGATAGGAAACTGTGCACATCCATAATAGTGATAATTCTTTCTTGTAATAATTTAGGTAGAAAACTAATTTGTAGATCTACAGAGAGAGGCATGTAGAAGGCAAATGGCTGGACTGATTGACAGTGAACCCTTAAAGAGTTGGCGATGATCAAAGAGCAGCCAATCAGTTCATGTCAGAGACATTCCCTGTCCCCATTACTATGGAACCCACTTGGACACTGAACTGCCATGGGCTACATCTGTTCTGGGGTTCTATGTTATCTCCATGAATGGTCCTTGGTTGGAGTATCAGTCTCATAAAAGACCCCTGTGCCCAGAATTTTTTGGTTCTGTTGCTCTCCTTGTGGGGCTCCTGTCCTTTCCAGGTCTTACTATCTTCTCCTTCTTTCATAAGATTAAGATTCCCTGCGCTCTGCTCAGAGTTTGGCTATGAGTCTCAGCATCTGTTTGGATTTCCTGCTAGGTAAAGTCTTTCAGAGGCCCCCTGTGGTAGGCTCCTGTCCTGCTCCCTGTTTTCCTCTTCTTCTGATGTCCATCCTCTTTGCCTTTCTGAATGGGGATGAGCAACTTAGCCAGAGTCCTCCATCTTGATTAGTTTTTCTTTAGGTGTACAGATTTTAGTTTGTTTATCCTATATTATGTATCTAATATCTTACCAGGCCACAGAGGGAGACAATGCAGCCACTCCTGATGAAACTTGATAGACTAGGATCAGAAGTCCTATCAGTGGACTGGGGGAGGGACATGGGTGGAGAAGGGGGAAGGAAGGTGGGATTGGGGGGGAAAGAAGGAGGGAGCTATGGGGGAGATATGAAGTGAATAAACTAATTAATAAAAAGAAAAAAATTTTAAAAGATTACACTAAATCAGCTGTTGGGTGAACCACTATGTATATCATTTAATACAAACTTTTACAAATCTGTGATGCAGTTTGTATTCACAGACTCAGTGTGGACATGGGCCAGTCAACTACCTCTGCTTTAACTTTCCGCATCTGAGAAATATGCTATGTTGATACAATATATTGATTAGTAATAAAATCTGCCATTCCACCCCCCCAAAAAGAGTTGGCGATGTAGAACAAAGAAATAGAGGCTGCCCTTTGCAAGGAGGCATTGACCCATGACAATACAAATAACCAAGGCATAATAGAGAGACTTAGACTTGGGTTGGAAAATGAAAGAATCAGGAGACTGACACTTCAGATGAATTTGTATAAATCATGCTGGTGAACTAACAAAAACCAGAAGTCATATGCTGGAAGTCATATGCCAGAACCACAGGAAGAAGCCTGAAATGACATATGGGGGGATACTTCTATGCACTGTGCTCAGTAACTTACATAGACCATTTCCTCTCATTGTCTGGTATTTTTTGAGACAAAAACAAAAACAAAGAAACACAAAAGCAAAGCTTGAGTAAAGTTACTTTCCCAGTGCTGCTTGCTCATCAGTAGCAGGTCTAGAGTGAGAGCTGTTGTTTCCACAGTTCTGAAGCACTGACTCTCATATCTCAAAGATACCCAGTGATATAAGGACACTTGGAAGAATACTTAAATAAGTGCTCTGAGGCCATCTGGTAGGTGACATGATCGTCAGTCACAGGAGTCTTTGCCTGATGCCTGGGTTTGAAAGGAAAAGTCTACTAGCCAATTTCATAACCACTGAAACTGCAGAAGTGCTAGCAAGGCTGATAATTACAGCAACACATAGGGGTTTGGATAGGTATGGTGAGTCCCTCAGCAAGCAGATACAATAATGAGTGAAGACTAAAGCAGAGAAGTCTGATAGTGTAGTACAAAATGAGCTTACTCTCAAAAATAACACAGACACTAATATAGAAGGCAGAGGGACTGAAATTCTGGGAAAATTGGATGCACTTGGTTGTTTAGTACCTCTTCATATTCTTACATTGTCCACCAAACAATAGGCACTTGTCAAAAGGGGAAGGGGAGAGTAAGAAACCAGCTTCGCTCGGTTTTGCCCTCATTCTAGATCCATGTACACCACTTGGCAACTTTGGCAATGGGCCAAATTAACAGTAACCTTACACTAAAGCATTATTTCCCACTCTTCTGATTTCTTGTCATGGCTGACAATAGAGAGTAGAATAGTCAAAGCTATGATCTTCAAAGCAGCATTTTCACATGATGAAGAAGATTCACCTGGTGGGTACAGGACGAGACAGTAAGCATAAGCAAGTGAGCTGTCATCAGTGAGATCCATGGGGCTGAGAGGGTGGGAAAGTGGAAAAGACAGGGAAGGAGAATGTGTTCTCTGGGGTTTTCTTAGAAGTGATAGGTTTCCACGGAATGATGAGAAGAGTTAGGAATTGAAACACCAAAGATAAGTTTACAGATAAAGGGGGAAAAATCAATAAATTATCAAATTACTAGTGAATTTGGGTGACCCTACAGGTTGCTGCTGTGTAACTTGACCACACACATGGCAGGGAATAAAACAACAGTGGTGCTGAAAAAGGCCAGGTCCCCTCACATCTCTGACATCATACAAACGATGAACAAGGCAAAACAGGTGTATTTTACCTTGGATCATCCATACCACTTGTGTTGTTGTTGTTGTTGTTATTGTTGTTACATTTTTTTAACTTGTGTGCCACACCGCACATGTGGAGATCAGAAGAGGGTCTCTCTTATCACAAGGGATGCAGGGATTGACCTCAGGTCATCAGGCTTCCTAGCACCAGACCATAGCAAACCTTTTTTAAAGTAAAGTGCTTATCCACACATATTTCAGACCATCCCCTTTAAAGTTAAAAATACATTTATCCACAGATAGTTCTAGCAAGCTTTGGAGGAAAAAAAATCATTTTAACTCTTGCCTTCTGATCATGGAGTCTTCAATTAAACCCTTTCTGAACTTTTAACTACCTATTTATCTATATCACTATTAAACTCTCTCTTACAATATAATGACTTTTGTGTCTGCCCCAAGGTTAGAGAGCATAAAAGAACAAGGACTGAGCCACCATTGCTCTTTAGTTATCCATGTTTCTAGGAAATAAACCATGGTTACGCTGCACTTTTAATTGAATTTATATGTGATTTGAATTTTTAGAAATTTAATTACTCCTTTGGAAATACATTGCCAGAAAGAGAACCAGATAAACAGTAGCGCACAGAAAGCAGAGAAAGGGTGATAACACTACTCTAATTACCAACAGTCCTGGGAAGCGCTGGAAACATGCATGGGTTCATTGAGACAGAGACACAGAGAAAGAGAGGGAGAGCCATTTTAATTTATTACTTCCTGTCACCTTTTGGTCATGTTTTCAGCAAGTATTCTTATAGCCTTGTAATATGGGATAAACACCACAGATCACAAAGGAAATAAGTGACAAGGAGGACACAAGGAAGGATGCCTAAATCTCATGCAGAAGGGAAAACAGAATAGACAGCAGAGGTGGTTAAAGAGAAGAAACAAGATAGGAGAAAGAGCACAGAGAGGAATTGGGGCAGTGATCAGACCTGGGGAGAGCGGGCAGTGCAGGGACAGAAGGCCTGCAGGGAGAAGAGAAACTGTGGGCAAGGGCATCTCTGTGACGAGCTGGAGACCTAAGACAGGATAGGTTTCTGGGAGGATCTGGGGTGACTAGCTGAGACTCAGGATCAGGGAGACTGGAGAGACTTTAACTAGACAAGACTCCTAGAGGAGGGAGGGGAACACCAACACAACAACAAAAAACTTTGACCCTGCCTGCAAGATGTGCAGGGATAAAGAAAGATAAAGCAAAGATTGAGGGAATGTCCAACCAATGCCTGGCCCAACCTGAACCAACTCCGGACACTGTCAAGAATACTCTGCTATGCTCACAGACAGGAGCCTAGCATGGCTGTCCTCTGTGTGACTCCACCCAGGAGTGGATGGAAGCAGATGCTGAGGCTCACAGCCAAACATTGGGTGAGGCATAGGAAGTCTTGTGGAAAAATGGGAGTAAGGCTAGAAGGACCTGGAGGTGACAGGAGCTCCACAAGAAGACCAACAGAACCAACTAACCAGGGACCAGAGGGGCTTATGGAGACTGAACCATGAACCAAGGATCATGCATGGACTGGACGTAGGCCCCCTACACAGAATTAGCTCCTGGTAATGTGCAGTTCAGGCTTCATGTGGGTTCCCTAGTAAGGAAAGTGGAGGCTCTCTCTAACATAAACTCTACCGTCTGATTTTTTATCACTTCCCCCTGGTGGGGCTGCCAGACCACAGAGTACACTCAGTTGTGAGGCAACTCGATTAGATATGTTGGTTTGAGGGGGTCCCCTTTTCTGAGGGATAGGGGAGGGAGGGTGGGGGAGGAGGGAGAGTGGGATGGGGAGGAGAGAAGGGAGGGGCCTACACAATTGGGGTATAAAGTGAGTAAATAAAATAATTAATAAGAAAACAAGATCAAAGAAAAATACTCTTAAGAAAAGTAGCATATGCTCCCTATATACCAAAGATCCTGGAGGGGGAAAAAAGCTGCTGAATGTGTAATCACAGACAGGAAATCTTCCAAAGATGAGAACAGAGAACTCTTTCCAACAGAAGGGAAGACGCACAAAAGCCAGATTGCCCTAAGAGACAGAGAGTGAATAGCAAATTACTGCAGTAACGTCTCTCTCTTTCCGTAAGGGGAGAAAATGTAATGAATTATTAATCCATGGTTGGGAGAAGCAGAAGGAGCCATGTAACCAAAGCAGCCAAGAAGTGTCTCCAAGTGATGCCCCAGCAGTGGGGAAGCAGCCCTAGCCCCGCGCCTCACTTGCTCCACTTCTGTGGCTAAAGATCAAGAGTCTAATGAAAAGAGGCCGCAGGACCCATCTTCAGAAAGAAGGCTCAACCAGCAGGTCTAAGCAGTGGCCACCACAGTACTGCAGGCGTGGTCCCTGCACGGACTGTCTGTCAGAGCAATATCAAACGGTGTCTAAAGGTGGACAGGAACTCTGTCAGCAGTTCCTTGGTAACCTTGCTCTGGGCTTTGTAAATACTGGCTCCAGCCTTTGAGATGTGCTGAGCGTAAGAAGCCACCTGCAATCTGAGTCTACAGAGGGTGCTGTAAGCTTAAGCGACTGCTCTCAGTGGCTCCCTGAGGGAGCAGCCACTGCTTACAAACACTCGTCCTCTTTTTCGGATAGATGCAATAACCACTTACAGGTCCGTTAAAAGGGGCATTAAAAGGTATCTACTGGGAGCTGCAGGCGTGGTTTTGAAGTTAAAAATGTGTGTTACTCTTGCAGGAGAACTGAGTTGGATTTCCAGCACCCACATATGGTGACTCACTCCCGCCTATAAGCTCCAGGGGGATGTGACTCCTTGCCTTCCTCAACACCGACACTGAAATGCTCAGCCCTAATCCCAACGCAGAAACGCCTGATACCCACAATTTAAAAAATAAAATAAATCCTCAAAAAGTTGTCTGTTGACTAATTTCTAGCAAGTTATTTAGTTTTGTTTAAGGACATTAGGTGCTGCTAATTTCTAATGAGCAGTGTAATAATTCAATAGCAGTAAGTTAGTGTTAATAAATCTATCAGAAAATCGTCATATAAATATTCATGCTTTGCAATAAAAAACAGATTTTAAAACTGTATTAAATATTTCAATAGAGCTAGAAAAGGATTGTGAATTTTTCCAAACACATCAAAAAATAAAATAAATACATCTCTGAGGTAGACATGTGTAGCCATTTCTCAGCTCTTATCATCATGAATTGTATATGTGTATTGAAATTTCATACAGTAGCTCGTAAAAAGTACAATTATTCTGCTCAATTAAAAAAAAACGTAAATCTGGGTATGATGACACATACCTACAATCTTAGTAATTAAGGGCTGATGAAAGAAATATTTCATAAATTCTAGATTATCCTGGACTACAGAGTGAGACACATCTAAAAGAAAACATAATTCAATGAGGATGAACACAGATAAAAGAGAGATTGATTGATTGATAGAAAACAGATAAATGATGATAATAAATAGATAGATTAGATTTTTGATATATATTTGTGTGTATTGACTATTGTGATAAATGCTCTATCATGTGATAAGTGTTCTACTTACCAGTGCATAAGGAAAAGATTTTGTTGCCTTTCCTATATTAAAAAGCAGTGCCACCATCAACAAAGCACTCAGTTTGTTCTTACATAGCTCCACAGGTAGCTGGGGCCCCTCTGCTGTGTTTCAGCTTTGTTAGTGTCAGCAATCTCACAAATGGTATTAAGTTATACTGAGGGCCGTCATGCTTCATCTGATTAGTTACATATTTCTCACTTGTTTATCGGAGGATAAAAATGGGCTTGAAACATCCTTATTCTTAGGCATGTATTAGGAAAAAAAAATTATGATAAATCTTAGCATAAAACCACCTGACCCTAGCCATCTTCAAATTCTGTCTCACTCGCACGAACAATTTTAAAAGCACACTTCCATCTTCTGTCTCAGCATAATGTTCCTTTTCCATAGCTGCCAAAACAGCAGGAGCCAGCAACAGCCCCCAGATGCACAGACCTGGCAAGAGCGAATGCACAGAAATGGATGTGCTCAATTAAAACATTTTCAAACGTGGAAAATGGAAGAGTATTCCAACAGTTTAAGCCTACCTTCCACCTTTGCCTTGATGATTCAGCACTTAAATGTCTGTCAGGATGATTGTTCCAGCACACAACTAAACTGTGGAGAGTAAAGCTGACTACATAATCTTTGATATTTATAGAAGCAGATAGCAAAATCCAGAATAAAATATCCTCAGGTTTGAACTTATTCACAAAGTCACTCATCCCTCTGGGTAAGCTACATTGCAGACACGGCTTATGCTATAAAATAGATGCTGCAGGTTATATTGGAAAATTTTCTCAAGATTCACGTTTGTTTGCTTATTCACCTTCAGATGCATATCCAAGAGGAAGCATTGAACTTACGTATGTGTGGGAATGCATGTATTTGTAAGCTTATGACAGCTAATGTAGGAGGAAAGCATTTACAGTTCCTAAGAAGTCTCAGAATTGATGAGGACTCAGGAAGGAGTACAACACACAACCAAGCCAGCAACGGACTGTCAGACAACATGGCCAGGGGGTGTCAGAAACAAACTTCTCTAGACTCAACAGAAAAATGGCCATACTCTTCAACTCACAGCAGTTTGTAGCAAGCTAAATGACTCATATACTTTTATGCTCAAAAATTAATTAAAACTTTAGAGCCAGGAGTGGTGGTGCATGCCTATAATCCCAGCACTTCAGGAGGCAGAGGCAGGTGGATCTTTGGGAGTTTGAGACCAGCCTGTTCTACAAAGCAAATTCAGGACAGCCAAGGCTACACAGAGAACACCCTGTCTTGAAAAAAACAAAAGAAAAAACTCTGCTGACTGTATATCTAACTTAAAAACTGTTGCATATAATATTCCTTGGTCCTTTTTAATACGTGCTTTTATTCTTTTTGAGGAAATGGTTGTAAGTGCTCCGTAGTGACCTCAACATGACACTTACACATTTACTGAGTGACTGAATGCTCTTTTGTACAATGCCATACTACTCTCAGAACTTCTCTTCTAATGACCATCTCCTCAGATGGAAGCTCCAGCTTACCAGCTGATTTATGCCTGGATAGGCACAGAACCCAAGCTGGATAAGAAGAGATGGTGAAACAAAGAAGATAATCTTCCCTTGTGTTATTCTGTGAAGTAGATATTACTCTTTCCATTAGCAACCTTTAAATGCTACATTTCCTAAGGTATCCATATGTAGGAATAGGAAGAGTAACAGGCTACTTTCAATTGTTTTTTTTTTTCCCCTGTTGGGGGCCAAGATGCGTTCTGATAGCCTTGTCCATTTAAATTACATAATTATTCAACATAAATAGGAAGTAGCACAAATTAATTTTTTCTCATGCACACTCATTTATTCAAAAGATGGATGAAATAAGACATTTCAACCAGCAAAAAGGTTACAACTAGATATATGTCTTTTCAATTAGGCCTGACCTGGCTACACATTTTCAGCTATCTCTTAGTTTATAGTGAGTTTAGGACAATAATTTTATCTTTCTCTCATTAAAAGATACAAAGTAAATTTAGAATGATAGTATTTTATGCCATAAACTGACAATACATAAGGGATTACAACAAAACAGTTTGTAATACTAATTTTAATTTTTTATTTTAAATATAGTTTATTCACTTTGTATCCCACAGATGTAGTCCATGGCAGCTCAGTGTCCAAGTGGGTTCCCTAGTAATGGGAACAGGGGCTGTCTCTGACATGAACTCAGTGGCTGGCTCTTTGATCACCTCCCCCTGAGGGAGGAGCAGCCTGACCAGGACACAGAAGAAAACAATGCAGCCAGTCCTGATGAGACCTGATAGGCTAGGATCAGAGAGTAGGAGAGGAGGACCTCCCCTGTCAGTGGACTTTGGGAGGGGCATGGAAGAAGATGAGGGAGGGAGGGTGATGTTGGGAGGGGATGAGGGAGGGAAATACAGCTGGGATACAAAATAAAATAAAATTAGTTAAAAATAATTTAAAAACACATCTAACAGCTTTAAACTGCACCCCAACCCCTTCACTCCATTTTCCATCTTACAACTCTGTCTGCTTTCCCAGAGGCAGGAGTCCAGGCCATGCTGCTGCTAGGGACCCAGAAGCAAGGTTAGCACCCGAAACCCCAGAGGCCATGCAGGCCAGAAAAACCCTAGGGGTGTGACCTGAAAACTCACTAGTCATCAGAATGCCAGGCCACTTGGGCCAAAAGACAGAGAGAAAATGGAAACCAACTGGGAGAAAAAAATCCAAAAATACCCAGCCAACAAAGAGAAACTCAGAAATGAACATCTAAGCCTGTAATAACCACAAAACCCAGATGGCTAATGGCCAACAAAAGAACACAAGAGCCAGGGCAATATGGCACCACCAGAGAGCCCAGCTACCCTATTATAAGCCCTGGATATCCTAACACAGCTGAAGCACAAGAAGATGATTTTAAATGTGAAAATGATAGAGGCCTTTAAAGAGGAAATGAACAAATCCCTTAGAGAAATGCGGGAAAATACAATCAAGCAGGTGAAAGGAGAGCAACACGGGCGTTGACTGGCTGTGGCTGGAAAAGCACCCACGGCTGACCTGTCACTCAGCACCTGCTCAGGTCTGTTGATTCTAACTGGACTTTGAAGTAGCGATGACCAGAAATTGTTTTAAAGTTGGGAAGCTTGTCACTTCTCTATAATACAGTCTGCTTATAGAATATCAATTATATTAAATGTGCTATTTAATGTTGTTAATAGCACATTGAAATCGAAAACCATCTGGAAATTTACAAATTGACAATATTTACAGATATTTGTTTGGGGCTGTTAGAGAGGGCTGTGTTGTCAGTCCAGCTCTAACATGGAAAAATCATTCCTTTTACGCTAATAATTATACACTCGGGTTCGTAAGTTATTTTGTAGGGACTGCAAATGTGCATCTGCAATGATCAAAATTTTAAATACGTATTGTTGCAAAACACACACACACACACACACACACACACACACACACACACACAAGAAGGGCCTGGGCAGATGGTAAAGTTCTTACTGAGCAAACATGATCCCCAGGTCCCATGTCAAAGCTGGGCCTGGCAGCACTCCCTTGTAATCCTAGTGCTGGAGAGGTGAGACAAGCAGATACCTGAGAATAGCCTGACCCACATCAGGCCAGCGTAAGGTGCTAGCATCAGGTCCCAGTGTAAGAGCCTGTCTCAGAAAACAAGGTTCCCTGAATAACTGTGTCAGCAGTGTCTTCTGGCTTCCACACCATTGATTAGCATCCACAAATACACACCCACATGAAAATAAATAATAAAACTAAATTATAAAAAAAACATAAACCCAAATCTGTATTAAGTCTAAGGAAAAAAAAGCCTATAAATGGAAAGAATTAAGTGTTCTAAAGGATCAGATACTACATGTGAAAAGCTAACATTTACATCTAAAATTTCTTTGTTTCTAGACTAGGTCTACTCAGTAGCCCATTCTGACCTCAAGTTTATTGTGTAGGCCAGGCTAGCCTCAAGTTCATCATGTAGTCAAGGCTGGATTTAACCTTAGGATCCTCTTATCTCCTCTTGTGCGCTCAAATAATAGGCTGAAGCAATGGACTGGGTTTTGTTTTTAAACTCTGATGCTACTGAATAATAAAAATGGATGTTAATAAAATGGTATAATGAAAACTTCATCACGGAACTACAAATACCTTACATCTTAAAGGAAGGTAGAAGCCAATGTAGTTTTGCAAACCTTTCCCCAGGGTCCTCTGAAAGGCTATAGCAGCAATGTGCACTAATAGTATCTTCTATTTCAAAGAAGGGCTACTGCTATATTTCATCATAGGGCCTATTTAATGTCTGCAGTGTTGATTGTATAACAAATAACAAAAAGACAAAAAAGAGAATGAGCAATGCATAAAAAAGCAAAATAAACAAAGATAAAAAAACAATTAGAAAGAAGACTCAAAAAACAAAGAAAAATAAAAAACAACCTCAAAACAGTTACGCATGTTCTCAAGAAGATTACTGTAGTACTATGTCAGTGGAGAGAATGCTCCCTTGCCATCTCAGAGACAGTACCTGAGCTAACAAAGAATACCATACTATTTGTAGTCAGCTCTATCATTTAACCACAGTCTGCTCATCCAACTCCCTTGTAGTACTGTACACAGGGAACCCCAAGTGCCTGAACAGCACACCCATCAGGGCTCCCACACTAGGCTTAATTGATGATTACAAAAGCACTCTAAGATTTGTACCAAGCCAAAGTTGTATAACAGCAAAATATCCATTAGGAACCTGATTCTCCACAGCCAAAGCAAACTTCCTTTGGCCTCTCAGCATTGCTGGCAGCAAAACAAACCTGACATCATTCTCCTAAGCCCAACTGGCAGCCCAGCTGTGCTCTTATTCCCAAGAAGAGAGGTTATGCACGGTAATACCCGCATTGTGCATCTACAACCAAGTCCAAATTCCCCCCGCTGGGGCACAGCTCAGCCGCCTAGAACACGGAACTGAGAGGACACGCTGGTTAGCTGGACCAGACCAGCCATGGTAAGGGACATTTTTGTCTGATAATGGCTCTAAATCGCTGCTATCAGTTTGGTGTCTGAGACTTGGGGCAGAAGCAGCTATTTTCTATGAACATTCACCAAAAATATGGGTGCAGCTGCTTTAGTCTTGATTTCTTTCTCTATTTTTATAAGATATATAAAGTCATGACTAGAAGCACAGATAAAAATTTTATAAAACAAATTTACTAGAAGGCATTTCATATATTTTTAAATGTATCTAGCCTTTTCCTTATAGTTTTTAAAGGCACCTACAACATAGGTCCACACCAAATGGCCATTTAATAAACAACTGAACAGTTGTGTCTTTCAGCTACAAAATATACCAAAACGATTTTTAAAAGGCTAGTAATTCCGTGTTTTGCTTATAGAAACTGCTTGATACAGTTTCCCCCATGCTTGGTTTATCAAAAGGAAAAAATGTTTTCTATACTAGGAGAAAATTAACACTTATGAAAGTTCAGAATATGTGTGTATCCATATCTATACAGAAAGAAAATATGGCTTCACAGGAGAAGAAGAAACTATGCCCATAGTCCTTTTGTTCTAAGGGTGGGTTATCTACTTTTGAGATAAGAGAACATGGTCTAAGTTAGAAAAATTGGACTGTATCTCATCTCTCCCAAGGCTTCCTCACCTGATAATCTATCCTTTTTAATAGTTTCTTGTGCTCCCATTCAGGGAGAAAAATGTAATATGTATCATCGCACATAAACATGAAAAGTGTCTGTCAATGTCCATTTTGTATGTCCCTCTGCTTCCTGTGACCTATAGTGGAATTGCTGGACTAAAGAGAATGTTTACAGGTTCTTATGTTAGACATAATAAATTCTTTTACAAAGAAACAAAAACCTCTATTTTAAGAAAATTTTTATGTAAATCATTTATCTCCAGGCTTGCTGAATCACTGGAATAATAATCTAACACTTTGATGATGATGTAAGATGGGTGAAAGAAGAGAAAGATATGGCAAGGAAATATACTTTTTGACTTCAGCCTCTATGCCTATTTAACTCAAACTATGCTATTGTATCTCAACTATACTCAAATCAGAGATGAACCTTTCCTCTACTTGGGAAAAAGTATAAGAAGTCCAAAGTTGTTGAGTTCTAGACTTAGTTCTAAGAAAGAGCCTACAGTTGATCACAACATGATCATGTGCCTTTGTCTCTTATTTTCTGGTGGCTTAGGTTCCTGTGGTAATGGAATTATTATAGGGCTTTTTAAGAACTATTCTAGGACTCATTGGCACAGGAGACAACTTCCTGAACAGAGCACCAACAGCACAGGCTCTAAGAGCAACAATCAATAAATGGGACCTCATGAAACTGAAAAGCTTCTGTAAAGCAAAGGACACCGTCATCAAAACAAAACAACTGCCTACAGATTGGGAAAGGATCTTCATCAACCCTTTATCTGACAGAGGGCTAATATCCAGTATATATAAAGAACTAAAGAAGCTGAAAAGCAACAAACCAAGTAATCCAATTAAGAAATGGGAAACAGAGCTAAACAGAGAATTCCTGATAGAGGAATATCAAATGGCAGAGAAACACTTAAAGAAATGCTCAACCTCATTAGCCATTAGGGAAATGTAAATCAAAACAACCCTGAGATTTCACCTTACACCCATCAGAATGGCCAAGATAAAAAACTCAAGTGACAACACATGCTTGGAGAGGTTGTGGAGAAAGGGGAACCCTCCTCCACTGCTGGTGGGAATGTAAACTGGTACAACCACTTTGGAAGTCTATCTGGTGCTTTCTCAGACAATTAGGAATAGTGCTTTCTCAAGATCCAGCTATACCACTCCTAGGCATATACCCAAAAGATGCTCAAGTACACAACAAGGACATTTGCTCAACCATGTTTATAGCAGCTTTATTTGTAATAGCCAGAACCTGGAAACAACCCAGATGTCCCTCAACGGAGGAATGGATACAGAAATTGTGGTAATTTTACACAATGGAATATTACTCAGCAATCAAAAAGGAGGAAATCATGAAATTTGCAGGTAAATGGTGGGATCTAGAAAAGATCATTCTGAGTGAAGTGTCCCAGAAGGAGAAAGACAAAAACGGTATATACTCTATATACTCGCTTATATAGACCTATAAGATATGATAAACATAATGAAATCTATACACCTAAAAAGGATAATCAAGAAAGTGGACACAGGGTAAAATGATCAATCCTCATTTAGAAAGTCAGATGGGATGTGCATTGAACATATGACAGGAGTCTACTGCAGAAGGCATCGGAAAGACTCTACCTAGCAGTGTTTCAAAGCAGATACTAAGACTCATAACCAAACTTTCGGCAGAGTACAGGGAATCATATGAAAGAAGGGGAGTTAGTATGATGTGGAAAGGATAGGAGCTCCACCGGGACCAAATATATTTGGACACAGGGTCTTTTCTGAGACTGACACTCTACCAAAGACCATGTATGGATATAACCTAGAACCTCTGCTCAGATGTAGCCCGTAGTAGCTCAGTAACCAATTGGTTTCCCATAGTAAAGGGAACAAGGACTATTTCTAACAGGAACTCAATGGCTGGCTCTTTGGCCTCCCCACCCCCCAAGGGAGGAGAAGTCCTGTTAGGCCACAGAGGAGGACTTTGCAGCCAGTCCTGAAGATACCTGATAAAACAGGATCAGATGAATGGGGAGGAGGTCCTCCCCTATCAGTGGACTTGGAAAGGGGCAGGGAGGAGATGAGGGAGGCAGGGTGGGATTGGGAGGGAATGAGGGAGCAGGATACAGCTGGGATACAGAGTTAACAGAATTCAACTAATAAGAAAAAAAAAAATAAAAAAAGAACTATTCCAGGATCCATGGAATGTGTCCTGCCATGTGTCCCTATGTCACTCCCTGCAAACATGCCAAGATATTCTCAAGCTGTTACTACATCTATACTCTCTTGATAGCAGCAGCCATGACAACCTCCTCTGGCTGTTGCTTCTATTTTTCTGTATTGACCATTCCTCTCGGGGATGGCCTTGAATATCAGTTAAATAAGCTTTGCCATTGGAAAAAAGACTTGAAATTACCATAACATAATACTAGAAATTTCATGTTTGCCTCCTGGTAATGCTTTTGCAATTTACAACATAAATACTTTATAGACACATTCATCCCTGTAGTTCATTGAAACATTGGTTTGTAATGTTTCTGCTGCTGTGGCAGAGAAAACTGTAGCCCATACCAATAAATAACAAAACTGCAGAAAAAAATGTCCAACTGTTTCTTGAAAAAAATTGTGACATGGAAAATTATAACCTCGCTAGTAAATTTTAAAACTAAAAACTTGTATGCACCTGTATTGATGTCTGAATGTAATGGGTTTTGTTTTGGTTTTGCTTTGTTTTTTGTTTGTTTTTCAGTTTTTTTTTCTGAGTCCATTAATAAAAAGATCATATGATCACCTAAGTGAATGCAGAAAATAACTGGAACAAAAATCAAACATGCCTTTTTAATAAAAACATGAAAGCAGTAGCGATGAGGAGCGTACACCTCGACATAAGAGAGTCTGTATAACATACTAACAGCCAACACCGTGAAAATGAAAAAAATGAAACTGTTTGGTCTCATCCTCTCTCTGTTCCTATCCAGTGCAGTGTAGGACAAGAAAATGGAAAGGACACAAATGTGAAAACAAGAAATCAAAGACCCCTAATTCCAGATAATATGATTCTCTACATAAGAGACCTCAAAGGCTCCGTCACAAAGCTCGGGAATTGTGATATGCACCTTCAATAAAGTGGTAGAAAATAAAATTAACTAAAACTCAGTAGCCTTAACATATACCAGTGACAAATGCACGAAAAAGAAAATAGGAAGCAACCCCACCCATAACAGCCACATTCAAGAAAAGCCTAACCAAGGGAACAAAAGACCTCTAACAATGAAAACCTCAAAACAGTGAAGAAAGGAATGAAGGAAAATGCTGGAAGATGTAAAGACCTTCCTGATTAATGGAAGGCTTATGGCCATCCCATCAAACGCAATCTACAGATTCAATGCAAGCCTAATCAAAATTCCAGGGCTGCTCTTCATGGAAATAGAAAAAAAAAAAAAAACAATCTTAAAAGACCACAAAAGACCATAGATAGTCAAAGTGATACTGAACAAAAACAAACAAACAAACAAACAAAAAAACAATACCAGAGGTATTGCTGTCCCTAACTTCAAATTGTGTTGCAGAGCCACAGTGATAACATGGCCCTGACATGTATATAAACACTTTAAACAATGTCAGCATCCACAGCCACCGGGAAAATGAAGATGAAGATTTAAGAGTCCATTTCGCATACTGATCCTAAATTGTTATTAACAGTGGTGGTGGAGCTCGGAGTCACCGCATATGAAAAAGGCCAGGTGTTTGGGAAATAAATATTTCTGTAATGTTCGTTTGCCTTTCTTGGTCCCTGTTGTAATAAGCATTTATTCTGCTGTGAAGCTTGATAATGTCACTCGAGAAAAAGATTTTCTGGGGGAGGGCGGGAGGCCTTCTTTGTCCTAGTATATTATACTTGTAAGGTGTTTCCATATATGACGTTTTGGCTATGGGGTTGAGTCGTCTATAAACCTATCTATAAAATGTACCTCACAACACACGCACAAAACAAGTAATCTTCTGGAACTTACACAGAAATTTTAAAATGATCAAAACCAAAATGTGAAGCATCCTGGTTCAAAAAAAAAAGAAAGCTAAAATTTTAATATTCTGTTATGAATTACATGCATAGCTCTGCATGAACTGCAAAGTTATAATGACTGGCTGCATGGGCGAATAGCTACACGTACATGCAAAATAAGTGTTTATTTTTTAAAGTAAAAAAGAATATTAAGTGTCTATATGTCTGTCTATGGGAGAGCAGCAGAGAGATGCAAAGCTACACACACTTACATTCTCCTTGCTTAGAGAATCTAGATGAGCCTTCATATTAAAAATACACAAAACACTGTTCATCTGTATCATAGCCACACATACAATCCTCTCTTGGTCTTATAACAGAGAATAAATTTGTCCCAAGGAGCCCCAGGAGGTAATTATGATGTCGAGTTAATCATTTTATGCTGTATGAAGGTTGTCTCTGTTTGTTTAATTGTTGATTGCTAAAGGAGCAGTGAGCTGAAGTCTGCCTAGATTTTGGTATTGTTGTTCTTCTGGATCATCGTCCGCCTCATATTTTGTAAACACTCTTTCTCCCTCACTTTATGATTGGCTGAGATAACAGCCAATATCTAAGCAGAAGAGGAAAGGCAGGACTTCCAGGCTGAGAGGAGGCCTCTGGGAGAAGAAGCAGATGTGGGAGATTCATCGGTGACACAGGAAGGAAGCAACAGTGCTGGGGCTGAGTGGGAGTCAGGTAACCTGCCACGTGTAGGGATACAGGTCAGAGTTAGTCGGGTCAGAACAGCCGAAAATCTGCCCAGGTGCAGCGCCTAAGCTTTTATAAATAAAGTAAGTCTCTGTGTCTTTAGTCTTGTGCTGGTGGTCCAGGAAAGTTCTATTATACTATATAAGATTAACCAATTATGGGGCAAATAACTTCATTCAATATAGAACAGAGAACTGGTGGAATTTAAAAGAGATGTTTGCATAAGTTAGGTATTTCAGGGATATGGGTATGGGTTATAAGTTCTAGCCATATCACCAAGTTTAGATGATAGTAGTGATAGCCAAAAATTTCCGAAAGAAGTGTGTGCTATAATTTATACAAAATATATCTGTCTTTTATAGTGTTTAAAAATAACCACAACTTGTGTACATTTGATTTGCAATTTTAACTACTTCATAATTTGAATCTCCTTAATATAATTCAAATATGGTTGACGAACGAAGCACGGAGTGGCAGCATACTGTCAAACTTGGGATCCAGCAGGTGAGTTTGTACGAGGCTTTCTGTGCCTTGGTTGTCTCATCGGAAAGATTGGAGCTAATCTACCATCTGTGACTGAGTGGTTGAGAACTAAAGAACAGAACGTATGAAGGTCTCAAGACAGTAACAGGCACTAACCACTCTGTAAATGATGGTCAACCAAGTAAAATAAACAGTGCACTAAAGTACAAGATGTACCCTTTGCCTCCCAGGTCAAAACACAGTAAAGCTCTCCAAATGGCCTGCTGGATGAAACCACAGGAGGCTAATGGTCTTAATAAATTGAGATAAATGACAATAGCAAGCTCTTTTTGTTCTCACTGTGTCCTAGCCTTCAGGAGTACATTTCCTTCTACATTTGTGATTTTCTTTTCTCTGTCTTCTCTCCTTTCTCTTGCTTCTCTCTCCTTCCCTCCTCTTGCTTCTCCTCTTCCTCAGCCTTTCTCTCCCCTTCTCCCTTCTAGCTCACACAAATTGTCAAGTTTTGTTCACTGCTGAACTTAGACACACCAAAATGTGGTGACATCTCCAACTCTTCCTTGCAGTTCACCAGTTTGGCGGCTTTGTGTGTTGTGGGAGGTTGTGGTAATTGTGTTTCTCTCTGGCCTACTATTTTGTCAATTAGGTAAGCACAGAAAATATTTGAAGAATTGTGACTGTTTTTTCATTAACCTCAGAATTAAAACAAGAACTAGTAAGATGGGTGGGCCAGCAAATGACTAGGACTTAAAAGTATCTCAACTGGTTTTGATGATGCATAAAAAAAGCACTGGAAAAATGCTCTAAAGCTTCTCAGATATCTGTTTAATCAACATTAGCTTCTCAACATTCCGCTATTAGAGATACATTTATTTGGATAACTAAGTATTTTATTCTTTAAATAAATTTTGACCCTCATTTTTCCCTCAGGTGATATGCAGGCATGGATGTCTTACCAAATATTATTATACAGCAAATAGCCCACTCTGAAGGCTTTCTGAATTGCCTAAAAAATTTTGCCATCCACATTTCTAACGTACAGCAGACAACAAAAAGATACATCACGGGAGTTCATTACTTTTTCATATTTCTGCTAGTTTATAAATTCCCTGGGGAATCTCATTTAAATATTTAAACATATACCAAGAATAGTGACTGTCACACACACACACACACACACACACACACACACACACACACACACGTCAATAGTTCTTGCCCTCTGCATGCTAGGGAAGGAGTTCTACAAGTTTGAACCCAGTCTGAGGTACCCAGGGAGATCCTGTTCCACAGAATAAATTGTAACAACAACAAGTTCACTCATAAATAGGGCCTGATTGAAAAGGACTTCTACTCCCTTCCTTTTAGAGTAGTTCTAAAAAAGTAATTAAAAAATTAGCACAAAAATTATTTAGACGCAAAAGTCGGCAGCCCAGTATTTAATGGAATGTTTGAAATTGTCTCTTGACTCAATACAGTATTAGCAATGTCTACTTGTGCTGTTTTTATAGAATTATTTCCATTTCACTCGGTAACCTTAAAACTTTTACCATTGAATTTATTTTTCTATTATATGTGGAAAATCCAATTTGAGAAAATGAATCGTCAAAAATAAAAAAGTAAACTTTTTTCAATTGAAAGTTATAGATGAGAAAAAATCATATCTGTGGTATGAAGAGAAAAACACAGCACTCAGTTCCCAGAATTCCCTACTATAAAGATATTACAGTAGCAATGCTTGACCCTTTGTGTATTTTTTTAACTTAAATATCTCAGGAAGATAAATTATTCAACAATTGAGATTACTTCTTAAACTAAGAAATTTATTGAGGGGCTGGAGTGAAGGCTCAGTGGTTAAGAAAACTTGAGGTGCTTCCAGGAGACCTAAGTTGGGTTCCCAACACCCACAAGGCAGCTCAGATCCATCTAAAGTTGCAGTTCTAGGGCATCCATAGCCTCCTTCTTCTGGTCTCTGTAGGTACTGTGTACACATGGTAAACATGCACACATACAAACACAAACATGAAATAAAAGCAAGTGTTTACTGGGTGGTTATCCCATGTACTGTAAATGTAGCCGTGAGGAAGACATGCCTTTTCCCATTCTGTTGGAGATTATATCCTAGTAAAGATAGCAGTGTATGGATGGACAGATGAAGTTAAGCACATTCCAGTTCTAGAGAGAATTCAGAAATGCATTATTCCCATGCAGGGTACTGAGCACAGAGTGATAAACAGCGGAACTGAGTGACTGACTCAGAGGCATGTAAGAAGTCCCTCTCAACATTCTCTACACAAGAAAAGGAAGTGACACAACAGATGGTGTCTATGCATATGTAAAATAGAAAACACACACACACACACACAGAATCTTTTCCACTGAGGAGCTGGCTGTCCATGGTGTGTCAAGCCAGCACAGAGCAAGGCACCCACCAGGTAAGAACCTTCTGCCTTTTATACTCTGGGAGGCCTGGGAGACAGGCCCTGTGCACTGCGTGGAGAGTCATAGAGGCTGGTGCAAAGGGTTTGCTTCCACTGCTCTCCACCTTACATTTTGAGGTAAGCTGTCTTTGAAACCAGGGGTTTTGGTTTGGTTCGGTTTGGTTCGGTTTGGTTTGGTTTGGTTTGGTTTGGTTTCATTTGGTTTTGCAGGAGTGGAGAAGTGGGGTTGGTTGTTTAGTTTAGTTTTGTTTTGTTTTGATGAGGCAAAGCCATGGCTGTTCAGGAAAGTTCAAGTCTGTTCCTAGGGTTGAAGAAAGTGAGTTTGAAATAGGAACAGCACTATGTCAGATGAGTCAGTAAGGCCGTGGTCTGGAATCTTGATTTTGTAGACACACCCGAGGATCTCTCACTGAGAGGTCCTACAGAGGTTATCATCTGCTAACTGAAAAGCCTCACGCTGCTCTTCAACACTACACAAACAAAGAAGCACAAGGATCTCTCAGTAGAGCTGGCAAGAGTAACAATGGCCTAGGAACGGTTCTGGCAGGTTGCAGGTGATGATGGGGAAAATGTAGCCCTCAGAACATGTGTTCTTGGCACAGTCTTCAGACTTAATGATCAGCATGAAGATGAAGGAATGACTGAGTCAAGCATCATTCTAGCTTTTCATTTGCTGATGACTGTATGACATGAGGGAGCAGGAGTGGGTAGGAACAGCAGGTTCTTGAAAGCAGGTGTTCTTATCTAGCACATAAAAAGAGGGCTGTCCATTTGTGTCTGCTTTTCATATTCTAGCTTGGGAATTAAAATAAATAAATAAAACTCTAGGTATGTAGTGCATCCTCATCATTCTTCTACTCTGGAGGCTGAGGCAAGAGCCCCTCAAAATCAACTCATTTACTATGACAGTATGATGAACTTGTAAAGGTCTGCTACATCTACAAACTGAGTAAGAAGAGTGCCGAGAAAACACTGAACAGTAACAATGCTTTTTTCTGGCAGACTTAAAGATATTTGTGATGCGCGAATCTGCCATAATATGAAAATAGTGGGGTCTCAAAGGTTTTGTTGGGGTTTGTATTTTCTTGTTTTAAAGAAGGTAACTGGGATGAGACAAGGGACAGGGCTATGATCAGGATGCAAGATGAATAAATTTTAAAAAATAAGTTAATTAAAATTTTCCAAAAAGGTGATTATTTAACAACTAAAATATGGCATGTAATATGAACACAGGCTTCTTTAGAATCCCACATAGTCTTCTTAAGGGGCCAGGAAAACACAGAGGTTCCCTAAAACCTACATCCCCACAAGATGAATGTGTTACACTCGAAGACAGTTTTCAGCTCAAAGAAACTAAAGCCATCCCTAGAAATGGCAGCAGCAGCTCAGTCCTGCCACAGCACAAGGCAATGTGCACTCCACGTTTACCGTCTGGGTGAGAATTTAAATATTATTCTATACTAGCTGTTACCACTGTGGAAGCTGATCAACAGATACATGATTTTATGGAGGGCACAACTAAACTTTTCTCCGTTAAAAAGATGCTGATTCAGATAAAACTAGAGGGCCAGGGAGAGGGCTCAACAGAGGCCCAACAGAGGGCTCTTGACTGCAAGCATACGGGCTTGAGTTCAGTCCCCAGGATGCATATGGTGGAAGGAGAAAAATTCATTTCTGCAAGATGTCCTTTGAGCTCTGTATGCATTCTGTGATACTCACATGCTCTTCCCCACGAACAATAAATACATGTTTTAAATAAAGATGTTTTAAAAGAGGACTAGATGTTTCCTGTCACCTCTAGCATACCCTCTCCCCAACCCAATCAGAACAGATACTGACTTCCAGTTCCCTGGTTAATACTTTAAGCAAATTTAAAGATATTCAGTTCTGTTCTGTTTGATTAATATGACTCGAATGTCCAGAATAAAGTTTTCATTAGAAACATGAAAAAAATTAGGTACTATATAAATAGAACAACAATTCAATATAAAATTCATAACATGAACAAACAAAACGCTAAGAGAAGCTTGCACAACTCAGTGGTAGGGTAGTTTCCACAGCGAGAACACAGCAGGGTAAGAAAAGTCCCAGTAAAGTAAAGGAGACTTCAGGGTGTACCCATACATCACCCCCAGATGAACTCTTTCCAGAGTTGATTATATTTTTGGCAGTTTCATTCTGTTCAGCCATCTCCTAAAAATGAGCAGCTCTAGGAAGAGGGAGTGTGTTTCCTGAATCGCCAGCTGCTGCCTCAGCAGCACCTGCACTCATGAAGCACCTCTTTGGCGTGTAGAAGCCAGGGCAGCAGGGAAAATGCTGTCCATCTGCCTCCAGCATCATAACTGTGGGAGCAATGTGACCATTCAGGACCTCATGCAAACTGGGACAAGTGGAAGTCTGAGTTCCTCTATTCATGATCACGGGGTCTGGTGAAGCTAACTTCATTCCCCAAATGTCATTCTCAGCTTGTCAGAAAGACGACCTTGTCCTTGTTTTAATTCTTCAGAAAAGGATCTTCAATACCCAACAGGCATAAAGAAATAAACATATGACCGGGAGTGGTGGTGCATGGCTTTAATGCCAGCACTCAGGGAGGCAGAGGCAGGTGGGTTTGAGGCCAGCCTGGACTACAGAGTAAGTCCAGGAGAGCTACAGAGAGAAGCCTGTCTTGAAAAACAAAACAAAACAACAACAAAAATAAATAAATAACTCCAAATATCAAAAACTAAAACAAAACAAAAGAAGAAAAAATAAATGAACATATTCAGATAAGAAACATTTGTTGTCAAGCCCACCATAAACATTCCAACATCTGACATACTGCAGCTTCCTCCGACATGTCAGATCATGTGACAATGGGCAGGAACCTCAGTAGAGAGCAAAGTGTCCCGATAACTGCAAAATGAAAGTCCTTAGCAAGCAGATGGAGAAGAATAGAGTGAGCCCATCATAGGATTCCCATCTGTGAAAACTGGTTTTGTGATTAGTAGTTGATAGCTTTAAGGTAAATTTTCCATGTTTCACATTTGCTCTTCTAATCTTCAGTATAAAGCTTGAATCTATTCTTTTAAGGTTAAATTGTCCTATGGCTAATTCAAAATCCTAACTGAGTCTTCCGCTATGGCTTCTATTAATAACCCTGAAGTGAAGTAAAACTGAAGGAAAGCTGGTTAGATGACAATGTGCTACTCAAAGTAAACAACAGCACCTGGATGTGGTCCCCGGTTTCCTGGTAGGCGGTCACAGTGCCTTAATCAACCATCAATCACAGGATTAATCTTAGCTTGAACAATGCAGACTCCTACCTTTCTCAACCACAGTGAAAAAACTATGTGAATTTTCTAAACTAGAGACCAATGAAGCACACATTTAATTACTTTGTATAACAAGCAAGTAGTTTGCACAACATCACTGAGTAAGTGCTAGAGTGAGATCTTCGAAAACGTAACATAAAATGTTATAACGTAAAATGCGTAGAACCACGTGTAGTTAATATTCAAAGAGAATACAATCTTCCCATATCAAAAACAATTTTTATAATACACTATCCTAATGCTCTGAAGTTCTGATAATTTTATTCTGAATTTGGTATTAGTAAGCAACAAATTATAAGGCACTTTTATTGGAAATTTTACTAAGTAACTGACATTCAAAAGTTTACATATCAGAGGATTTCAGTGCACATTTATTCAAAATGTCTTCATGAAGAGAAATTTTCTAAAATACCTAACAAAAACTATTGAATATAAAAAGTTACAAAATATCAACTTATCTAAGCTCAATAGTACATGTGGATAATATATTTCCAATGCTTAAGGTTACATAATCTCAAGACAAAACTTATTTTAGTAACTAAACTGAAGAACAAACCATCTTTCTTTTGCGACAAGTTAATCTTATATTTGAATGCTCACTTGGAAATTCTACAAAGGTTTGACTTGTAAAGTTTAGATGTTTCTTTGCTATCTCTATTTAACGTATCTGAAAACACTAACTTGAATGTATTGAAGACACTGACTACATATAAAAAAATGAACAAACATCAGGAAGAAATGGCTCCGCCTGTGTCCTGCAGCTCACAACCACCTGTAACTACAGCTCCAGTGGACCTGACACCTTCTTCTGAACAACTCTCACACCTGCATATAGGTGGTCCATACTCGCATAGACAAACATACACAAATAAAAATAAATCTTTTAGGTGAACAAAACTAAATGGGTTAGCCAGTACAAAAATGTTAGCTTTAACCAGAATACAACTTTATACTGGTTACTTTACTAAAGAGTAAATAGCTCATTTATTTGAGAAACAAAATATTCACCTTCCCTTTAGTATCCCAGAATTCCATCAGGATCAGAGGTTTTCCAAAGGAGAATAAATCCAATTAGTACACCAATATAAGGTCCTGAGCCAGAACTGAGGTATTTATACATTTCAATAGCCATACCAATTATCTTTTTCAAACAATGCTGCATGATGTCAAACATGTGAATTTTATAAGCCCCAAGCCAAAGGCAGACAGTAGAGTTAGACTATCAGATTCCACTGTTGCAAAGTTAGAATCACAGAGATATGTGAAGAGGCCACAACACATCACAGTTAGTATATTTGTAGGCTTAGACTTTTCAGACACCTACTTTATTTAAGGTTATTAAATGCCTTTTACTCCCTTCCAACTCTTGCTACCCCTGAACTTCAGGTAGGTTAGCAGGGAAAAGGGCTATAACCTCCTTTATCTACTTCCTGCTGATAAGGGTCCTCAGGATGCCTGAAGTCTAGTCAAACAGTAAAGCAGCAGCATCAACATGCATCAGTAGCACTGGAATGATTCAGTAGAAGTGGCTAAACTCTGCCAAAGCAGCCTGAGAAGTTCTTTGGATGTTTCTCTGTTAGAAGACCAGTGAAGGTTGCAAACCATAGCAAGCAAAAGCATTTTCTAACTGTCTGCGGGCTTCTGTTAAACCCCCCTCAGAGTCCACAGGAGAGTGTTTTGCAGCTCACAAAAACCACACCCCTTACATGAGTTAGCTTTCAACTGACCAACATCACAAGTGCCCTCTCAAGAGGGCTGTTTTCCACAGGGGAAAAAAATTCCCACGTCACACACCTGGGACCACAACAAAAAACATATTCACATGACACAACTGAGTTTCCAAGAAAAACAGAATCTTCCACTTCATGTATTTGTCATGTTTATTTTGAAATTTGATATGAAGAAAATAACAAGGAAATATTTACTTGAGATTGGCTCTGTGTTTTCACTCTTCATAATTGGCAATTAAAATACATATATACAAATGTCTAGCAACATGTCCTCTCTGCTCCATGCTCTCTCTCTCTCTCTCTCTCTCTCTCTCTATATATATATATATATATATATATATATATATATGTAAATATATGTGTTTATGTATATATACATATATATAATGTTTCAGTAGCTGGTGGAATACTTTAATGAATATTTTTCTGAATATATTATATTCAAATGGCTAACTCCTTATTTTCAAAACAAAAATATTATTCCTCAAGTGCTTTCTAAAACCCAAAATGGCTTTTTCTTAACCTTTCAAGATTAGATTTCAAAGAAGGATTGCTTTCCTAATATTTCTACTGTTTACACAAAGCAGCGAGGCAATAAGGCCTGTCTTTGAATATTTTCCCCCAGAAACCACTTGATTGCCAGGAATACAGAGAAGTTTGGGAGATTTTTTAATCCTCAAAAATATTTTTTCTTTCTTCTTTAACTTTCATCTATGAGAACATAAAGCTGTAAGAGAATTATAACATTAAATTCTCCACTGTAGCCTAAAATCAAATCTATACAAAACACCAAGGATTTTTTTTCAAAAGTGCTAAAATCATACACTGAGAAAAAAATGGTATCAGGAGTGGCTGCATTGTCTTAAGATCAGAAGGAAGGAAAAGAAGACCTCCCCTACCAGTGGACTTGGGAAGAGGCATGTGTGGAGGAGGAGGAAAGGAGGGATTGGGAGGGGAGGAGGGAGGGAACTATGGGGGGGTACAAAGTAAACAAAGTGTAATTAATAAAAAAAAATTAAAAATGGTATCTTCAAAAAATGAATATCCTTAGTCAGAAAAATAAATCTAGACCCTTACAAAAAAGTTACAAAAAAGAACTCAAAATGAGTTGAAGTTAAGACCTAAAACTATGAGAATACTAGAAATAAATAACAGAAAGGACTTTGGGGCTTTGGAATCAGGGAGCACTGTTTTGGATGAGACTCCAACAGCACACAAAATAAAACAAAGATATACAAGGTTTCTGCACTGAAAACCTACACACCTACACTGGAGAAAATACTTTCAAACTACATATCTGATAGGAAGTCATTGTCTGGAATGTATAAGAACTTGAAAAACTCAGTAGTAAAAAGGCAAAGCCCAGGTAACCCAAATAAAAAGTAGGCAATGTACCATTATAGGCATTTCTCAAAATGATAGATAAAATGTTTCAGCATAGTAGCATATATCTGTAACTCTGGCACTCTCGAGGCTATATAGCACAATGGTTAGAAGTCCTAGGCTAATCTGGAGTACAAAGTATATTTGAGTACAGTCTGCGCTAGGTAGATAATAGGTGGATAGGTAGGTAGATAGATGATAGATAGATAGATAGATAGATAGATAGATAGATAGATAGATAGATAGATGATAGAAAGATGGATAGACAGATTGGTGATTGATAGATGACATATTAGATAGATAGATAGATAGATAGATAGATAGATAGATAGATAGATGATATGAAAAAATATTCAACATCACTAATCAGAGAACTGCAAATCAAAACCCCAACGGCACATCACCTCACAAAAGTAAGAACATCTACTAAAGACTAAAGACAGCAAATGTTGGTGAATATGTAAAGAATATAAATTAGTATTGCATATTTTGCTGGCAAGAATATAAATTAGTACAGCCACTATGGAAAACATTATTAAAAATCATATAAACTTTTTTTTAAAACAACCACCATGAGACAAAGGATATAGATCAGTAATAAACAAACAAAACCATTAAAAAAATCCATGTCACAATGCCTAAGGTATGAAATCTTACCTTAGCGGTATCCTCCAACTGATAAAAGGTTAAAGAAAGTGTGGTACACCTACCAAAATAGAGTATTGTTTAGCTGTAAAAATGAAAATGAGATGAAATCCTGTCATTTGTGACAACATGGTTAAAGCCAAAGGTCATTACATTAAGTAAAATAAACCAGATGTATACAGAGAAATACCTTGTGATCTTACGGTGTAGCCATTAAAACGGTGATCTCATTGGAGGGAATGAGGGAGCGGGATACAGCTGGGACACAGAGTTAACAAAATGTAACTAAAAAGAAAAATAAAAAAAAATAAAAAAAAAAGAAATTGAAAAAAAAATGACAGTGGTGGGCAGAAAGTGGTTGACAAAGGAGGGATGAAAAAGGAAATGCTGATCAATAGGAATTAAGTTGGTTAGATCCGAGAGGATCTAAATGTAATGCTGCGGAATAGAAGGACTGAGGTAGCTTGCATGTGTTTGAAAGAGGAAGAAGGAAGGACCTTGCAGGCTTTGGCCACCAATAAAGGATAAGTGAGGAAATAATTGTGTCTATTCTGATATGAATATTATACAGTATACTCATGCACTGAAAACAGTTTTATGTTGTGTCATCGTCACAACAATATGGCCAGATGTTTTATTATCCCTTTATTCTAACTGGGAAACTGTGTATCACACAGTAAGGGGAAGAAAGGAGGGAAGAAATTTTTTCTTGAGTGTAGAGAAAGCCACTATTTGTTGAAACTTAAACCCTCACACAGCTGTAATCCCCAGACAGCTATGATCTTTCTGCCCTCACTTTACCAAGTTCAGAATACTAGGATTATATGAATTATGAGTACATCCGGATTTTATCTTACTTTTCATCTTAAAATATAGGATAAAGTAGTCTTTATCTTCTATTTGCTATCAGAATTCCATTTTTCTTATTGCACTAATTAAATCGCTACAAAAGATGGTATTTTTTAAATATTTTGTGCCATTAAAGTATAACATGTTTTCTCACTTTCAAAATATTCCTGCTTAGAAACTGTTTAGACAATATTTAAATCTTAGATTTCATTATTGTCTGCCAGAGATAGAAAAAAACATGCAATATAAAAGTATTTGAAGTCTGTGCAGTAAATTATACTTGTCAGGGATTCTTGGAGGAAAGATAAAAATTTGTTACAAATATCATCTTTTGTTCAATAGCAGCTAATCTTAGAATTCCTGATAAAAAGAACCTTGATTTTTTAAAAATAACATTGAATGTACAAATATTTAAAAATATATACATACTAGTATTTATCTTAAGCTTATAAATTTCATTGATAACTCATAAGTATCAGATAAACTTAGAAGAAAAATTTATACATGTAATTTCAACAAGCTAGATGAAAATAAGCATGTAAATAAGCTACAGCCCATCGCCCTGCGTCTCAAAATATATTATTAATGGGATTTTTAAAGAAAATAGTCACACCTAAGGTGTTATTACCAGCTCCTAAAGGACAGTAGATTCCACCAAAGCAGAATTCATATTTCAGGGGAGAGATGGATAACATTTTACAGTTCCACCACAGCAGGCGTCATTACAGCAGCCGCATGCATGAGGGCTGTATTTCTCATTGGATTGCAAATCCAATAAGAGCTTTCTTTGCCTTTGAGTTACTAGCACTACAAATGCTAAATCAAGGCACTGCAGAAAACAGAAAATCCTGTAGAGGTCTGGAGGTTTCTAGAATAAAACAGTCAGGATTTTTTTTTTTTTTTTTTTTTTTTTTTTTTTGCCTCAAATGGACTACCATAGAAATCATATCATCCTGATCTCTTATTACAGAACTCAGCTTGTGGCTTTTACAGCTGTCTCCCTTTCATTGTTGGCCCACCTCAATTCTGCATCCAATGCATTCATTCACTTTGACAATCCAGAAACTCAATGTGATTCTTACCCTGCCTGCCAGTGAGATAGAACATGTCCCTTCAGTCTCTGACTGAAGCCACTCTGGGTTTCTGTCACAGTAAAAGATACCAAAGAAAAATAACATGAAGTAGGCAAAAACGAAGGAAGGATAGCTAAGTGCCGTGCAAAAGAAAGTAAAAATTAAAAAATGGAGGTGAGACCACCAGGGCACTGATGGCATGAATGAACTTACTGCCCAGTTATGCTCCATACAGAAGCAAGAGCTTGAAAAAAAAAATGACTAAGGGGATCCTTAATCCTTTTAGAAATCACAGAGACCTCAGAAGTGGGTCTGGCCTTGTACAGGTCAGGCCTCTGAGAGCTCTGTCATTACTGCTGCCGCCAGGGACAGCGGCATCACATTCCAGTACTGTGAAGATTGAAGACTCTGACTTTCCCAAGAGTGCTCCTTGCGCCTGTGCCAGACTTCTTAGTACATTCCTGGCCAATAACCTTCCTTCCATTTTTAATGAGTTTCATTTTAATGACGGAAGAAATGGGCAAAGACCCAAGTCTGAGGATTTCCACATACTTTCCCTATTACCTATTTCCCTATTACCTATAGTTACACAGTCAGAATGACATCTTGGGAAGCTCATAAGAAACCCTTAGTAATGAGTGGGAACTTGAACCATTCCTAGATGATGGGAAACTATACAGACTTTTCTCAACAGAACTACTATAGAAGAAGAAGAGAAGGAAAGAAAGAAGGAAGAGGGGGAAGAGAAATGGTAGTCCATGTCAGGACTCTTAGGGATGTTTGCAAACTGGTAGAATCAGGAAGGCCTGGACTATTTTTGCCTTAATAGATATAACAGCTCAATAATGATACTCAGAATCATTCCCTACGTCAAAAACCCAGAAAACAACTAAGAGGACGTTCAAACCAGCCACATCAGACATGCCAGGAATATTCAAGAAATGTTTTTGTCATGGTCCTACCCCAACACGGTGCCATATAATGATAGAAGACCCAGTCATAGGAAAAGAAATATATTTCAAATTTTGCTTCTTATGGGGGCTTCGTGAAACACCATCTTCTGTCTCATGTATCTTGATGGAGCCCGACACTCTCTTGTCATGAGGGGCCATTGAAAACATAAACTATCTTTTGAATAAGCAAGCTAGCACCATCCTCCTCAAAGCTCAGGATAAGGCAAATAAATTGGGGGGTGAGGGAGGTGGAATCCCAGGCTAGTCCTAGAGAAAGAAAGAATAGAAGCAATCACTCAGCTAACATTGTTATTTTTCTGGGACTGCCTGAGGGACTAACCTGCTGAGAGAGCTGACTACACTCTAGCAACCTCTGGGATTTTGAGAATTTCGGTAGTTTGAAATAGTAAGCTAGCACAAGCTTCAACACCACCCCCACAACTACTGAAGAGAAATGGAAAACAAAAAAAGACAATGAACAACCACAAAGCAACTTTCTCTGCTTTCTCATTCCAATAAGGAAAAAACACACAGATAGAAAGTCTAAAGAAAATAGTATAACTTACATCAAATGAAACCAAGAGAAACATGCCACCAAGCAATGAAGGGATACATGTTCTTCCCAAATAAGTGTAACCAGAATATTCATGATAAACACACCCTAAGTCATAAAATAACAGACACATTCAGGGTTAACAAAATCATAATCAGTATCTTTCCTAACCTCAAATATCAACAGCACAAGAAAAAAAAAAAAAAAGGAAAACACACTAATACAAAAAAATTAAGTAACGTAGTTGAATGACCAAGAGGTTAAGGAAGGAACAGACTGTTAGACAACATCATGAGAATAACAGAGTGAAGGCATAGCACACTAACATGGATGAAAGTACCAAAAGCAATATGAAGAGGGATGTTTAGGGGCTGGAGAGATGGTTCAGGGTTAAGAGTGCTTTTGCTGTTGTTGCACAGTATGAGTTCAGTTTCCAACACCCAAGTCAGAGAGCATCACTTCCACACATAAATCCAGCTCCAGGAGGGGGGAGTCAGACAATGTTCTCTATTGTACTCTTCAAGTGTATACACACACACACACACAGAGAGAGAGAGAGAGAGAGAGAGAGATACATTTGATACGCAATTTAAAATAAAATATTTATGAATAGGGAAGCTTATATGATAAATGTCTGCTTTTTAAAAAGACAGAAAAATAGCAAACATTTCACATCACAAACACACACACACACACACAAAGAACAAAACCTGGAAACCGAAAAACAAATTAAAATAAAAAAAGATCATGAGAAAATATGAAATTAGTAAAAATAAAATACAAAACAAAAAAAATTTAAAGAAAACAATGAGAAGTTTTTTTTTTTAAGATATGCATTGATAAGCTGATCTAAAAACTAGGGAGGAAGGACCTCAAATACAATGCAGGCAGAAAGTGAAAGGATCATAATAGACTACTAACAGTTTGTCACCAGCATACAAATAGCTGAAAGCAAACGAGACAAGTCCTCAAAACTTTCAACCTCTCCCAAATTAATCATGTGGAAACAGGTAATTTCAACATATCTACACCTGGCATGGAGACTAACTTAGTCATAAAAAACACACAGGAAAAGAAAATCCCTGAAACAAGTATGTGCATTGGCAAATACAAGGAATATTTCGTTTTAAGAATAATGAAATCCAGTCCTCAGTCACTTACAACAAAACTGAACATTGCAAACCATGTTACAAAATTAGTATTACCTTCACACAAAGACAGACAAAGGCGCTACAGAAAAAGGAGAGAGAAGCCCTCCAGTAGATTTAGTTTACTAGTGTTTACAAGTTCCAGGTCTTACGTCAAAGCCAAGGAGAAGAAACAAGCAGTCAATATTTCTGAAGGAGTGACAAAATTAAGGGAAGCTTCTGCTTTCGCAGAACAAATAATAATAATAATAGTTATTATCACATTTATTTTGCACCAAACAAAAGAATTAATTGTTCTTCTCTCTCAAAATGCAAAGCAATTGACAAACTTACCTTCTGGAAAACTTGGCGTTTTTGATTTTTGGGGTTTTTTTGTTTTGTTTTGTTTTGTTTTGTTTCTGAATATTCCTTTTTTCTTGAAACCTCTGACAATACTAAGATTCAAATTCTCATTGCAGACAAGTGAAGGAGACTTGTAAGCAAGAAGGGCTAAATGAACTCCTCCCTATGACCATCCTGCAGCATGAATTGTATTCACTCAGTGTTTACTGTCACTGAAGAGAGTAACCGATAGCCACACATATTTGGGAATTATCAATGGAAAAGTTGTTTTACAAATGCATGACAGCCATCGCTACTGCCAGAGAGCAGTGCACATACACACCAGCGTGTTAAGATATAATTGTACAGGACCATGACTGACCTAGGCTCTTCCTTGTCCATACCTGATATCAGACTCTGACCCCTTTATCTTTAGGTAAGGCTTACCCGCTACAGACCTGTTACAATGATGGCTACAGAGGCTGTATTTTACCAAGGCCTTATCTATTAGTGGTAATAAAAAAAAACCGTTAAAAATACTTTTCTATATACTTGTGCTTACTGGTTCAGCTTCACAGCCTTCGGTTTCTGTGATTAACGGGTGAGTCTGCTTCCTCCACGCCTTTCAGTTGACCCACGCAACTTGGTGTTGAAATGCTCCCCATCTTCTCTGCACGTTGCGAGGTCAAGTCATTGCACACCAAGTTCTGTGTGTTCTGGTGATCAATTGCTGTGTGAGATGCTATCTTAAAACCTGGTGGTGAATGCAGCAACTATTTTATTGGCTGCCAAGGTTCTCAGAGAACTGGGGTCATTTGGGATTTCACACACCGGGTCTCAGTGCAGGTGCAGGGGAGGGCTGGCTACAGCTGGAGTGAGAGAAGACTAAACATGCCAAGAGCCACATGGTTACAGCAGCTCATGCTGGCTCTTTGCTGGAAACTCAGCCAGGTTTATCACTAGACTATCTCCCTGGCTGTGAACTCACCTTGGGTCCTACAACCCAGCAGTTTTATACCCTGAATGGATACATTCAAAGACTGAGTAGAAGCTAAATAGGAATCACTACTAAGGAGAGACAGGCTTAAATTGAACCCTGGTTTCTTTTACAAGCAAGTAACTACGTTTAGCCAAAAATCGGGGGGTGGGGGAGACAATGGCATTTAATGGCCAGTGCTTGTCCTCATATCTGACCTTCTCTTCTTTCCCACCTAACTAAATTATGCATATCCCCACAACAAGCACTGTGACTTCTGCGCTTGTACCTTTGAACAGACTATTACATTATACATCAGCTGTGTGCCAGGCTGTGACTCGGCCTTTGAAACCAGCAGAAGCACACTCTCCTCTGTCTGTGAAGCCTGTGTTCTCTTCCTCCAGAGTGGGTCACTCTCTTCTGGGTGCTGCAGTGGGGTTTTTTGTTTGTTTGTTTTTGTTTCAGTACATCCTGACTGCAGCTTCCCCTCATAACGCTCATTTTACTTATTGCTTTGCCTGATCCCTTGACAACCAGAACCTCATTTTTTTAGAGCCTGAAACTACCAGTTCCATAGGATGCTGTCTCTATAGGAATTCATGTGATCAGAAGTTGCAACACTGCCCATAAAACTTGAAACTGAAATAAATTTTAGCTATCTTTCATGGACAATGCAGAATCTGTCAGCAAAGATGTGTTAACTGTATGTTAACCAATATGTATCACTGTATTTATAATGCGTAGAAAGTCACGAAATTTCCAGGTGGCCATTCACTACAGTTTGCTTAGGATCAGCCTGACTTGGACCTCCTGTACAATCAAGCCTACCAATATATATATATATACCAATTCCCTCTCTCAGAAGTGTCTCAGTTTGGAAGACAAAGTATGTTTATTCTTGAATTTCCAATGGTGAATTAAAGACTCTAGAAGACAGCTACCTACTTGCTAAGACAGTGTACTATCTCCTTGTTCAGAGTTAGAGAAAAGACAGTTCCACTTTGGTCGATAGCTGGAGTTCTGGGTCAGGTCATGCATGTTTCCCTGGATATCCTTTCCAGATTTCCTTTTCAGCTGGCATTTTGGGCAGCAGATGACAGGCATCCCTGTACTCATTAGGGCCTATCCTCAGTTGCAAGAATCTCTTCCAAGGCTGCCTGCCCCAGGAATGACCTGTAGCCAATGGCTGGTAGCTGCAGAGAAGATGACTCCACTGTCCTTGTTCTAGTGTACTCGATTAAGAGTCCTTCCCACTCCCCTCTCAGTGGACTTGGAAAGGGGCAGGGAGGAGATGAAGGAGGGAGGGTGGGATTGGGAGGGAAGGAGGGAGAGGGATACAGTTGGGATACAAAGTAAAAAACCTGTGATTAATATAAAAAAATAAAAATTAAAAAAAAAGAGTCCTTCCCATTGTGCATGACTTTGCTACCAGTCTCGCCTATGTCACACATTCTCCTCAGCGAATTTCCCAATAACCTTTTCACATGCTAACCTTAATTTTTTCAGTCTGGACCCATACTACTTGACAACTCTCTTCATGTTCCTATCAGATGCTGGCTAGCAACTACTAGGCTCAGGACCCTTAAAGTTTGTCAAAGTAAAAACAGTTCATGCAAAGATTCTTAAATCCTACTGTACTTTTGTCACTTCTATCATCCAAACTATTTCTTTTTATGGAAGAAAAAACTTTTAAGTAAAGCCTATTGTCATTACAAGAAGAAAAAAAAAAAACTAGGAAGTACGGGTGCCCTAGTGTGAGGAAGTAACTAGTTGAAACTATATACAAAAAGAACAACCCAACCACAGGCCTCTGGTAGAAGGAAACAGGTAAGATGCTCTTGGCCTCCATGCAAAGGGGCTGAGGGCCTGTAACCTCCTACAACTTTCCCTGTGTAGGGCTCTGGAAAGAAGCCCCGTCTTGCCATATAAGGCATCTTCCACTACATCTTAGTTGTCTCAGTTTTACAGACATCACCATGTTCAATGTCAGAAGCTACACACACAAAGTATCTTCCACATGGCTGCCTAAACATGAGCTGAACAAGGACAATAATAATAGACATGCCAAACTTCCCATGAAGCCTCAACCCTACATACAAACACACACACACAAAACAAACAAACAAGCAACTAAGAAATACTGAGAGTGAGAAAGTCTTCCCCAAAAGAGAGCGTAACAATTGGTTATCCAATATTAAATGGTAAGCCCTGAAAATATACATACAAATAACATACAGACACTATACAGATTCAGAAAACTGTATTTAGAAATGTGTGTTGTAGCTGTAATAATTAGAATAATTAGAATAATCAAAAAAGAGAGATTGAGAGAGGCCAGTAGCTATATTAATTAAAAAAAAGAGAGAGGCCAAGAATTTGAAAGAAAACAAAATGAGGTATACGGGGGCATGAAAGAAAAGGAGGAAATGCTGTAATTATATTATAAAAGAAATCAAGAAAAAATTTAACATGTTCTCCCCTCATGTTCTTGGCTCTAGCTGTGTATTTCCTGGTTTGTTTGGCTTTATTTCCAATACTGGATATCTGCTTTAAAAAGTGAATGGAATTTTATGTAAAAAGTGGGAAATAGTAAGAGCTGGAAAGGACAGGGTCTCCACAAGGAGAGCAACAGAACAAGAAAATTTGAACACAGGGAACTTCCCAGAGACTCATACTCCAACCAAGGACTATTCATAGAGATAACCTAGAACCCCTGCACAGATGTAGCCCATGGCAGTTCAGTGTCCAAGTGGGTTACATAGTAATGGGAAGAGGGACTTCCTCTAACATAATCTGATTGGCCTGCTCTCTGATCACCTCCCCCTGAGGGGGGAACAGTCTTACCAGGCCACAGTAGAGGACAATGCAGCCACCTTTGATGAGAACTGATAGACTAAGATCAGAAAGGAGAGGAGAACCTCCCCTATCAGTGAACTTGGGGAGTGACATGCATGCAGAAAGGGGAGGGAGGATGAAGTTGGGAGGGGAGGAGGGAGGGGCTTATGGGGGGATACAAAATGAATAAAGTGTAATTAATAAAAAATTAAAAAAAAAAACGAAACAACCAAAAAAAAAAAAAACAGAACAAAACAAAATGTTGTGGGGCTGGGGCTGGAGAGATGACTCACTCAGTGGTTAAGAACACTTGTTGTTCTTGCAAAGGACCCAGGTTCACTTCCCAGCACCCACATGGTGGCTCACAACCGTCTGTAACTCCAATTCCAGGGGACCTGATAAGAACACCAGGCATGCACATGATGCACATACATGTATGAAGGCAAAACACATAAAACAAGCAAATAAAGATATGGGTCACAATTTTAAAAAATAAAAACAAGAACTGGTTACTTCAGTAATTATGTACTTAGCATTTCAGTATAATTACTACTCTTTGGTTTTTAAAAGGGATTGGAACATTGGAGCAAAACAAAGAGGTTTATGGAACTCACTTCAGAAGACTCTAGTACATACGGCACAAACTCTCTGAAGTCCTAAAGTGAACATTCCCTACCCAACAGATTTAGATGACCCCAAACATAGCTTGTCCAGAAAGACTCAGACATTCATAGTCAAATCATTCAAATAACTAGAGAGCTGTGAGAAGAATGATGCTCAGCCCCATAGCAGCTTAAGAGAATAATTCATACTCTCAAGCACCTGTAAAAAGCCTGGTCTTGTATTGAAAAAAATACATGAAATATAAAACCAATTTTCCCACTTAAACAGACCACTGCTATTTAATATTATATAGAATTTCTCTTGATACCTGTTCATACATTTCTGTTTCAATATTTGAAGCAGCTACTTCACTTCAGTTCCTTTATATTTTCTTGAACTTTGGCCATGTGCTCTGATCTAAGTTTTCCAGCTCTGATTTTAGCAATTCTAATACTTCATAAAACTAAAACGGATACTACTTATTTCTCTTACATTACTTAAGATTGTAAAGCCATATATAGAGAAATTGAAAAACAGTGTTCCCCAGGACAGGACCCTACCATAGAGAAGCTCCACCTAACAGGGGATTGAAGATGGAAAGTCTCACAACCAAATTTGGGCAGAACACAGGGAGTCTTATGGAAGCCGTGGGAATGGAAGGACGCAGAGGGGACAGGAGCGCCACAAGGAGAGCAACAAAGCAAAATATCTGGACCCAGGTGATCCTGCATAGACTAATGCACCAACCAAGGACCATGCAAAGAGAGGACCTAGACCTCTTGCTCAGAAGTGGACCATAGGCACCTCAGTCCCCATGTGGGTTCCCAAGTAAGTGAAGCAGGGGCTGTCTCTGCTGTGAACTCAGTTTCCTGTTCTTTGATCATTTCCCCCTGGTGATGTAGCCTTGCTAGTCCACAGAGGAAGAAGATTCAGGAAGTTCTGAAGAGACTTAGTAAGCTAGGGTCAGATGGCAGGGAAGGAGAACTCCTCCTTTAAGTGGACTAGGGGAAGGGGATGGGGGAGAAGAAGGACGGATGATGGGACTGGGAGGAGATGAGGGAGGGGCTACAACTGTGATATAAAATAAATAAAAATTAGATTAAATTTTTAAAAGAAAGAAAAAACAGTGTTCCCCGTATAAGCAGCCTTTTAAACCCCATGGCATAATAGACCATTTTAGGAAATAATAAAAACTGCCAAATATAGGAAAACTGAACAGTTTTAATACGCAGTCCCACAGGGGTAAAGAAAGGGGGAAAATAGGCCTGACAAATTCTCTACATTTTCAGGATTTATGTTTGTTGTGTGTGTGTGTGTGTGTGTGTGTGTGTGTGGTTTGTATGCACATATGGTTGGAGTGCTGTAAGTATGTGGAAATATGCATCTAAGTGTCATTTCTCAGGAACCTTGCACACTGTTTATTTTGAGGCAGGGTCTCTCACTGAAACTTGTTGATTCAGCTTACCTCTGGCCAACAAAGGCTTGTTGCTACCTCTGCAGCACCGAGACTACAAGTGCACATTACCAGATCTGCCTTTGCTATGTGGCTTCTAAGGGATCCAATTCAGGTCTTTACGTTTGCATGACTAGCACTTTACAAACTGACCCACTTCCCCAACTCTACATTTGGAAAAATTTTAATCCTAACTTGTCTTTAGTAGTAACAGCCATTGCTCACAGACACTCCTGGCTACTAGAACAAATTAGCTAAGGCAGTGATTATTTCCAAAATAAACTTTCAAGAAAGGGGTCCTGGTCCTATATATAAAGGAATCTCAGAATAACCATTTGTAGGCTTTACTGAAGCATCACAGCTTCCCCAGATAAGCAATGCATACAAATGAAATTGACTTCTGAATATCAAAAGCCAGTCCATTTGGTTACTTACTCACTAAACAATTAATGAGAATAAAATGTTAGACAACAGAAGAAAACAGTGATCAGCTGAGATGTATAGAAACTCTAATTAGTCCTTAAATTAAGCTCAGGTCTGATTGGTTTATTCTGGCATCATTATCTGTCACTCACTCGGTGCTCTAAAATTCCCCTACAGTTAAGAATCCCCTGGGTGCAGTTCATACACACTACCTGGAGACCCTGTGTAACAATGCATCAAACATTCAACACCAGTATGATGTTAACATTCTCCCCAAAATACCTATACCTACTGATATCATAAAACTCAAACATGATAGCTTACTCACCTTCAAACACTATTTTCATTAGTTATAAAAGACCACCATATAAAGATAACTGATTCCCCTGAGTCCTTTCTTTTTTAGAGGGTAGTTTTGCTCCAGTTTCAGAAATTCCTTACATATATTTTTTACCAAAATGATGGACTAGACTTAGCCAATCATGAAAGTATAACAAAATCAGCAGGGCTATCTTAGGAGCATCTACTCCAAAGTTTCAAGAGAAAGAAGCTGTGTTTTCTCTGATTCTCAATGTTCTCAAGAGTGTGTTCTCAAATGAATAAAAATCCTATGTTGGGTCAGGAATGGTGGAATACACCTGTAATCCCAGCACTCAGGAAGGCAGAGGGAGGTGGATCTCTGTGAGTTTGAGACCAGCCTGGTCTACAGAGTGAGTCCAGTACAGCTGAGGCTACACATAGAAAGCTTGTCTCAAAAAAAAAAAAAAAATCCTTTGTTGGAATATAGCCAGATAAAAATCCAAATGGAAGGACTGTGATGGAAAAGAATGTTCCTGAAGATTCACATAGATTTATTGAAGAACCCTGTACTTTGCAAAAGAAGGCTTTTTCTCACAGGCATTCAGTCATAAAACTTAGTAAATGCCTGAAACTCATTTCATGTCAAAGAGGTTGTTTCTTCATTAAATGGCATGTGCAATGTGCAATCATTTCATTCATTCTTCCTTTAAAAAAATACAGCTCAGCTTTTTCTAAGTGACAGGGGCTTGGGATAAAATCTTAAACAAAACATACATGTGGTTTGCCTACATAGACCTTAGAATCTGAGGTCTATTTCCTACAGTAGGTTCAAAATAAAATAATTGCTCAGTTGTCTAGGGAAGGCTGATACTTATGGGGCTAGTTCTACAGATATATTGACTCCTTAATTCTCATCATCTATGGATGTTGTCATGAGAAGATGGAATTGAAGTTTAGGGTCTTAAGATGACCTAGGTGGGTCCTATCTAATCATCTAAAATGTTTTCTTTCCGAGTGTGTCCAGAGTCAAAAGCAGAGTTGGAAGCATGTGGTATTACTGGCTGTGAGGATGTGTAAACAGAACCATGAGTAAAGGAATGAACATGTCCTCCAGAAGCTGGAGACAAGTAGAAAATGGATCCTTACCCAAGACACCAGAAAATAATACGACCCTCCAACATGGTGACTTCAACCCAATGAGACTTTTGGCAGGCTTTTCACCTATAAAGCTGCCAAGGAATTTGAATAATTAAGACAGTCTGGGCCCTCTGCACTCCACTTCCCTGGTGTACCCCACACCACAGTTTCCAGGTCTGCACCTTTTCCTGGGACCCATCCCATCTACAGGGGATCAGAAGGGATCGGGAGAAGCAGGTGAGTGCCCTCTCCATCTACTGGCTTGCCAAAGCCTGCCAGTGGTGAGGTCTACCCAGGGCCCTCTGCACTTTCCCAGTGTGCCCTACACCCCAGTTCCTGGGCCTGTACCATTTCCTGAGACTCATTCTGATCTTTGGCCCTGAAGACCAGCAGGGATCAGGGAGCAGCAGGAAAGCCAGAGGACTACAGCTATCTGGACCATGAGCGCTACCTATAACCACCATAGACCCACTACTATCAGAGCCAACCAGGCCTGATAATACCAGGGTCAACCAGATGTCTAGAGGTCAATCACAAGCAACAATACCCAAGTCCAGATGACATCACCATAATCCAGCTATCCTACCACAGCAAGCCCTGAGGATATTAACACACCTGAAATGCAAGAAAGCAATCTTAAATCTGAGGTTATGAAAATGATAGAGGCCTTAAAAGAGGAAAATAAATCCCTCAAAGAAATGCAGGAAAATACAAACAGGTGAAGAAAATAAATAAAACTGTCTAATACCTAAAAATGGAAATGGAGGCAATAAGAAAACATAATCTGAGGTAATCCTAAAGATAGAAAACCTAAGGAAGAGAACAGAAACAACAGACAAAAGCATCACCAACAGAATACAAGAGATGGAAGAAAGAATCTCAGGTGAAGAAGCTAAGATTGAAGAAATCAGTCAAAGAAAATGGTAAATCTAAAAAGTTTCTGACACAAAATATCCAAGAAATTTGGGACACTATGAAAAGACCAAACCTAAGAATAATGGGAAAAGAATTTCCAATCTCCAATCTCCAATCTCCAAGGCCCAGAAAATATTTTCAACAAAATCATAGAAGAAAATTTCCCCAAACTAAATAAAAAGATGCCTATAAACATACAAGAAGCCTACAGACTACTAAATAAATTGGACTAGAAAAAAATTTCCTGTCACATATCTGTTAAAACACTAAATGTACAGAACAAAGAAAGAACATTAAAAGCTGCAAGGCAAAAAAGGCCAAGTTAAATATAAAGGCAGATTATACCTGACTGCTCACCAGAAACTTCAAGAAAAAAAACAAGAAAGGCTTAAGCAGATATCTTACAGACACTAAGAGACCACAGATGTCAGCCCTGACTACTATACCCAGCAAAACTTTTAATCACATGGATGGAGAAAACAAGATATTCCACAACAGAAACAAAATTAAACAATGCCTACCCACAAATCCAGAAGGTGCTAGAAGAAAAATTCCAACCCCAGAAAGCTAATCACACCCAGAAAATAAATAACCCACAACAGCAAAACCAAAAGAGGGGAAGCACGCACATGACAAACACAAACACTCTACCACCACCAACACCAAAATAATAGAAATTAACAACTACGGGTGTCATTAATATCTCTCAACATCAATGGCTTCAACTCCCCAATAAAAAGACAGAAGCTAAAAAAATGAATGCATAAACAGGACCTATCATTCATACAAGAAACACACCTCAGCAACAATAATAGATATTAACTCAGAATAAAGGGCTGGAAAAAGGTTTTCCAAGCAAACAGACACAAGAAGCAAGCAAGAGTAGCTATTCTAATATCTAACAAAATATACTTTCAACCAAAAGTAATCAAAAGATATGGGGAAGGGCACTTCACACTCATCAAGGGAAAAATCCACCAAGATGATGTGTTAATCCTGCACATATATGCCCCAAATGCAAGGGCACCCACATTTGTTATTAAAAAAAAAAAACTAAAGCTTAAATCACACAGCAAACCCCACACATTAAGACTAAGAGACTTCAACACACCTCTCTCACCAATGGACAGATTATTGAGACAACTTAAACAGAGAAATAATGAAACTAACCAACATAATGAGTCAATTGGACCTAACAGATATCTACAGAACATTCCATCCAAACACAAAAGAATAGGCCTTCTTTTCAACACCTCATGGAACCTTCTTTAAACTTGACCACATACTTGGACATAAAGCAAGCCTCAACAAATACAAAAAAAATGAAATACTACCTTCTATTCTATTCAGACCATCATGGATTAAAGCTATAGTTCAACAACAGAAATAACAGAATGCCTATAAACTCATGGAAACTGAACAACTCTACTTAATGACGACTGGGTCAGGGAGGAAATAAAGAAAGAAATTAAAGACTTCCTAGAATTCAATAAAAATGAAGGCACAACATATTCAAACTTATGGGATACAATGAAAGTGCTAAGAAAAAAGCTCATAGCATTAAGTTCCTTCATAAAGAAAGTGGAGAAAGCTCATACTAGCAACTTAACAGCTCACCTGAAAGCTCTAAAAAATAAGGAAGCAAACACACCCAAAAGGAGCCAGGGCAGGAAATAATTAAACTCAGGGCTGAAGCCAGTAACCTAGAAACAAAGAGAACAATAGAAAGAATCAACAAAAGCAAGAGCTGGTTCTTTGAGAAAAATCAACAAGATAGACAAACCCTTAGCCAAACTAACTAAAAGACAGAGGGAAAGTATCCAAATTAACAAAATCAGAAATGAAAAGGGTCACAACAAGAAACACTGAGGAAAAACAAAGAATCATTAGATCTTACTTCAAAAAACCTATATGCCACAAATTTGGAAAACGTAAATGAAATAGATGATTTTATTGATAGATACCATTTTCCAAAGTTAAATCAAGACCAGGTTAACAATTTAAATAGACCTCTAACCCCTAAGGAAATAGTAGCAGTCATCACAAGCCTCCCAATCCAAAAGAGTCCTGGGCCAGATAGTTTTAGCACACAATTCTACCAGACTTTCAAAGAAAAACTCATACAATACTCCTCAAAGTATTCCACAAAATAAAAACAGAAGGAACATTGCTAAACTCATTCAATGATACCACTGTCACACTGATGCCTAACCCATACAAAAAAAAAAAAAAACAACAAAAAAAATTTCAGACCAATCTCCTTTATGAATATTGATGCAAAAATACTCAATAAAATACTTGCAAACCGAAACCAGGAACACATCAAAAATATCATCCACCATTATCAAGTAGGCTTCATCCCAGGAATGCAGAGATGGTTCAACATATGAAAATCCATCAACATAATCCACCATATAAACAAACAAAGGAAAAAACCACATGATTATCTCATTAAATGCTGAAAAGGCATTTGGACAAAATCCAATACTCCTTCATGTTTAAAGTCTTGGAGGGATCAGCAATAAAAGGCACATACCTAAACACAATAAAGGCAATGTACAGCAAGCCAATAACCAACATCAAGTTAAATGGAGAGAGCCTTAAAGCAATCCCACTGAAATCAAGGACAAGACAAGGCTACCCACTCTCATCATATCTCTTCAATATAGTACTTGAAGTTCTAGCTAGAGCAATAAGACAAGTAAAGGAGATCAAAGAGAAAGAAATTGGAAGAGAAGAAATCAAAGTATCACTATCTGCAGATGATATGATAGTATACATAAGTGACCCCCAAGATTCTACCAGAGAACTACAGCCAAAATACACCTTCAGCAAAGTGTCTGGATACCAAATTAACTCAAAACAAAGTCAGTAGCCATCCTTTAAATAAACAACAAAAAGGCTGAGAAAGAAAATAGGGAAATAACATACCTCACAACAGTCACAAATAAAATATCTTGGTGTTACTCTAACCAAGCAAGTGAAAGACCTGTATGACAAGAACTTCAAGTCTTTGAAGAAAGAAACTGAAGATTTTAGAAGATGGAAAGTTCTCCCATGCTCCTGGATCAGTGTGATTAACATATTAAAAATGGCAATCCTACAAAAAGCCATTTATAGAGTCAATCCAATTCCCATTAAAATTCCAACACAATTCTTTACAGACCTGGAAAGAACAACCATTAACTTCATATAGAAAAACGTATAACCAAAACAATTCTGTACAATAAAAGAAATTCTGGTGGTATCAACACCCCTGATTTCAAGCTATACTACAGAACAATAGTAATAAAAACTGCATGTATTGGCATAGAATCAGACAGGTTGATCAATGGAACCAAAGTGAAGACTCGAAAATAAACCCACACTCCTACAGACACTTTATTTTTGGCTCAAAACCATAAAATGGAACAAAAAAGAAAATCTTCAACAAAAAGTGCTGGTCTAAGTGGATGTTTGCATGTGAAAAAGGCAAATCGATCCATATTTACAAAACTCCAGTCCAAGTGGAACAAAGACCTTGACATACAACTAGATATTCCAAATCTGTTAGAAGACAAAGTGGAGAAAAGTCTGGAACTCATTGGCCCAGGAGACAACTTCCTGAACAGAACACCAACAGCACAGGCTCTAAGATCAACAATTAATAAATGGCATCTCATGAAACTGAAAAGCTTCTGTAAGTCAAAGGACACTCTCAATAGAACAAGATGGCTGCCTACTGATTGGGAAAAGATCTTCATCAATCCTACATCTGACAAAGGGATAATATGCAAAAATACAAATAACTTAAGAATTAAACACCAACAAAACAAATGATCCAATTGAAAAATGGAGTACAGAACTAAACTGAGAATTCAGAACGAAGGATTCTCAAATGGCTGAGAAGCATTTAAAGAAATGCTCAATGTCTTAGTCATCAGAGAAATGCAAATCAAAACAACTCCAAGATTACATCTTACACTCATCAGTATGGCTAAGATCAAAATCTCAAGTGATAGCACTTGCCTCCTCCATTGCTGGTGGGAGTGCAAAATTATACATCTTCTGGAAATCAATCTGGCACTTTCTCCAAAAATTGGGAATAATTCTACCTCAAGACCCTGCTATACCACTCCTGGACATATACCCAAATTTGCTCCACCATCAACAAGGACACTTGCTCAACTATGTGCATAGCGGCTTTCTTCATAATAGCTAGAACCTGGGAACAACCTAAATTTCCCTCAACTGAAGAATTGATAAAGAAATGGTGGAATATTTACACAATGGAATACTACTCAGCTATTAAAAACAAGGAAATCATGCAATTTGGAGGCAAATGGATGGTACAAACAGAGCAAGGTTTAAGCTCAGCTCAATCCAAGAAAAAATATTCCTGTCCATGAGACTGATAAAGGAGGCTGGATAGATGGCTCAGCAGTTAAAAGCGCTGAGTGCTCTTGCAGAGAGAGAAGTTCCTGGCACCCTATGGCAGTTCACAATCTTCTCTAACTCCAATTCTAGGGGATCTGATACCCCCTTTTGCTATCTGTACAAATTTTATGCATGTGGTAACTACATACATATAGATAGGCAAAACATTCATATACATAAAACAAAAACAAGTATGATTTTTTTTAACACTCTGCTACAGTAGGCTTCAAATTCTTAGCAATTTCACCATGAAAATATGTGTAACCAAGTAGGACAAGGAAATACAGTAGGCTAACAGGCCATCACGCTGCCAGGAAGAGTACGGAGATGGACTGCCACACACTGTCCTTCTCTTCTGAATGTGGCCTTAGCAACCATGAGGGTAGTTCATGGTCGTGAGTCTGGAGCACAAAGGCCTTTGGGGTTCTGTGTCCTCACTCCACAAGTAGGCTGTCCTTCTGGGACATATCACATTAAGTAACAAATAAAGATTTATTTCATTTATTAAGAGCAACTATGAAAAAAGTTTCTCTGTTTTAAGTAATAACTGTTTCATTTTCATTTTACAATGAACCCCACAAATCATGAATCCATATATATTAGTCTGTGTAGGTTAATAAGAAAGTTGTATATCTATATATCTAGAAGTACAACCTTCTATTTTACATAAAGTAAATTTATCTGTGATTTCATAGTTTATACATAAAATAAGTATATGCATAGCTTTGCTACACTTTCTCTAAAAAGATGAGAATAATATGTTTAATACTTTTCAGTTTCTAGGTTTCCTGTGATTGATGAACTACTCAGGCAATCTTTAATAAGAAAATCTCATATGCTAACAATGGCAACATTTCAGCTTCAGATATTCAAGCAGGACGTGACATTACTAACATGGGCTTCCTAATAACAAAATCTCTTCTCCACTTTGATTTCTTGTCAGGAAAGAGCTTTTTTGGTCAGTAGTAAGATAATCAAATGTAAAGAATACAGAGATACATCAATTATGTCCAAGGATCTTAAAAATTCATCATTTTTAGCACGTTTCATTTCTCCACCTAACGACTCATAATACACAATCTCAAACCTTCCATTTCTTAATCAAAAAAGTCTTATGTTTTGTGATTGATAACTGCCAAACGTATCTGTTTAAACCTTAAATTGCTACTTACAGGATGATAAAGTATTCTTAATATAACTATGTAGTTTATCGATTTAAGGATTTTTCATGATTGATATATAGTATTCTATCTTCACCTTACAGATTAGGGATACATTCCATAATCCCGAGGGGATACTTTAAATGTAGTTCTAAACTCTAGAAATACCATAATATTTCCCATATAGACTCATCTGTGACCGTTTCATTTATAATTTAGGAGTAGTAGAGAAAAGTGAAAAACAATAACAAATTTATAGAATAATAATGAATATACACTCTATTGGATTTCTTTTAAAATAGTCATTTTGAATTTTCCATGTAATTATTTTAGTTGACCATTTGCTATGAGGAATTAATTACACAGGGATGACTGTATATAAGTTATCCTAAGATCGTCTTGTCTGTATAAGTAATAGCACTGAGATCTGAGGTGAACGCTGGTGACGCATGCTCCATCAATGATATATGCATGACACAGAATCAAAGAAACAAAGACTTAGGATGTCAGTATTTTCAAACTTTCCGAGTGGGTCCCCTAACAGCAAGCATATGGCACTATGTCACCTTTGGGAAGACAAAGTACTGTTCAAATTTCCTGGGCTTTTTAACCCTTCAAATACAGCTCCTGATCTCCACATCACACCTCAGACCACACTCTGCTAGTGACCCTTTGTTGCCAACTCTGCTCCAACCAACAAACCATTCCACCTTCTTTTGATCCCCTAAATCACTGTGCAATACTTGTTTTGTTCCTCCGACTCTTACTCTCCAACTGAGATTTAGATACTTCCACAACCAACCAGCTATGTAGAAATACTTCTCTAGTCCTGATTTCAACCTCCAAACTCCTGAAAATAACCCACAGAACCAACTCAGCATCTGTCTCCATAAAATCACCTCTTCCTTCGCAGAAGACTATATTTCATACACAAGAGCATCCCAGAAAATGCTCAAGATCACCCCAGGAAGATGCAAGTAGAAGAAACCAGTTGCCTACGTTGTTCATGTACTCCGACAGCAGGTCCTGGAGAGCCTGGCGAATGGCATTGCACTGGGCGATAATCCGCTCCCTGTGGAGGTCCCTGGTGCAGGAAGAGTCAGCCAACAGGGCAGCCCCACTGATGATGGCTTCTAGGCGTTTCTCTAGCGACGGTCTTATGTCTTCCTCTGTCACTGTCAGTGGGTTCAGGACAATTAGGCTCTGAGAAAAGAAAACATTTGGAAAGTTAGGACTCTGTGGAAGTCCGTTTTAGTCAAAAACGGACGTCAAATTTGCTTCATGCTTAGAATTCAGATGTGTTCTGCTTTTCCTGCCTTGGCTGTCCACAGAGGAGACTGCACAGCAATTATCGTTCAGATAATGATAAAAGTTGTGTGTTTACGAGCTTGGGTTCCACTGTCAGACAGTCCTGGATCCAAATCTTGCCCTCCCCACTCACCAAAGTGCCTTGACTCCCTATGCCTCTCTTGCTTACACTATTAAACTATCAGAAGAATTCTACAAACACTTCACAGACTGGCATGCACTGGTAATCATAATAGCAGTATCTTCAAACTGCCTAACCCTTTTTCACACACTCTATCCCATCTTAACACCAATGACGCAGCAGCCAACGTGTGGTTAGCCATATATCTCAGTGACTATGTGAGGGTGAGAGCCTCTTACCTAAGGTCAAAGTGTAAACACCCTTTGAAGTTCAGAAACATTGTCTCAGAAGTCACAATTCAGTGTCATTTTCTTTATACCTCACTGTAAGTCACAGGGACTAATTAACTTTACCACTAACATATCAAAGAAAATCTGGCTTTTAATTATTCATCTAAAATGTAGAGCTCCAGGGGCTGAAGAGATGGGTCATGAGTAACAGCTTGAACAGCTCTTGCAAAAGGATCTGAATCCATGATGGACAGTTCACACCGGGAACTCCAGCTCCAGAGGATCTGACTCCCTCTTCTGGACTCTTTGGGCACCTGCACTGCATCACACACACACACACACACACACACACACACACACACACACACACAC